>NC_086337.1:5324129-5660363 GCF_032445375.1 Bacillus rossius redtenbacheri | reverse complement strand
AGCAATAATGTCATCGCTGGTCATCACCGTGTTGATCGATGTGTATATCTTTTATTCGCCACCTACCACGCCTAAAATCTGTTTGTTTATTTTATTTACGGACTTGCAAAACGATAGCATGTTTCGAATTCGAGGCAATGCCATCTATTGACAAAGTTAAAAATATTTTGCTATTAATGCTCTAGCTGGCAAGCAGCCGTGAGCTTCACCAAGCGGATGGATTCCGCCAAGGAGAAAGATAGGCAATTGCCAAACCTTACTGTGTGACCATGTGGCAGACAGAGATTACTCTCACTCAGTGTTTGTATGTCTATGACTTACCTGCTGTGAATTTATATTATAGAAATGATGAATTTAATATAAAAAAATTAAATGTTTGTAATTTCATTTAAGTTTGATCAAATTGCTGATAGATTTATATTTTTGTAGTTAAATTTTGGTGAAAATATGAATTAACTTGCATAGGTATGTTGTATTTACATGCTTTGAAGTGGTATTTTGTTTTTATCGCAATTCACAATGTAATCTCGTCCCTACTAATATGTTATGAAAATCACAATAGTCTGTAAAATAATTAATGAATTTTAAAGTAATTTTGTGTATGTAAATGTTTTCATTTCAAATTACAGTAATGTGCAAGTACTCAAAGACAATATAAATAAAAAAAAAGAAAATGATGTTACTAATTTTTGATTCTGTGCAATAATGATGCAGTTGTTACAGATGAACTATGTGGTACCAGTGCAAGTATTGGAATGACCACAGTCTGCCGTGTGGTTGTGGCGTGCACGCAGGACATCACAGTGTCCTTGCAGACTCACTTCGGTGTCGGTGTTGTTTGTGTGGAAGCCTGGTTGTTGCGCGGAGCTCGTAACTCCCGGTGCTGCTTGGAACACAGCATGTAACAGCATTGCTTCTCCGAGCAATATTCCTATTATAAAGCATGTCATATAGGTACTGATTGATAAGTCCGTAGGTTGGCTCACTGTGTGTTTAATAGCAGTTTGTAACTTGTTGTTGATCAAGTTATTTGATTGCCTTTCATTTTGTGGTTCCTGTGTCTGACAGGTACATCGTGCCGTCCGGTGAGAAAGCTGCTGTGTTTGTTCCAGACGTTAATAAAAACTCTACCACAGAAGACGATTCAAACGTAGAGCCACCACAGAAAAGATCTAGGAAAAACAGACGTGGTAATATAGCCAACTCGTTACTGCTAAAATAATATATTAGGCCTATGCATTTTCAGACTTTACTCAGGCATTAATTTAACAAGTATTAAAATGTGTTTTATTTACAACTAATGTAAACAATGCGATTTTGGATATTTGCTGTCTTCTCAGTCATGAGCAAAGGTTGACTGTGGACATGGACATTGTAAGTATTGGTGGAAGGGGGGCAGAAAGATTGCTAAGAAAATGTTTTGTTTAGGCCAGTGTCTGGAGAATGGACTAGCCGGGCTTGCAAAAATGTTTGGAAAATATTCGGCAAAACTGATGCTTGGAACAAATTTTTAAACTATCCGAGGACCTTTAAGTGCTTTTTCAAAATATTAAATCAATACTAATATTATAAATGTGAAAGTAACACAGTCTGTCTGTCTGTTTGTTTGTTTGTTTGTTTGTTTGTTACCTTTTCCCGGCTGAACGGCTGAAAGGATCTTAGTTAAATTTGGCAAGGAGATAGATTATATCCTGGGGAAGGACATAGGCTATATTTGTCTAAACGAACAATCTTTAAACGGGTTTAAAATATATATATTAATTTTATGTAATGTATGTCATAGATATACAAACTGTTAGTGTCATTCCTCTATGTCTGCCGAGCAATAGCTTTCAAGCCATTACGTTACGTTTCGCCATTGTAAGGAATTGAGTAGACAGTAAGAAAAATTAAAGCTCTGCATAATAGTACCTCAATACACCGGTAGATGTCAGTGTAGCTTTTTTTATTAATCGTTTTATAATTTGCACATCCTAACTAATATTATAAAAGCGCGTGTTTGTTTGCTACGCCATGAAATTTTGCATAGAGATATTTATGGGCTGGAGAGTGACAGGCTAACTTTTATATACGGTTCCAGTGGAATTTTGTAAATACCTCTAAAAATACGTATTTTTCTATTGTTACATTTTTTTGGTTGATCGCAAGGAAAATTTATTTATATGTTTTTTTTTATTTGATTTCTCTTATATTCTCCCTGACTCCCTGACCACTCCTCCCTGACCACTCCCCCCTGACCACTCCTCCCTGACCACTCCTACCTGACCAATCCTCCCTGACCACTCCTCCTTGGAACACTCCTTCCTGACCACTCCTCCCTGACTACTCCTACCTGACCACTCCTCCCTGACCACTCCTCCCTGACCACTCCCCCCTGACCACTCCTCCCTGACCACTCCTCCCTGACCACTCCTCCCTGGACCACTCCTCCCTGAGCACTCTTCCCTGACCACTCCTCCCTGACTACTCCTCTCTGACCATACATCCCTGACCACTCCCCCCTGACTACTCCTCTCTGACCACTCCTCCCTGACTACTCCTCTCTGACCACTCCTCCCTGACCACTCCTCCCTGACCACTCCTACCTGACCACTCCTCCCTGACCACTCCTCCCTGACTACTCCTCTCTGACCACTCCTCCCTGACCACTCCTACCTGACCACTCCTCCCTGGACCACTCTTCCCTGACCACTCCTCCTTGGACCACTCCTTCCTGACCACTCCTCCCTGACCACTCCTCCCTGGACCACTCCTCCCTGAGCACTCCTCCCTGACCACTACCCCCTGACCACTCCTCCCTGACCACTCCTCCCTGGACCACTCCTCCCTGAGCACTCTTCCCTGACCACTCCTCCCTGACCACTCCTACCTGACCACTCCTCCCTGGACCACTCTTCCCTGACCACTCCTCCCTGACCACTCCTCCCTGACTACTCCTCTCTGACCACTCCTCCCTGACCACTCCTACCTGACCACTCCTCCCTGGACCACTCTTCCCTGACCACTCCTCCTTGGACCACTCCTCCCTGACCACTCCTCCCTGACCACTCCTCCCTGACCACTCCTCCCTGACCACTCTTCCCTGACCACTCCTCCCTGACAACTCCAGCCTGACCACTCCTCCCTGACCACTCCTCCCTGGACCACTCCTCCCTGACCACTCCCCCCTGACCACTCCTCCCTGACTACTCCTCTCTGACCACACCTCCCTGACCACTCCTCCCTGACCACTCCTCCCTGACCACTCCTCCCTGACCACTCCCCCCTGACCACTCCTCCCTGACTACTCCCCCCTGACTACTCCTCTCTGACCACTCCACCCTGACCACTCCTACCTGACCACTCCTCCCTGACCACTCCCCCCTGACTACTCCTCTCTGACCACTCCTCCCTGAGCACTCTTCCCTGACCACTCCTCCCTGACCACTCCCCCCTGACCACTCTTCCCTGACCACTCCTCCTTGGACCACTCCTTCCTGACCACTCCTCCCTGGACCACTCCTTCCTGACCACTCCCCCCTGACCACTCCTCCCTGACCACTCTTCCCTGACCACTCTTCCCTGACCACTCCTCCCTGACCACTCCCCCCTGACCACTCCCCCCTGACCACTCCTCCCTGGACCACTCTTCCCTGACCACTCCTCCTTGGACCACTCCTACCTGACCACTCCTCCCTGACCACTCCTCCCTGACTACTCCTCTCTGACCACTCCTCCCTGACCACTCCTACCTGACCACTCCTCCCTGACCACTCTTCCCTGACCACTCCTCCCTGACAACTCCAGCCTGACCACTCCTCCCTGACCACTCCTCCCTGGACCACTCCTCCCTGAGCACTCCTCCCTGACCACTCCTCCCTGACTACTCCTCTCTGACCACTCCTCCCTGACCACTCCTCCCTGACCACTCCTACCTGACCACTCCCCCCTGACCACTCCTCCCTGACTACTCCTCTCTGACCACACCTCCCTGACCACTCCTCCCTGACCACTACCCCCTGACCACTCCCCCCTGACCACTCCCCCCTGACTACTCCTCTCTGACCACTCCTCCCTGACCACTCCTACCTGACCACTCCTCCCTGACCACTCCTCCCTGACCCCTCCTCCCTAAACCACTCCTCCCTGAGCACTCTTCCCTGACCACTCTTCCCTGATTACTCCTCCTTGGAACACTCCTTCCTGACCACTCCTCTCTGACTACTCCTCTCTGACCACTCCTACCTGACCACTCCTCCCTGACCACTCCTCCCTGACCACTCTTCCTTGGAACACTCCTCCCTGACTACTCCTCCCTGAGCACTCTTCCCTGACCACACCATCCTGACCAATCCTCCCTGACCACTCTTCCTTGGAACACTCCTCCCTGACTACTCCTCCCTGAGCACTCCTCCCTGACCACTCCTACCTGACCAATCCTCCCTGACCACTCCTCCTTGGAACACTCCTTCCTGACCACTCCTCTCTGACTACTCCTACCTGACCACTCCTCCCTGACCACTCCCCCCTGACCACTCCTCCCTGACCACTCCTCCCTGACCACTCCTCCCTGACCACTCCTCCCTGGACCACTCCTCCCTGAGCACTCTTCCCTGACCACTCCTCCCTGACCACTCCTCCCTGACTACTCCTCTCTGACCACTCTTCCCTGACCACTCCTCCCTGACAACTCCAGCCTGACCACTCCTCCCTGACCACTCCTCCCTGGACCACTCCTCCCTGGACCACTCCTCCCTGACCACTCCCCCCTGACCACTCCTCCCTGACTACTCCTCCCTCACCACTCCCCCCTGACCACTCCCCCCTGACCACTCCTCCCTGACCACTCCTCCCTGACCACTCCTCCCTGGACCACTGCTCCCTGAGCACTCTTCCCTGACCACTCCTCCCTGACTACTCCTCTCTGACCATACATCCCAGACCACTCCCCCCTGACTACTCCCCCCTGACTACTCCTCTCTGACCACTCCTCCCTGACCACTCCTACCTGACCACTACCGCCTGACCACTCCCCCCTGACCACTCCCCCCTGACTACTCCTCTCTGACCACTCCTCCCTGACCACTCCCCCCTGACAACTCCAGCCTGACCACTCCTCCCTGACCACTCCTCCCTGACCACTCCTCCCTGGACCACTCCTCCCTGACCACTCCCCCCTGACCACTCCTCCCTGACTACTCCTCTCTGACCACACCACCCTGACCACTCCTCCCTGACCACTACCCCCTGACCACTCCCCCCTGACCACTTCCCCTGACTACTCCTCTCTGACCACTCCTCCCTGACCACTCCCCCCTGACCACTCCTCCCTGACTACTCCTCTCTGACCACTCCTCCCTGACCACTCCTACCTGACCACTCCTCCCTGACCACTCCCCCCTGACTACTCCTCTCTGACCACTCCTCCCTGAGCACTCTTCCCTGACCACTCCTCCCTGACCACTCCTCCCTGACTACTCCTCTCTGACCACTCCTCCCTGACCACTCCTCCCTGACCACTCCTACCTGACCACTCCCCCCTGACCACTCCTCCCTGACTACTCCTCTCTGACCACACCTCCCTGACCACTCTTCCCTGACCACTACCCCCTGATCACTCCCCCCTGACCACTCCCCCCTGACTACTCCTCTCTGACCACTCCTCCCTGACCACTCCTACCTGACCACTCCTCCCTGACCACTCCTCCCTAACCACTCCTCCCTAAACCACTCCTCCCTGAGCACTCTTCCCTGACCACTCTTCCCTGATTACTCCTCCTTGGAACACTCCTTCCTGACCACTCCTCTCTGACTACTCCTCTCTGACCACTCCTACCTGACCACTCCTTACCTGACCACTCCTCCCTGACCACTCTTCCTTGGAACACTCCTCCCTGATTACTCCTCCCTGAGCACTCTTCCCTGACCACACCATCCTGACCACTCCTCCCTGACCACTCCTACCTGTCCAATCCACCCTGACCACTCCTCCTTGGAACACTCCTTCCTGACCACTCCTCCCTGACTACTCCTACCTGACCACTCCTCCCTGACCACTCCCCCCTGACCACTCCTCCCTGACCACTCCTCCCTGACCACTCCGCCCTGACCACTCCTCCCTGGACCACTCCTCCCTGAGCACTCTTCCCTGACCACTCCTCCCTGACTACTCCATTCTGACCACTCCTCCCTGACTACTCCTCTCTGACCACACATCCCTGACCACTCCCCCCTGACTACTCCTCTCTAACCACTCCTCCCTGACCACTCCTCCCTGGCCACTCCTACCTGACCACTCCTCCCTGACCACTCCTCCCTGACTACTCCTCTCTGACCACTCCTCCCTGACCACTCCTACCTGACCACTCCTCCCTGGACCACTCTTCCCTGACCACTCCTCCTTGGACCACTCCTTCCTGACCACTCCTCCCTGACCACTCCTCCCTGGACCACTCCTCCCTGAGCACTCTTCCCTGACCACTCCTCCCTGACTACTCCTCTCTGACCACTCCTCCCTGACCACTCCTACCTGACCACTCCTCCCTGACCACTCTTCCCTGACCACTCCTCCCTGACAACTCCAGCCTGACCACTCCTCCCTGACCACTCCTCCCTGGACCACTCCTCCCTGAACACTCCTCCCTGACCACTCCTCCCTGACTACTCCTCTCTGACCACTCCTCCCTGACCACTCCTCCCTGACCACTCCTCCCTGACCACTCCCCCCTGACCACTCCTCCCTGACTACTCCTCTCTGACCACACCTCCCTGACCACTCCTCCCTGACCACTACCCCCTGACCACTCCCCCCTGACTACTCCTCTCTGACCACTCCTCCCTGACCACTCCTACCTGACCACTCCTCCCTGACCACTCCTCCCTGAGCACTTCTCCCTGACCACTCCTCCCTGACCACTCCTACCTGACCAATCCTCCCTGACCACTCCTCCTTGGACCACTCCTCCCTGACCACTCCTCCCTGACCACTCCTCCCTGACCACTTCCCCCTCACCACTCCTCCCTGACTACTCCTCTCTGACCACACCTCCCTGACCACTCCTCCCTGACCACTCCCCCCTGACCACTCCCCCCTGACCACTCCCCCCTGACTACTCCTCTCTGACCACTCCTCCCTGACCACTCCTCCCTGACTACTCCTCTCTGACCACTCCTCCCTGACCACTCCTACCTGACCACTCCTCCCTGACCACTCCTCCCTGACCACTCCTCCCTGACCACTCCTCCCTGACCACTCCTCCCTAAACCACTCCTCCCTGACCACTCCTACCTGACCACTCCTCCCTGACCACTACCCCCTGACCACTCCTCCCTGACCACTTCTCCCTGACCACTCCTCCTTGGACCACTCCTCCCTGACCACTCCTCCCTGACCACTCCTCCTTGGACCACTCCTCCCTGACCACTCCTCTCTGACCACTCCTCCCTGACCACTCCTACCTGACCACTCCTCCCTGACCACTCCTCCCTGACCACTCCTCCCTGACCACTCCTCCCTGACCACTCCCCCCTGACCACTCCTCCCTGACTACTCCTCTCTGACCACACCTCCCTGACCACTCCTCCCTGACCACTACCCCCTGACCACTCCTCCCTGACCACTCTTCCCTGACTACTCCTCTCTGACCACTCCTCCCTGACCACTCCTCCCTGACAACTCCTCTGACCACTCCTCCCTGACCACTCCTACCTGACCACTCCTCCCTGACCACTCCTCCCTGACCACTCCTCCCTGACCACTCCTCCCTAAACCACTCCTCCCTGAGCACTCTTCCCTGACCACTCTTCCCTGACTACTCTTCCCTGACTACTCCTCCTTGGAACACTCCTTCCTGACCACTCCTCTCTGACTACTCCTCTCTGACCACTCCTACCTGACCACTCCTCCCTGACCACTCCTCCCTGACCACTCTTCCTTGGAACACTCCTCCCTGACTACTCCTCCCTGATCACTCATCCCTGACCACTCCTCCCTGACCACTCCTCCCTGATCACTCCTCCTTGGAACACTCCTCCCTGACCACTCCTCCCTGATCACTCCTCTTTGGAACACTCCTCTCTTACCACTCCTCCCTGACCACTCCTACCTGACCACTCCTCCCTGACCACTCCTCCCTGATCACTCTTCCTTGGAACACTCCTCCCTGACCACTCCTCCCTGACCACTCCTCCCTGAGCACTCCTCCCTGACCACTCCTACCTGACCACTCTTCCTTGGAACACTCCTCCCTGACCACTCCTTCCTGACCACAACATCCTGACCACTCCTTCCTGACCACTCCTCCTGACCACTCCTCCCTGACCACTCCTCCCTGACCACTCCTCCCTGACCACTCCTCCCTGACCACTCCTCCCTGACCACTCCTCCCTGACCACTCCTCCCTGACCACTCCTCCCAGACCACTCCTCCCTGACCACTCCTCCCTGACCACTCCTCCTTGGACCACTCCCTGACCACTCCTCTCTGACCACTCCTCCCTGACCACTCCTACCTTACCACTCCTCCCTGACCACTCCTCCCTGACCACTCCTCCCTGACCACTCCTCCCTGACCACTCCCCCCTGACCACTCCTCCCTGACTACTCCTCTCTGACCACACCTCCCTGACCACTCCTCCCTGACCACTACCCCCTGACCACTCCTCCCTGACCACTCCTCCCTGACTACTCCTCTCTGACCACTCCTCCCTGACCATTCCTCCCTGACTACTCTCTGACCACTCCTCCCTGACCACTCCTACCTGACCACTCCTCCCTGACCACTCCTCCCTGACCACTCCTCCCTGACCACTCCTCCCTAAACCACTCCTCCCTGAGCACTCTTCCCTGACCACTCTTCCCTGATTACTCCTCCTTGGAACACTCCTTCCTGACCACTCCTCTCTGACTACTCCTCTCTGACCACTCCTACCTGACCACTCCTCCCTGGCCACTCCTCCCTGACCACTCTTCCTTGGAACACTCCTCCCTGACTACTCCTCCCTGATCACTCATCCCTGACCACTCCTCCCTGACCACTCCTCCCTGACCACTCTTCCTTGGAACACTCCTCCCTGACCACTCCTACCTGACCACTCCTCCCTGACCACTTCTCCCTGATCACTCTTCCTTGGAACACTCCTCCCTGACCACTCCTCCCTGACCACTCCTCTCTGACCACTCCTCCCTGACCACTCCTACCTGACCACTCTTCCTTGGAACACTCCTCCCTGAGCACTCTTCCCTGACCACTCCTTCCTGACCGTTCCTCCCTGACCACTCCTCCCTGGACCACTCCTCCCTGGACCAATCCTCCCTGAGCACTCCTCCATTACCACTCCTACCTGACCACTCTTCCTTGGAACACACCTCCCTGAGCACTCTTCCCTGACCACACCATCCTGACCACTCCTTCCTGACCACTCCTCCCTGACCACTCCTCCCTGATCACTCCTCCTTGGAACACTCCTCCCTGAGCACTCTTCCCTGACCACACCATCCTGACCACTCCTTCCTGACCACTCCTCCCTGACCACTCCTCCCTGGACCACTCCTCCTCGGACCAATCCTCCCTGAGCACTCCTCCCTTACCACTCCTACCTGACCACTCTTCCTTGGAACACTCCTCCCTGAGCACTCTTCCCTGACCACACCATCCTGACCACTCCTTCCTGACCACTCCTCCCTGACCACTCCTTCCTGACCACTCCTCCCTGACCACTCCTCCCTGGACCACTCCTCCCTGGACCAATCCTCCCTGAGCACTCCTCCCTTACCACTCCTACCTGACCACTCCTCCCTGGACCACTCCTCCCTGAGCACTCTTCCCTAACCACAACCTTCCTGACCACGCCTCCCTGGACCACTCCTCCCTGAGCACTCTTCCCTGACCACTCCTCCCTGACCACTCCTCCCTGGACCACTCCTCCCTTACCACTCCTCCCTTACCACTCCTACCTGACCACTCCTCCTTGGACCACTCCTCCCTGAGCACTCTTCCCTGACCACTCCTCCCTGACCACTCCTCCCTGGACCACTCCTCCCTGAGCACTCTTCCCTGACCACACCATCCTTACCATTCTTCCCTGGACCACTCCTTCCTGAGCACTCTTCCCTGACCACACCATCCTGACCACACCTCCCTAAACCACTCCTCCCTGAGCACTCCTCCCTGACCACATCTCCCTGACCACTCCTCCCTGGACCACTCCTCCCTGAGCACTCTTCCCTGACCACACCATCCTGACCACTCCTCCCTAAACCACTCCTCCCTGACCACTCCTCCCTGACCACATCTCCCTGACCACTTCTCCCTGGACCACTCCTCCCTGAGCACTCTTCCCTGACCACTCCTCCCTGACCACTCCTCCCTGACCACTCCTCCCTGGACCACTCCTCCCTGAGCACTCTTCCCTGACCACACCATCTTGACCACTCCTCCCTGACCACTCCTCCCTGAGCACTCTTCCCTGACCACACCATCCTGACCACTCCTCCCTAAACCACTCCTCCCAGAGCACTCCTCCCTGACCACATCTCCCTGACCACTCCTCCCTGGACCACTCCTCCCTGAGCACTCTTCCCTGACCACACCATCCTGACCACTCCTCCCTAAACCACTCCTCCCTGAGCACTCTTCCCTGACCACTCTTCCCTGTTTACTCCTCCTTGGAACACTCCTTCCTGACCACTCCTCTCTGACTACTCCTCTCTGACCACTCCTACCTGACCACTCCTCCCTGACCACTCCTCCCTGACCACTCTTCCTTGGAACACTCCTCCCTGACCACTCCTCCCTGACCACTCTTCCTTGGAACACTCCTCCCTGACTACTCCTCCCTGACCACTCCTCCCTGGACCACTCCTCCCTGAGCACTTTTCCCTGACCACAACATCCTGACCACATCTCCCTGACTACTCCTCCCTGACCACTCCTACCTGACCACTCCTCCCTGACCACTCCTCCCTGACCACTCCTCCCTGATCACTCCTCCTTGGAACACTCCTCCCTGACCACTCCTCCCTGATCACTCTTCCTTGGAACACTCCTCCCTGACCACTCCTCCCTGACTACTCCTCCCTGACCACTCCTCCCTGAGCACTCCTCCTTGACCACTCCTACCTGACCACATTCCTTGGAACACTCCTCCCTGTTTACTCCTCCTTGGAACACTCCTTCCTGACCACTCCTCTCTGACTACTCCTCTCTGACCACTCCTACCTGACCACTCCTCCCTGACCACTCCTCCCTGACCACTCTTCCTTGGAACACTCCTCCCTGACCACTCCTCCCTGACCACTCTTCCTTGGAACACTCCTCCCTGACTACTCCTCCCTGACCACTCCTCCCTGGACCACTCCTCCCTGAGCACTTTTCCCTGACCACACCATCCTGACCACTCCTTCCTGACCACTCCTCCCTGACCACTCCTCCCTGACCACTCCTCCCTGGACCACTTTTCCCTGTACCACTCCTCCCTGAGCACTCCTCCCTGACCACTCCTCCCTGATCACTCCTCCTTGGAACACTCCTCCCTGACCACATCTCCCTGACCACTCCTCCCTGGACCACTCCTCCCTGAGCACTCTTCCCTGACCACACCATCCTGACCACTCCTTCCTGACCACTCCTCCCTGACCACTCCTCCCTGGACCACTCCTCCCTGGACCACTCCTCCCTGAGCACTCTTCCCTGACCACACCATCCTGACCACTCCTCCCTGACCACTCCTCCCTGACCACTCCTACCTGACCACTCCTCCCTGACCACTCCTACCTGACCACTCTTCCTTGGAACACTCCTCCCTAACCACTCCTCCCTGATCACTCCTCCTTGGAACACTCCTCTTTGAGCACTCTTCCCTGACCACACCATCCTGACCACTCCTACCTGACCACTCCTCCCTGACCACTCTTCCCTGACCACTCCTCCCTGACAACTCCAGCCTGACCACTCCTCCCTGACCACTCCTCCCTGGACCACTCCTCCCTGAGCACTCCTCCCTGACCACTCCTCCCTGACCACTCCTCCCTGAGCACTCCTCCCTGACAACTCCAGCCTGACCACTCCTCCCTGACCACTCCTCCCTGGACCACTCCTCCCTGACCACTCCCCCCTGACCACTCCTCCCTGACTACTCCTCTCTGACCACACCTCCCTGACCACTCCTCCCTGACCACTCCTCCCTGACCACTCCTCCCTGACCACTCCCCCCTGACCACTCCTCCCTGACTACTCCCCCCTGACTACTCCTCTCTGACCACTCCACCCTGACCACTCCTACCTGACCACTCCTCCCTGACCACTCCCCCCTGACTACTCCTCTCTGACCACTCCTCCCTGAGCACTCTTCCCTGACCACTCCTCCCTGACCACTCCCCCCTGACCACTCTTCCCTGACCACTCCTCCTTGGACCACTCCTTCCTGACCACTCCTCCCTGGACCACTCCTTCCTGACCACTCCCCCCTGACCACTCCTCCCTGACCACTCTTCCCTGACCACTCTTCCCTGACCACTCCTCCCTGACCACTCCCCCCTGACCACTCCCCCCTGACCACTCCTCCCTGGACCACTCTTCCCTGACCACTCCTCCTTGGACCACTCCTACCTGACCACTCCTCCCTGACCACTCCTCCCTGACTACTCCTCTCTGACCACTCCTCCCTGACCACTCCTACCTGACCACTCCTCCCTGACCACTCTTCCCTGACCACTCCTCCCTGACAACTCCAGCCTGACCACTCCTCCCTGACCACTCCTCCCTGGACCACTCCTCCCTGAGCACTCCTCCCTGACCACTCCTCCCTGACTACTCCTCTCTGACCACTCCTCCCTGACCACTCCTCCCTGACCACTCCTACCTGACCACTCCCCCCTGACCACTCCTCCCTGACTACTCCTCTCTGACCACACCTCCCTGACCACTCCTCCCTGACCACTACCCCCTGACCACTCCCCCCTGACCACTCCCCCCTGACTACTCCTCTCTGACCACTCCTCCCTGACCACTCCTACCTGACCACTCCTCCCTGACCACTCCTCCCTGACCCCTCCTCCCTAAACCACTCCTCCCTGAGCACTCTTCCCTGACCACTCTTCCCTGATTACTCCTCCTTGGAACACTCCTTCCTGACCACTCCTCTCTGACTACTCCTCTCTGACCACTCCTACCTGACCACTCCTCCCTGACCACTCCTCCCTGACCACTCTTCCTTGGAACACTCCTCCCTGACTACTCCTCCCTGAGCACTCTTCCCTGACCACACCATCCTGACCAATCCTCCCTGACCACTCTTCCTTGGAACACTCCTCCCTGACTACTCCTCCCTGAGCACTCCTCCCTGACCACTCCTACCTGACCAATCCTCCCTGACCACTCCTCCTTGGAACACTCCTTCCTGACCACTCCTCTCTGACTACTCCTACCTGACCACTCCTCCCTGACCACTCCCCCCTGACCACTCCTCCCTGACCACTCCTCCCTGACCACTCCTCCCTGACCACTCCTCCCTGGACCACTCCTCCCTGAGCACTCTTCCCTAACCACTCCTCCCTGACCACTCCTCCCTGACTACTCCTCTCTGACCACTCTTCCCTGACCACTCCTCCCTGACAACTCCAGCCTGACCACTCCTCCCTGACCACTCCTCCCTGGACCACTCCTCCCTGGACCACTCCTCCCTGACCACTCCCCCCTGACCACTCCTCCCTGACTACTCCTCCCTCACCACTCCCCCCTGACCACTCCCCCCTGACCACTCCTCCCTGACCACTCCTCCCTGACCACTCCTCCCTGGACCACTGCTCCCTGAGCACTCTTCCCTGACCACTCCTCCCTGACTACTCCTCTCTGACCATACATCCCAGACCACTCCCCCCTGACTACTCCCCCCTGACTACTCCTCTCTGACCACTCCTCCCTGACCACTCCTACCTGACCACTACCGCCTGACCACTCCCCCCTGACCACTCCCCCCTGACTACTCCTCTCTGACCACTCCTCCCTGACCACTCCCCCCTGACAACTCCAGCCTGACCACTCCTCCCTGACCACTCCTCCCTGACCACTCCTCCCTGGACCACTCCTCCCTGACCACTCCCCCCTGACCACTCCTCCCTGACTACTCCTCTCTGACCACACCACCCTGACCACTCCTCCCTGATCACTACCCCCTGACCACTCCCCCCTGACCACTTCCCCTGACTACTCCTCTCTGACCACTCCTCCCTGACCACTCCCCCCTGACCACTCCTCCCTGACTACTCCTCTCTGACCACTCCTCCCTGACCACTCCTAACTGACCACTCCTCCCTGACCACTCCCCCCTGACTACTCCTCTCTGACCACTCCTCCCTGAGCACTCTTCCCTGACCACTCCTCCCTGACCACTCCTCCCTGACTACTCCTCTCTGACCACTCCTCCCTGACCACTCCTCCCTGACCACTCCTACCTGACCACTCCCCCCTGACCACTCCTCCCTGACTACTCCTCTCTGACCACACCTCCCTGACCACTCTTCCCTGACCACTACCCCCTGATCACTCCCCCCTGACCACTCCCCCCTGACTACTCCTCTCTGACCACTCCTCCCTGACCACTCCTACCTGACCACTCCTCCCTGACCACTCCTCCCTGACCACTCCTCCCTAAACCACTCCTCCCTGAGCACTCTTCCCTGACCACTCTTCCCTGATTACTCCTCCTTGGAACACTCCTTCCTGACCACTCCTCTCTGACTACTCCTCTCTGACCACTCCTACCTGACCACTCCTTACCTGACCACTCCTCCCTGACCACTCTTCCTTGGAACACTCCTCCCTGATTACTCCTCCCTGAGCACTCTTCCCTGACCACACCATCCTGACCACTCCTCCCTGACCACTCCTACCTGTCCAATCCACCCTGACCACTCCTCCTTGGAACACTCCTTCCTGACCACTCCTCCCTGACTACTCCTACCTGACCACTCCTCCCTGACCACTCCCCCCTGACCACTCCTCCCTGACCACTCCTCCCTGACCACTCCGCCCTGACCACTCCTCCCTGGACCACTCCTCCCTGAGCACTCTTCCCTGACCACTCCTCCCTGACTACTCCATTCTGACCACTCCTCCCTGACTACTCCTCTCTGACCACACATCCCTGACCACTCCCCCCTGACTACTCCTCTCTAACCACTCCTCCCTGACCACTCCTCCCTGGCCACTCCTACCTGACCACTCCTCCCTGACTACTCCTCTCTGACCACTCCTCCCTGACCACTCCTACCTGACCACTCCTCCCTGGACCACTCTTCCCTGACCACTCCTCCTTGGACCACTCCTTCCTGACCACTCCTCCCTGACCACTCCTCCCTGGACCACTCCTCCCTGAGCACTCTTCCCTGACCACTCCTCCCTGACTACTCCTCTCTGACCACTCCTCCCTGACCACTCCTACCTGACCACTCCTCCCTGACCACTCTTCCCTGACCACTCCTCCCTGACAACTCCAGCCTGACCACTCCTCCCTGACCACTCCTCCCTGGACCACTCCTCCCTGAACACTCCTCCCTGACCACTCCTCCCTGACTTCTCCTCTCTGACCACTCCTCCCTGACCACTCCTCCCTGACCACTCCTCCCTGACCACTCCCCCCTGACCACTCCTCCCTGACTACTCCTCTCTGACCACACCTCCCTGACCACTCCTCCCTGACCACTACCCCCTGACCACTCCCCCCTGACTACTCCTCTCTGACCACTCCTCCCTGACCACTCCTACCTGACCACTCCTCCCTGACCACTCCTCCCTGAGCACTTCTCCCTGACCACTCCTCCCTGACCACTCCTACCTGACCAATCCTCCCTGACCACTCCTCCTTGGACCACTCCTCCCTGACCACTCCTCCCTGACCACTCCTCCCTGACCACTTCCCCCTCACCACTCCTCCCTGACTACTCCTCTCTGACCACACCTCCCTGACCACTCCTCCCTGACCACTCCCCCCTGACCACTCCCCCCTGACCACTCCCCCCTGACTACTCCTCTCTGACCACTCCTCCCTGACCACTCCTCCCTGACTACTCCTCTCTGACCACTCCTCCCTGACCACTCCTACCTGACCACTCCTCCCTGACCACTCCTCCCTGACCACTCCTCCCTTACCACTCCTCCCTGACCACTCCTCCCTAAACCACTCCTCCCTGACCACTCCTACCTGACCACTCCTCCCTGACCACTACCCCCTGACCACTCCTCCCTGACCACTTCTCCCTGACCACTCCTCCTTGGACCACTCCTCCCTGACCACTCCTCCCTGACCACTCCTCCTTGGACCACTCCTCCCTGACCACTCCTCTCTGACCACTCCTCCCTGACCACTCCTACCTGACCACTCCTCCCTGACCACTCCTCCCTGACCACTCCTCCCTGACCACTCCTCCCTGACCACTCCCCCCTGACCACTCCTCCCTGACTACTCCTCTCTGACCACACCTCCCTGACCACTCCTCCCTGACCACTACCCCCTGACCACTCCTCCCTGACCACTCTTCCCTGACTACTCCTCTCTGACCACTCCTCCCTGACCACTCCTCCCTGACAACTCCTCTGACCACTCCTCCCTGACCACTCCTACCTGACCACTCCTCCCTGACCACTCCTCCCTGACCACTCCTCCCTGACCACTCCTCCCTAAACCACTCCTCCCTGAGCACTCTTCCCTGACCACTCTTCCCTGACTACTCTTCCCTGACTACTCCTCCTTGGAACACTCCTTCCTGACCACTCCTCTCTGACTACTCCTCTCTGACCACTCCTACCTGACCACTCCTCCCTGACCACTCCTCCCTGACCACTCTTCCTTGGAACACTCCTCCCTGACTACTCCTCCCTGATCACTCATCCCTGACCACTCCTCCCTGACCACTCCTCCCTGATCACTCCTCCTTGGAACACTCCTCCCTGACCACTCCTCCCTGATCACTCCTCTTTGGAACACTCCTCTCTTACCACTCCTCCCTGACCACTCCTACCTGACCACTCCTCCCTGACCACTCCTCCCTGATCACTCTTCCTTGGAACACTCCTCCCTTACCACTCCTCCCTGACCACTCCTCCCTGAGCACTCCTCCCTGACCACTCCTACCTGACCACTCTTCCTTGGAACACTCCTCCCTGACCACTCCTTCCTGACCACAACATCCTGACCACTCCTTCCTGACCACTCCTCCTGACCACTCCTCCCTGACCACTCCTCCCTGACCACTCCTTCCTGACCACTCCTCCCTGACCACTCCTCCCTGACCACTCCTCCCTGGCCACTCCTCCCTGACCACTCCTCCCTGACCACTCCTCCCAGACCACTCCTCCCTGACCACTCCTCCCTGACCACTCCTCCTTGGACCACTCCCTGACCACTCCTCTCTGACCACTCCTCCCTGACCACTCCTACCTTACCACTCCTCCCTGACCACTCCTCCCTGACCACTCCTCCCTGACCACTCCTCCCTGACCACTCCCCCCTGACCACTCCTCCCTGACTACTCCTCTCTGACCACACCTCCCTGACCACTCCTCCCTGACCACTACCCCCTGACCACTCCTCCCTGACCACTCCTCCCTGACTACTCCTCTCTGACCACTCCTCCCTGACCACTCCTCCCTGACTACTCTCTGACCACTCCTCCCTGACCACTCCTACCTGACCACTCCTCCCTGACCACTCCTCCCTGACCACTCCTCCCTGACCACTCCTCCCTAAACCACTCCTCCCTGAGCACTCTTCCCTGACCACTCTTCCCTGATTACTCCTCCTTGGAACACTCCTTCCTGACCACTCCTCTCTGACTACTCCTCTCTGACCACTCCTACCTGACCACTCCTCCCTGGCCACTCCTCCCTGACCACTCTTCCTTGGAACACTCCTCCCTGACTACTCCTCCCTGATCACTCATCCCTGACCACTCCTCCCTGACCACTCCTCCCTGACCACTCTTCCTTGGAACACTCCTCCCTGACCACTCCTACCTGACCACTCCTCCCTGACCACTTCTCCCTGATCACTCTTCCTTGGAACACTCCTCCCTGACCACTCCTCCCTGACCACTCCTCTCTGACCACTCCTCCCTGACCACTCCTACCTGACCACTCTTCCTTGGAACACTCCTCCCTGAGCACTCTTCCCTGACCACTCCTTCCTGACCGTTCCTCCCTGACCACTCCTCCCTGGACCACTCCTCCCTGGACCAATCCTCCCTGAGCACTCCTCCATTACCACTCCTACCTGACCACTCTTCCTTGGAACACACCTCCCTGAGCACTCTTCCCTGACCACACCATCCTGACCACTCCTTCCTGACCACTCCTCCCTGTCCACTCCTCCCTGATCACTCCTCCTTGGAACACTCCTCCCTGAGCACTCTTCCCTGACCACACCATCCTGACCACTCCTTCCTGACCACTCCTCCCTGACCACTCCTCCCTGGACCACTCCTCCTCGGACCAATCCTCCCTGAGCACTCCTCCCTTACCACTCCTACCTGACCACTCTTCCTTGGAACACTCCTCCCTGAGCACTCTTCCCTGACCACACCATCCTGACCACTCCTTCCTGACCACTCCTCCCTGACCACTCCTTCCTGACCACTCCTCCCTGACCACTCCTCCCTGGACCACTCCTCCCTGGACCAATCCTCCCTGAGCACTCCTCCCTTACCACTCCTACCTGACCACTCCTCCCTGGACCACTCCTCCCTGAGCACTCTTCCCTAACCACAACCTTCCTGACCACGCCTCCCTGGACCACTCCTCCCTGAGCACTCTTCCCTGACCACTCCTCCCTGACCACTCCTCCCTGGACCACTCCTCCCTTACCACTCCTCCCTTACCACTCCTACCTGACCACTCCTCCCTGGACCACTCCTCCCTGAGCACTCTTCCCTGACCACTCCTCCCTGACCACTCCTCCCTGGACCACTCCTCCCTGAGCACTCTTCCCTGACCACACCATCCTTACCATTCTTCCCTGGACCACTCCTTCCTGAGCACTCTTCCCTGACCACACCATCCTGACCACACCTCCCTAAACCACTCCTCCCTGAGCACTCCTCCCTGACCACATCTCCCTGACCACTCCTCCCTGGACCACTCCTCCCTGAGCACTCTTCCCTGACCACACCATCCTGACCACTCCTCCCTAAACCACTCCTCCCTGACCACTCCTCCCTGACCACATCTCCCTGACCACTTCTCCCTGGACCACTCCTCCCTGAGCACTCTTCCCTGACCACTCCTCCCTGACCACTCCTCCCTGACCACTCCTCCCTGGACCACTCCTCCCTGAGCACTCTTCCCTGACCACACCATCTTGACCACTCCTCCCTGACCACTCCTCCCTGAGCACTCTTCCCTGACCACACCATCCTGACCACTCCTCCCTAAACCACTCCTCCCAGAGCACTCCTCCCTGACCACATCTCCCTGACCACTCCTCCCTGGACCACTCCTCCCTGAGCACTCTTCCCTGACCACACCATCCTGACCACTCCTCCCTAAACCACTCCTCCCTGAGCACTCTTCCCTGACCACTCTTCCCTGTTTACTCCTCCTTGGAACACTCCTTCCTGACCACTCCTCTCTGACTACTCCTCTCTGACCACTCCTACCTGACCACTCCTCCCTGACCACTCCTCCCTGACCACTCTTCCTTGGAACACTCCTCCCTGACCACTCCTCCCTGACCACTCTTCCTTGGAACACTCCTCCCTGACTACTCCTCCCTGACCACTCCTCCCTGGACCACTCCTCCCTGAGCACTTTTCCCTGACCACAACATCCTGACCACATCTCCCTGACTACTCCTCCCTGACCACTCCTACCTGACCACTCCTCCCTGACCACTCCTCCCTGACCACTCCTCCCTGATCACTCCTCCTTGGAACACTCCTCCCTGACCACTCCTCCCTGATCACTCTTCCTTGGAACACTCCTCCCTGACCACTCCTCCCTGACTACTCCTCCCTGACCACTCCTCCCTGAGCACTCCTCCTTGACCACTCCTACCTGACCACATTCCTTGGAACACTCCTCCCTGATCACTCCTCCTTGGAACACTCCTTCCTGAGCTCTCTTCCCTGACCTCACCATCCTGACCACTCCTTCCTGACCACTCCTCCCTGACCACTCCTCCCTGACCACTCCTCCCTGGACCACTTTTCCCTGTACCACTCCTCCCTGAGCACTCCTCCCTGACCACTCCTCCCTGATCACTCCTCCTTGGAACACTCCTCCCTGACCACATCTCCCTGACCACTCCTCCCTGGACCACTCCTCCCTGAGCACTCTTCCCTGACCACACCATCCTGACCACTCCTTCCTGACCACTCCTCCCTGACCACTCCTCCCTGGACCACTCCTCCCTGGACCACTCCTCCCTGAGCACTCTTCCCTGACCACACCATCCTGACCACTCCTCCCTGACCACTCCTCCCTGACCACTCCTACCTGACCACTCCTCCCTGACCACTCCTACCTGACCACTCTTCCTTGTAACACTCCTCCCTAACCACTCCTCCCTGATCACTCCTCCTTGGAACACTCCTCCCTGAGCACTCTTCCCTGACCACACCATCCTGACCACTCCTACCTGACCACTCCTCCCTGACCACTCTTCCCTGACCACTCCTCCCTGACAACTCCAGCCTGACCACTCCTCCCTGACCACTCCTCCCTGGACCACTCCTCCCTGAGCACTCCTCCCTGACCACTCCTCCCTGACCACTCCTCCCTGACCACTCCTCCCTGACCACTCCTCCCTGACAACTCCAGCCTGACCACTCCTCCCTGACCACTCCTCCCTGGACCACTCCTCCCTGACCACTCCTCCCTGACCACTCCTCCCTGACAACTCCTCCCTGACCACTCCTCCCTGATCACTCCTCCTTGGAACACTCCTCCCTGAGCACTCTTCCCTGACCACACCATCCTGACCACTCCTACCTGACCACTCCTCCCTGACCACTCCTCCCTGACCACTCTTCCCTGACCACTCCTCCCTGACAACTCCAGCCTGACCACTCCTCCCTGAGCACTCCTCCCTGACCACTCCTCCCTGACTACTCCTCTCTGACCACTCCTCCCTGACCACTCCTCCCTGACCATTTCTCCCTGACCACTCCCCCCTGACCACTCCTCCCTGACTACTCCTCTCTGACCACACTTCCCTGACCACTACTCCCTGACCACTACCCCCTGACCACTCCCCCCTGACCACTCCCCCCTGACTACTCCTCTCTGACCACTCCTCCCTGACCACTCCTACCTGACCACTCCTCCCTGACCACTCCTCCCTGACCACTCCTCCCTAAACCACTCCTCCCTGAGCACTCTTCCCTGACCACTCTTCCCTGATTACTCCTCCTTGGAACACTCCTTCCTGACCACTCCTCTCTGACTACTCCTCTCTGACCACTCCTACCTGACCACTCCTCCCTGACCACTCCTCCCTGACCACTCCTCCCTAAACCACTCCTCCCTGAGCACTCTTCCTAGACCACTCTTCCCTGATTACTCCTCCTTGGAACACTCCTTCCTGACCACTCCTCTCTGACCACTCCTCCCTGACCACTCCTACCTGACCACTCCTACCTGACCACTCCTCTCTGACGACTCTTCCCTGACCACACCATTCTGACCACATCTTCCTGACTACTCCTCCCTGACCACTCCTACCTGACCACTCCTCCCTGACCACTCCTCCCTGACCACTCCTCCCTGAACACTCCTCCTTGGAACACTCCTCCCTGACCACTCCTCCCTGACTACTCCTTCCTGACCACTCCTCCCTGAGCACTCCTCCCTGACCACTCCTACATGACCACTCTTCCTTGGAACACTCCTCCCTGACCACTCTTCCCTGATCACTCCTCCTTGGAACACTCCTCCCTGAGCACTCTTCCCTGACCACACCATCCTGACCACTCCTTCCTGACCACTCCTCCCTGACCACTCCTCCCTTACCACTCCTCCCTGGACCACTCCTCCCTGGACCACTCCTCCCTGAGCACTCCTCCCTGACCACTCCTACCTGACCACTCTTCCTTGGAACACTCCTCCCTGACTACTTCTCCCTGACCACTCCTCCCTGAGCACTCCTCCCTGACCACTCCTACCTGACCACTCTTCCTTGGAACACTCCTCCCTGACCACTCCTCCCTGATCACTTCTCCTTGGAACACTCCTCCCTGACCACTCCTCCCTGACCACTCCTCCCTGAGCACTCCTACCTGACCACTCCTCCCTGACCACTCCTCCCTGACCACTCCTACCTGACCACTCTTCCCTGGACCACTCCTCCCTGACTACTCCCTGGACCACTCCTCCCTGACCACTCCTACCTGACCACTCTTCCTTGGAACACTCCTCCCTGACTACTCCTCCCTGACCACTCCTCCCTGAGCACTCTTCCCTGACCACACCATCCTGACCACTCCTACCTGACCACTCCTCCCTGACCACTCCTACCTGACCACTCCTACCTGACCACTCTTCCTTGGAACACTCCTCCCTGACTACTCCTCCCTGACCACTCCTACCTGACCACTCCTCCCTGACCACTCCTACCTGACCACTCTTCCTTGGAACACTCCTCCCTGACTACTCCTCCCTGACCACTCCTCCCTGAGCACTCTTCCCTGACCACACCATCCTGACCACTCCTCCCTGACCACTCCTCCCTGACCACTCCTACCTGACCACTCCTCCCTGACCACTCCTCCCTGATCACTCCTCCTTGGAACACTCCTCCCTGACCACTCCTCCCTGACCACTCTTCCTTGGAACACTCCTCCCTGACTACTCCTCCCTGACCACTCCTACCTGACCATTCCTCCCTGACCACTCCTACCTGACCACTCCTACCTGACCACTCCTCCCTGACCACTCCTACCTGACCACTCTTCCTTGGAACACTCCTCCCTGACTACTCCTCCCTGACCACTCCTCCCTGAGCACTCCTCCCTGACCACTCCTACCTGACCACTCTTCCTTGGAACACTCCTCCCTGACCACTCCTCCCTGATCACTCCTCCTTGGAACACTCCTCCCTGACCACATCTCCCTGACCACTCCTCCCTGGACCACTCCTCCCTGAGCACTCTTCCCTGACCACACCATCCTGACCACTCCTTCCTGACCACTCCTCCCTGACCACTCCTCCCTGGACCACTCCTCCCTGGACCACTCCTCCCTGAGCACTCTTCCCTGACCACACCATCCTGACCACTCCTCCCTGACCACTCCTCCCTGACCACTCCTACCTGACCACTCCTCCCTGACCACTCCTACCTGACCACTCTTCCTTGGAACACTCCTCCCTAACCACTCCTCCCTGATCACTCCTCCTTGGAACACTCCTCCCTGAGCACTCTTCCCTGACCACTCCTCCCTGGACCACTCCTCCCTGAGCACTCTTCCCTGACCACACCATCCTGACCACTCCTTCCTGACCACTCCTCCCTGACCACTCCTCCCTGGACCACTCCTCCCTGGACCACTCCTCCCTGAGCACTCTTCCCTGACCACACCATCCTGACCACTCCTCCCTGACCACTCCTCCCTGACCACTCCTACCTGACCACTCCTCCCTGACCACTCCTACCTGACCACTCTTCCTTGGAACACTCCTCCCTAACCACTCCTCCCTGATCACTCCTCCTTGGAACACTCCTCCCTGAGCACTCTTCCCTGACCACACCATCCTGACCACTCCTACCTGACCACTCCTCCCTGACCACTCTTCCCTGACCACTCCTCCCTGACAACTCCAGCCTGACCACTCCTCCCTGACCACTCCTCCCTGGACCACTCCTCCCTGAGCACTCCTCCCTGACCACTCCTCCCTGACCACTCCTCCCTGACCACTCCTCCCTGACCACTCCTCCCTGACAACTCCAGCCTGACCACTCCTCCCTGACCACTCCTCCCTGGACCACTCCTCCCTGACCACTCCTCCCTGACCACTCCTCCCTGACAACTCCTCCCTGACCACTCCTCCCTGATCACTCCTCCTTGGAACACTCCTCCCTGAGCACTCTTCCCTGACCACACCATCCTGACCACTCCTACCTGACCACTCCTCCCTGACCACTCCTCCCTGACCACTCTTCCCTGACCACTCCTCCCTGACAACTCCAGCCTGACCACTCCTCCCTGAGCACTCCTCCCTGACCACTCCTCCCTGACTACTCCTCTCTGACCACTCCTCCCTGACCACTCCTCCCTGACCATTTCTCCCTGACCACTCCCCCCTGACCACTCCTCCCTGACTACTCCTCTCTGACCACACTTCCCTGACCACTACTCCCTGACCACTACCCCCTGACCACTCCCCCCTGACCACTCCCCCCTGACTACTCCTCTCTGACCACTCCTCCCTGACCACTCCTACCTGACCACTCCTCCCTGACCACTCCTCCCTGACCACTCCTCCCTAAACCACTCCTCCCTGAGCACTCTTCCCTGACCACTCTTCCCTGATTACTCCTCCTTGGAACACTCCTTCCTGACCACTCCTCTCTGACTACTCCTCTCTGACCACTCCTACCTGACCACTCCTCCCTGACCACTCCTCCCTGACCACTCCTCCCTAAACCACTCCTCCCTGAGCACTCTTCCTAGACCACTCTTCCCTGATTACTCCTCCTTGGAACACTCCTTCCTGACCACTCCTCTCTGACCACTCCTCCCTGACCACTCCTACCTGACCACTCCTACCTGACCACTCCTCTCTGACGACTCTTCCCTGACCACACCATTCTGACCACATCTTCCTGACTACTCCTCCCTGACCACTCCTACCTGACCACTCCTCCCTGACCACTCCTCCCTGACCACTCCTCCCTGAACACTCCTCCTTGGAACACTCCTCCCTGACCACTCCTCCCTGACTACTCCTTCCTGACCACTCCTCCCTGAGCACTCCTCCCTGACCACTCCTACATGACCACTCTTCCTTGGAACACTCCTCCCTGACCACTCTTCCCTGATCACTCCTCCTTGGAACACTCCTCCCTGAGCACTCTTCCCTGACCACACCATCCTGACCACTCCTTCCTGACCACTCCTCCCTGACCACTCCTCCCTTACCACTCCTCCCTGGACCACTCCTCCCTGGACCACTCCTCCCTGAGCACTCCTCCCTGACCACTCCTACCTGACCACTCTTCCTTGGAACACTCCTCCCTGACTACTTCTCCCTGACCACTCCTCCCTGAGCACTCCTCCCTGACCACTCCTACCTGACCACTCTTCCTTGGAACACTCCTCCCTGACCACTCCTCCCTGATCACTTCTCCTTGGAACACTCCTCCCTGACCACTCCTCCCTGACCACTCCTCCCTGAGCACTCCTACCTGACCACTCCTCCCTGACCACTCCTCCCTGACCACTCCTACCTGACCACTCTTCCCTGGACCACTCCTCCCTGACTACTCCCTGGACCACTCCTCCCTGACCACTCCTACCTGACCACTCTTCCTTGGAACACTCCTCCCTGACTACTCCTCCCTGACCACTCCTCCCTGAGCACTCTTCCCTGACCACACCATCCTGACCACTCCTACCTGACCACTCCTCCCTGACCACTCCTACCTGACCACTCCTACCTGACCACTCTTCCTTGGAACACTCCTCCCTGACTACTCCTCCCTGACCACTCCTACCTGACCACTCCTCCCTGACCACTCCTACCTGACCACTCTTCCTTGGAACACTCCTCCCTGACTACTCCTCCCTGACCACTCCTCCCTGAGCACTCTTCCCTGACCACACCATCCTGACCACTCCTCCCTGACCACTCCTCCCTGACCACTCCTACCTGACCACTCCTCCCTGACCACTCCTCCCTGATCACTCCTCCTTGGAACACTCCTCCCTGACCACTCCTCCCTGACCACTCTTCCTTGGAACACTCCTCCCTGACTACTCCTCCCTGACCACTCCTACCTGACCATTCCTCCCTGACCACTCCTACCTGACCACTCCTACCTGACCACTCCTCCCTGACCACTCCTACCTGACCACTCTTCCTTGGAACACTCCTCCCTGACTACTCCTCCCTGACCACTCCTCCCTGAGCACTCCTCCCTGACCACTCCTACCTGACCACTCTTCCTTGGAACACTCCTCCCTGACTACTCCTCCCTGACCACTCCTACCTGACCACTCCTCCCTGACCACTCCTACCTGACCACTCTTCCTTAGAACACTCCTCCCTGACTACTCCTCCCTGACCACTCCTCCCTGAGCACTCTTCCCTGACCACACCGTCCTGACCACTCCTCCCTGACCTTTCCTCCCTGATCAATCCTCCTTGGAACACTCCTCCCTGACCACTCCTTCCTGACCACTCTTCCCTGGACCACTCCTCCCTGACTACTCCTCCCTGGACCACTCCTCCCTGACCACTCCTCCCTGAGAACTCCTCCCTGACCACTACCCTTGACCACTCCTCCCTGACCACTCCTCCCTGATCACTCCTACCTGACCACTCTTCCTTGGAACACTCCTCCCTGACCACTCCTCCCTGATCACTCCTTCTTGGAACACTTCTCCCTGACCACTCCTCCCTGACCACTCTTCCCTGGACCACTCCTCCCTGACTACTCCTCCCTGGACCACTCTTCCCTGATTACTCCTCCTTGGAACACTCCTTCCTGACCACTCCTCTTTGACTACTCCTCTCTGACCACTCCTACCTGACCACTCCTACCTGACCACTCCTCCCTGACCACTCCTCCCTAAACCACTCCTCCCTGAGCACTCTTCCTAGACCACTCTTCCCTGATTACTCCTCCTTGGAACACTCCTTCCTGACCACTCCTCTCTGACCACTCCTCCCTGACCACTCCTACCTGACCACTCCTACCTGACCACTCCTCCCTGACCACTCTTCCCTGACCACACCATTCTGACCACATCTCCCTGACTACTCCTCCCTGACCACTCCTACCTGACCACTCCTCCCTGACCACTCCTCCCTGACCACTCCTCCCTGATCACTCCTCCTTGGAACACTCCTCCCTGACCACTCCTCCCTGACTACTCCTCCCTGACCACTCCTCCCTGAGCACTCCTCCCTGACCACTCCTACATGACCACTCTTCCTTGGAACACTCCTCCCTGACCACTCTTCCCTGATCACTCCTCCTTGGAACACTCCTCCCTGAGCACTCTTCCCTGACCACACCATCCTGACCACTCCTTCCTTACCACTCCTCCCTGACCACTCCTCCCTTACCACTCCTCCCTGGACCACTCCTCCCTGGACCACTCCTCCCTGAGCACTCCTCCCTGACCACTCCTACCTGACCACTCTTCCTTGGAACACTCCTCCCTGACTACTTCTCCCTGACCACTCCTCCCTGAGCACTCCTCCCTGACCACTCCTACCTGACCACTCTTCCTTGGAACACTCCTCCCTGACCACTCCTCCCTGATCACTTCTCCTTGGAACACTCCTCCCTGACCACTCCTCCCTGACCACTCCTCCCTGAGCACTCCTACCTGACCACTCCTCCCTGACCACTCCTCCCTGACCACTCCTACCTGACCACTCTTCCCTGGACCACTCCTCCCTGACTACTCCTCCCTGGACCACTCCTCCCTGACCACTCCTACCTGACCACTCTTCCTTGGAACACTCCTCCCTGACTACTCCTCCCTGACCACTCCTCCCTGAGCACTCTTCCCTGACCACACCATCCTGACCACTCCTTCCTGACCACTCCTCCCTGAGCACTCCTACCTGACCACTCTTCCCTGGACCACTCCTCCCTGAGCACTCTTCCCTGACCACACCATCCTGACCACTCCTACCTGACCACTCCTCCCTGACCACTCCTCCCTGACCACTCCTACCTGACCACTCTTCCTTGGAACACTCCTCCCTGACTACTCCTCCCTGACCACTTCTCCCTGAGCACTCCTCCCTGACCACTCCTACCTGACCACTCTTCCTTGGAACACTCCTCCCTGACTACTCCTCCCTGACCACTCCTACCTGACCACTCCTCCCTGACCACTCCTACCTGACCACTCTTCCTTGGAACACTCCTCCCTGACTACTCCTCCCTGACAACTCCTCCCTGAGCACTCTTCCCTGACCACACCATCCTGACCACTCCTCCCTGACCACTCTTCCCTGACCACTCCTACCTGACCACTCCTCCCTGACCACTCCTACCTGACCACTCTTCCTTGGAACACTCCTCCCTGACCACTCCTCCCTGATCACTCCTCCTTGGAACACTCCTCCCTGACCACTCCTCCCTGACCACTCCTACCTGACCACTCCTCCCTGACCACTCCTACCTGACCACTCTTCTTTGGAACACTCCTCCCTGACTACTCCTCCCTGACCACTCCTCCCTGAGCACTCCTCCCTGACCACTCCTTTCTGACCACTCCTCCCTGACCACTCCTCCCTGGACCACTCCTCCCTGGACCACTCCTCCCTGAGCACTCTTCCCTGACCACACCATCCTGACCACTCCTCCCTGACCACTCCTCCCTGACCACTCCTACCTGACCACTCCTCCCTGACCACTCCTACCTGACCACTCTTCCTTGGAACACTCCTCCCTGACCACTCCTCCCTGATCACTCCTCCTTGGAACACTCCTCCCTGACCACTCCTCCCTGACCACTCTTCCCTGGACCACTCCTCCCTGAGCACTCCTCCCTGAACACTCCTCCCTGACCACTCCTCCCTGATCACTCCTCCTTGGAACACTCCTCCCTGACCACTCCTCCCTGAACACTCCTCCCTGACTACTCCTCCCTGGACCACTCCTCCCTGAGCACTCTTCCCCGACCACACCATCCTGACCACTCCTACCTGACCACTCCGCCCTGACCACTCCTACCTGACCACTCTTCCTTGGAACACTCCTCCCTGACTACTCCTCCCTGACCACTCCTCCCTGACCACTCTTCCTTGGAACACTCCTCCCTGACCACTCCTCCCTGATCACTCCTCCTTGGAACACTCCTCCCTGACCACTCCTCCCTGACCACTCTTCCCTGGACCACTCCTCCCTGACTACTACTCCCTGGACCACTCCTCCCTGAGCACTCTTCCCTGACCACACCATCCTGACCACTCCTACCTGACCACTCCTCCCTGACCACTCCTACCTGACCACTCTTCCTTGGAACACTCCTCCCTGACTACTCCTCCCTGACCACTCCTCCCTGAGCACTCCTCCCTGACCACTCCTACCTGACCACTCTTCCTTGGAACACTCCTCCCTGACTACTCCTCCCTGACCACTCCTACCTGACCACTCCTCCCTGACCACTCCTACCTGACCACTCTTCCTTGGAACACTCCTCCCTGACTACTCCTCCCTGACCACTCCTCCCTGAGCACTCTTCCCTGACCACACCATCCTGACCACTCCTCCCTGACCACTCCTCCCTGACCACTCCTCCCTGACCACTCCTACCTGACCACTCCTCCCTGACCACTCCTCCCTGATCACTCCTCCTTGGAACACTCCTCCCTGACCACTCCTCCCTGACCACTCTTCCTTGGAACACTCCTCCCTGACTACTCCTCCCTGACCACTCCTACCTGACCATTCCTCCCTGACCACTCCTACCTGACCACTCCTACCTGACCACTCCTCCCTGACCACTCCTACCTGACCACTCTTCCTTGGAACACTCCTCCCTGACTACTCCTCCCTGACCACTCCTCCCTGAGCACTCCTCCCTGACCACTCCTACCTGACCACTCTTCCTTGGAACACTCCTCCCTGACTACTCCTCCCTGACCACTCCTACCTGACCACTCCTCCCTGACCACTCCTACCTGACCACTCTTCCTTGGAACACTCCTCCCTGACTACTCCTCCCTGACCACTCCTCCCTGAGCACTCTTCCCTGACCACACCATCCTGACCACTCCTCCCTGACCACTCCTCCCTGATCAATCCTCCTTGGAACACTCCTCCCTGACCACTCCTTCCTGACCACTCTTCCCTGGATCACTCCTCCCTGACTACTCCTCCCTGGACCACTCCTCCCTGACCACTCCTTCCTGAGAACTCCTCCCTGACCACTACCCCCTGACCACTCCTCCCTGACCACTCCTCCCTGATCACTCCTACCTGACCACTCTTCCTTGGAACACTCCTCCCTGACCACTCCTCCCTGATCACTCCTTCTTGGAACACTTCTCCCTGACCACTCCTCCCTGACCACTCTTCCCTGGACCACTCCTCCCTGACTACTCCTCCCTGGACCATTCCTCCCTGGACCACTCCTCCCTGACCACTCCTACCTGACCACTCTTCCTTGGAACATTCCTCCCTGACCACTCCTCCCTGACTACTCCTCCCTGACTACTCCTCCCTGACCACTCCTACCTGACCACTCCTCCCTGACCACTCCTACCTGACCACTCTTCCTTGGAACACTCCTCCCTGACTACTCCTTCCTGACCACTCCTCCCTGAGCACTCCTCCCTGACCACTCCTACCTGACCACTCTTCCCTGGACCACTCCTCCCTGAGCACTCTTCCCTGACCACACCATCCTGACCACTCCTTCCTGACCACTCCTCCCTGAGCACTCCTACCTGACCACTCTTCCCTGGACCACTCCTCCCTGAGCACTCTTCCCTGACCACACCATCCTGACCACTCCTACCTGACCACTCCTCCATGACCATTCCTACCTGACCACTCTTTCTTGGAACACTCCTCCCTGACTACTTCTCCCTGACCACTCCTCCCTGAGCACTCCTCCCTGACCACTCCTCCCTGACTACTCCTCCCTGACCACTCCTCCCTGAGCACTCCTCCCTGACCACTCCTACCTGACCACTCCTACCCGACCACTCTTCCCTGGACCACTCCTCCCTGAGCACTCTTCCCTGACCACACCATCCTGACCACTCCTACCTGACCACTCCTCCCTGACCACTCCTACCTGACCACTCTTCCTTGGAACACTCCTCCCTGACTACTCCTCCCTGACCACTCCTCCCTGACCACTCCTCCCTGACCACTCCTCCCTGACTACTCCTCCCTGACCACACCATCCTGACCACTACTCCCTGACCACTCCTCCCTGACCACTCCTCCCTGACTACTCCTCCCTGACCACTCCTCCCTGACCACTCCTCCCTGACCACTCCTCCCTGACTACTCCTCCCTGACCACTCCTCCCTGAGCACTCCTCCCTGACCACTCCTACCTGACCACTCTTCCCTGGACCACTCCTCCCTGAGCACTCTTCCCTGACCACACCATCCTGACCACTCCTCCCTGACCACTCCTCCCTGAGCACTCCTCCCTGACCACTCCTCCCTGACCACTCTTCCCTGGACCACTCCTCCCTGACTACTCCTCCCTGGACCACTCCTCCCTGACCACTCCTACCTGACCACTCTTCCTTGAAACACTCCTCCCTGACTACTCCTCCCTGACCACTCCTACCTGACCACTCCTCCCTGACCACTCCTACCTGACCACTCTTCCTTGGAACACTCCTCCCTTACTACTCCTCCCTGATTACTCCTCCTTGGAAAACTCCTCCCTGACCACATCTCCATGACCACTCCTCCCTGGACCACTCCTCCCTGAGCACTCTTCCCTGACCACACCATCCTGACCACTCCTCCCTGACCACTCCTCCCTGACCACTCCTATTTGACCACTCCTCCCTGACCATTCCTACCTGACCACTCCTACCTGACCACTCCTCCTTGGAACACTCCTCCCTGACCACTCCTCCCTGACCACTCCTCCCTGATTACTCTTCCTTGGAACACTCCTCCCTGACTACTCCTCCCTGACCACTCCTCCCTGAGCACTCCTCCCTGACCACTCCTTCCTGACCACTCCTCCCTGGACCACTCCTCCCTGGACCACTCCTCCCTGAGCACTCTTCCCTGACCACACCATCCTGACCACTCCTCCCTGACCACTCCTCCCTGACCACTCCTACCTGACCACTCCTCCGTGACCACTCCTACCTGACCACTCTTCCTTGGAACACTCCTCCCTGACCACTCCTCCCTGATCACTCCTCCTTGGAACACTCCTCCCTGACCACTCCTCCCTGACCACTCTTCCTTGGAACACTCCTCCCTGACTACTCCTCCCTGACCACTCCTCCCTGAGCACTCCTCCCTGACCACTCCTCCCTGACCACTCCTCCCTGGACCACTCCTCCCTGGACCACTCCTCCCTGAGCACTCTTCCCTGACCACACTATCCTGACCACTCCTCCCTGACCACTCCTACCTGACCACTCCTTCCTGACCACTCCTCCCTGACCACTCTTCCTTGGAACACTCCATCCTGACCACTCCTCCCTGACCACTCTTCCTTGGAACACTCCTCCCTGACTACTCCTCCCTGACCACTCGTCCCTGAGCACTCCTCCCTGACCACTCTTACCTGACCACTCCTCCCTGACCACTCTTACCTGACTACTCCTCCCTGACCACTCCTCTCTGACCACTCCTCCCTGAGCACTCCTCCCTGACCACTCCTCCCTGACCACTCCTCCCTGTCCACTCCTCCCTGACCACTCCTACCTGACCACTCCTTCCTGACCACTCCTCCCTGACCACTCTTCCTTGGAACACTCCTCCCTGACCACTCCTCCCTGACCACTCTTCCTTGGAACACTCCTCCCTGACTACTCCTCCCTGACCACTCCTCCCTGAGCACTCCTCCCTGACCACTCCTACCTGACCACTCCTTCCTGACCACTCCTCCCTGACCACTCTTCCTTGGAACACTCCTCCCTGACCACTCCTCCCTGAGCACTCCTCCCTGACCACTCTTACCTGACCACTCTTACCTGACTACTCCTCCCTGACCACTCCTCCCTGAGCACTCTTCCCTGACCACACCATCCTGACCACTCCTCCCTGACCACTCCTCCCTGACCACTCCTCCCTGACCACTCCTACCTGACCACTCTTCCTTGGAACACTCCTCCCTGACTACTCCTCCCTGACCACTCCTCCCTGAGCACTCCTTCTTGGAACACTCCTCCCTGACCACTCCTACCTGACCACTCCTTCCTGACCACTCCTCCCTGACCACTCTTCCTTGGAACACTCCTCCCTGACCACTCCTCCCTGAGCACTCCTCCCTGACCACTCTTACCTGACCACTCTTACCTGACCACTCCTCCCTGACTACTCCTCCCTGACCACTCCTCCCTGAGCACTCCTCCCTGACCACTCCTACCTGACCACTCCTTCCTGACCACTCCTCCCTGACCACTCTTCCTTGGAACACTCCTCCCTGACCACTCCTCCCTGAGCACTCCTCCCTGACCACTCTTACCTGACCACTCTTACCTGACTACTCCTCCCTTACCACTCCTCCCTGAGCACTCTTCCCTGACCACACCATCCTGACCACTCCTCCCTGACCACTCCTCCCTGACCACTCCTCCCTGGACCACTTTTCCCTGGACCACTCCTCCCTGAGCACTCCTCCCAGACCACTCCTCCCTGATCACTCCTCCTTGGAACACTCCTCCCTGACCACATCTCCCTGACCACTCCTCCCTGGACCACTCCTCCCTGAGCACTCTTCCCTGACCACTCTTACCTGACCACTCCTCCCTGACTACTCCTCCCTGACCACTCCTCCCTGAGCACTCCTCCCTGACCACTCCTACCTGACCACTCCTTCCTGACCACTCCTCCCTGACCACTCTTCCTTGGAACACTCCTCCCTGACCACTCCTCCCTGAGCACTCCTCCCTGACCACTCTTACCTGACCACTCTTACCTGACTACTCCTCCCTGACCACTCCTCCCTGAGCACTCTTCCCTGACCACACCATCCTGACCACTCCTCCCTGACCACTCCTCCCTGACCACTCCTCCCTGGACCACTTTTCCCTGGACCACTCCTCCCTGAGCACTCCTCCCTGACCACTCCTCCCTGATCACTCCTCCTTGGAACACTCCTCCCTGACCACATCTCCCTGACCACTCCTCCCTGGACCACTCCTCCCTGAGCACTCCTCCCTGACCACTCCTACCTGACCACTCTTCCTTGGAACACTCCTCCCTGACTACTTCTCCCTGACCACACCTCCCTGAGCACTCCTCCCTGACCACTCCTACCTGACCACTCTTCCTTGGAACACTCCTCCCTGACCACTCCTCCCTGATCACTTCTCCTTGGAACACTCCTCCCTGACCACTCCTCCCTGACCACTCCTCCCTGAGCACTCCTACCTGACCACTCCTCCCTGACCACTCCTCCCTGACCACTCCTACCTGACCACTCTTCCCTGGACCACTCCTCCCTGACTACTCCTCACTGGACCACTCCTCCCTGACCACTCCTACCTGACCACTCTTCCTTGGAACACTCCTCCCTGACTACTCCTCCCTGACCACTCCTCCCTGAGCACTCTTCCCTGACCACATCATCCTGACCACTCCTTCCTGACCACTCCTCCCTGAGCACTCCTACCTGACCACTCTTCCCTGGACCACTCCTCCCTGAGCACTATTCCCTGACCACACCATCCTGACCACTCCTACCTGACCACTCCTCCCTGACCACTCCTACCTGACCACTCCTACCTGACCACTCTTCCTTGGAACACTCCTCCCTGACTACTCCTCCCTGACCACTCCTACCTGACCACTCCTCCCTGACCACTCCTACCTGACCACTCTTCCTTGGAACACTCCTCCCTGACTACTCCTCCCTGACCACTCCTCCCTGAGCACTCTTCCCTGACCACACCATCCTGACCACTCCTCCCTGACCACTCCTCCCTGACCACTCCTACCTGACCACTCCTCCCTGACCACTCCTCCCTGATCACTCCTCCTTGGAACACTCCTCCCTGACCACTCCTCCCTGACCACTCTTCCTTGGAACGCTCCTCCCTGACTACTCCTCCCTGACCACTCCTACCTGACCATTCCTCCCTGACCACTCCTACCTGACCACTCCTACCTGACCACTCCTCCCTGACCACTCCTACCTGACCACTCTTCCTTGGAACACTCCTCCCTGACTACTCCTCCCTGACCACTCCTCCCTGAGCACTCCTCCCTGACCACTCCTACCTGACCACTCTTCCTTGGAACACTCCTCCCTGACTACTCCTCCCTGACCACTCCTACCTGACCACTCCTCCCTGACCACTCCTACCTGACCACTCTTCCTTGGAACACTCCTCCCTGACAACTCCTCCCTGACCACTCCTCCCTGAGCACTCTTCCCTGACCACACCATCCTGACCACTCCTCCCTGACCACTCCTCCCTGATCAATCCTCCTTGGAACACTCCTCCCTGACCACTCCTTCCTGACCACTCTTCCCTGGACCACTCCTCCCTGACTACTCCTCCCTGGACCACTCCTCCCTGACCACTCCTCCCTGAGAACTCCTCCCTGACCACTACCCCCTGACCACTCCTCCCTGACCACTCCTCCCTGATCACTCCTACCTGACCACTCTTCCTTGGAACACTCCTCCCTGACCACTCCTCCCTGATCACTCCTTCTTGGAACACTTCTCCCTGACCACTCCTCCCTGACCACTCTTCCCTGGACCACTCCTCCCTGACTACTCCTCCCTGGACCACTTTTCCCTGATTACTCCTCCTTGGAACACTCCTTCCTGACCACTCCTCTTTGACTACTCCTCTCTGACCACTCCTACCTGACCACTCCTCCCTGACCACTCCTCCCTGACCACTCCTCCCTAAACCACTCCTCCCTGAGCACTCTTCCTAGACCACTCTTCCCTGATTACTCCTCCTTGGAACACTCCTTCCTGACCACTCCTCTCTGACCACTCCTCCCTGACCACTCCTACCTGACCACTCCTACCTGACCACTCCTCCCTGACCACTCTTCCCTGACCACACCATTCTGACCACATCTCCCTGACTACTCCTCCCTGACCACTCCTACCTGACCACTCCTCCCTGACCACTCCTCCCTGACCACTCCTCCCTGATCACTCCTCCTTGGAACACTCCTCCCTGACCACTCCTCCCTGACTACTCCTCCCTGACCACTCCTCCCTGAGCACTCCTCCCTGGACCACTCCTCCCTGGACCACTCCTCCCTGAGCACTCCTCCCTGACCACACCATCCTGACCACTCCTTCCTGACCACTCCTCCCTGACCACTCCTCCCTTACCACTCCTCCCTGGACCACTCCTCCCTGGACCACTCCTCCCTGAGCACTCCTCCCTGACCACTCCTACCTGACCACTCTTCCTTGGAACACTCCTCCCTGACTACTTCTCCCTGACCACTCCTCCCTGAGCACTCCTCCCTGACCACTCCTACCTGACCACTCTTCCTTGGAACACTCCTCCCTGACCACTCCTCCCTGATCACTTCTCCTTGGAACACTCCTCCCTGACCACTCCTCCCTGACCACTCCTCCCTGAGCACTCCTACCTGACCACTCCTCCTTTACCACTCCTCCCTGGACCACTCCTCCCTGGACCACTCCTCCCTGGACCACTCCTCCCTGAGCACTCCTCCCTGACCACTCCTACCTGACCACTCTTCCTTGGAACACTCCTCCCTGACTACTTCTCCCTGACCACTCCTCCCTGAGCACTCCTCCCTGACCACTCCTACCTGACCACTCCTCCCTGACCACTCCTCCCTGATCACTCCTCCTTGGAACACTCCTCCCTGACCACTCCTCCCTGACCACACCTCCCTGACCACTCTTCCTTGGAACACTCCTCCCTGACTACTCCTCCCTGACCACTCCTACCTGACCATTCCTCCCTGACCACTCCTACCTGACCACTCCTACCTGACCACTCCTCCCTGACCACTCCTACATGACCACTCTTCCTTGGAACACTCCTCCCTGACCACTCTTCCCTGATCACTCCTCCTTGGAACACTCCTCCCTGAGCACTCTTCCCTGACCACACCATCCTGACCACTCCTTCCTGACCACTCCTCCCTGACCACTCCTCCCTTACCACTCCTCCCTGGACCACTCCTCCCTGGACCACTCCTCCCTGAGCACTCCTCCCTGACCACTCCTACCTGACCACTCTTCCTTGGAACACTCCTCCCTGACTACTTCTCCCTGACCACTCCTCCCTGAGCACTCCTCCCTGACCACTCCTACCTGACCACTCTTCCTTGGAACACTCCTCCCTGACCACTCCTCCCTGATCACTTCTCCTTGGAACACTCCTCCCTGACCACTCCTCCCTGACCACTCCTCCCTGAGCACTCCTACCTGACCACTCCTCCCTGACCACTCCTCCCTGACCACTCCTACCTGACCACTCTTCCCTGGACCACTCCTCCCTGACTACTCCTCCCTGGACCACTCCTCCCTGACCACTCCAACCTGACCACTCTTCCTTGGAACACTCCTCCCTGACTACTCCTCCCTGACCACTCCTCCCTGAGCACTCTTCCCTGTCCACACCATCCTGACCACTCCTTCCTGACCACTCCTCCCTGAGCACTCCTACCTGACCACTCTTCCCTGGACCACTCCTCCCTGAGCACTCTTCCCTGACCACACCATCCTGACCACTCCTACCTGACCACTCCTCCCTGACCACTCCTCCCTGACCACTTTTACCTGACCACTCTTCCTTGGAACACTCCTCCCTGACTACTCCTCCCTGACCACTTCTCCCTGAGCACTCCTCCCTGACCACTCCTACCTGACCACTCTTCCTTGGAACACTCCTCCCTGACTACTCCTCCCTGACCACTCCTACCTGACCACTCCTCCCTGACCACTCCTACCTGACCACTCTTCCTTGGAACACTCCTCCCTGACTACTCCTCCCTGACAACTCCTCCCTGAGCACTCTTCCCTGACCACACCATCCTGACCACTCCTCCCTGACCACTCCTCCCTGACCACTCCTACCTGACCACTCCTCCCTGACTACTCCTACCTGACCACTCTTCCTTGGAACACTCCTCCCTGACCACTCCTCCCTGATCACTCCTCCTTGGAACACTCCTCCCTGACCACTCCTCCCTGACCACTCCTACCTGACCACTCCTCCCTGACCACTCCTACCTGACCACTCTTCTTTGGAACACTCCTCCCTGACTACTCCTCCCTGACCACTCCTCCCTGAGCAATCCTCCCTGACCACTCCTTTCTGACCACTCCTTCCTGACCACTCCTCCCTGGACCACTCGTCCCTGGACCACTCCTCCCTGAGCACTCTTCCCTGACCACACCATCCTGAACACTCCTCCCTGACCACTCCACCCTGACCACTCCTACCTGACCACTCCTCCCTGACCACTCCTACCTGACCACTCTTCCTTGGAACACTCCTCCCTGACCACTCCTCCCTGATCACTCCTCCTTGGAACACTCCTCCCTGACCACTCCTCCCTGACCACTCTTCCCTGGACCACTCCTCCCTGACTAATCCTCCCTGGACCACTCCTCCCTGAGCACTCTTCCCTGACCACACCATCCTGACCACTCCTACCTGACCACTCCTCCCTGACCACTCCTACCTGACCACTCTTCCTTGGAACACTCCTCCCTGACTACTCCTCCCTGACCACTCCTCCCTGACCACTCTTCCTTGGAACACTCCTCCCTGACCACTCCTCCCTGATCACTCCTCCTTGGAACACTCCTCCCTGACCACTCCTCCCTGACCACTCTTCCCTGGACCACTCCTCCCTGACTACTCCTCCCTGGACCACTCCTCCCTGAGCACTCTTCCCTGACCACACCATCCTGACCACTCCTACCTGACCACTCCTCCCTGACCACTCCTACCTGACCACTCTTCCTTGGAACACTCCTCCCTGACTACTCCTCCCTGACCACTCCTCCCTGAGCACTCCTCCCTGACCACTCCTACCTGACCACTCTTCCTTGGAACACTCCTCCCTGACTACTCCTCCCTGACCACTCCTACCTGACCACTCCTCCCTGACCACTCCTACCTGACCACTCTTCCTTGGAACACTCCTCCCTGACTACTCCTCCCTGACCTCTCCTCCCTGAGCACTCTTCCCTGACCACACCATCCTGACCACTCCTCCCTGACCACTCCTCCCTGACCACTCCTACCTGACCACTCCTCCCTGACCACTCCTCCCTGATCACTCCTCCTTGGAACACTCCTCCCTGACCACTCCTCCCTGACCACTCTTCCTTGGAACACTCCTCCCTGACTACTCCTCCCTGACCACTCCTACCTGACCATTCCTCCCTGACCACTCCTACCTGACCACTCCTACCTGACCACTCCTCCCTGACCACTCCTACCTGACCACTCTTCCTTGGAACACTCCTCCCTGACTACTCCTCCCTGACCACTCCTCCCTGAGCACTCCTCCCTGACCACTCCTACCTGACCACTCTTCCTTGGAACACTCCTCCCTGACTACTCCTCCCTGACCACTCCTACCTGACCACTCCTCCCTGACCACTCCTACCTGACCACTCTTCCTTGGAACACTCCTCCCTGACTACTCCTCCCTGACCACTCCTCCCTGAGCACTCTTCCCTGACCACACCATCCTGACCACTCCTCCCTGACCACTCCTCCCTGATCAATCCTCCTTGGAACACTCCTCCCTGACCACTCCTTCCTGACCACTCTTCCCTGGATCACTCCTCCCTGACTACTCCTCCCTGGACCACTCCTCCCTGACCACTCCTTCCTGAGAACTCCTCCCTGACCACTACACCCTGACCACTCCTCCCTGACCACTCCTCCCTGGTCACTCCTACCTGACCACTCTTCCTTGGAACACTCCTCCCTGACCACTCCTCCCTGATCACTCCTTCTTGGAACACTTCTCCCTGACCACTCCTCCCTGACCACTCTTCCCTGGACCACTCCTCCCTGACTACTCCTCCCTGGACCACTCCTCCCTGGACCACTCCTCCCTGACCACTCCTACCTGACCACTCTTCCTTGGAATATTCCTCCCTGACCACTCCTCCCTGACTACTCCTCCCTGACTACTCCTCCCTGACCACTCCTACCTGACCACTCCTCCCTGACCACTCCTACCTGACCACTCTTCCTTGGAACACTCCTCCCTGACTACTCCTTCCTGACCACTCCTCCCTGAGCACTCCTCCCTGACCACTCCTACCTGACCACTCTTCCCTGGACCACTCCTCCCTGAGCACTCTTCCCTGACCACACCATCCTGACCACTCCTTCCTGACCACTCCTCCCTGAGCACTCCTACCTGACCACTCTTCCCTGGACCACTCCTCCCTGAGCACTCTTCCCTGACCACACCATCCTGACCACTCCTACCTGACCACTCCTCCATGACCATTCCTACCTGACCACTCTTTCTTGGAACACTCCTCCCTGACTACTCCTCCCTGACCACTCCTCCCTGAGCACTCCTCCCTGACCACTCCTCCCTGACTACTCCTCCCTGACCACTCCTCCCTGAGCACTCCTCCCTGACCACTCCTACCTGACCACTCCTACCTGACCACTCTTCCCTGGACCACTCCTCCCTGAGCACTCTTCCCTGACCACACCATCCTGACCACTCCTACCTGACCACTCCTCCCTGACCACTCCTACCTGACCACTCTTCCTTGGAACACTCCTCCCTGACTACTCCTCCCTGACCACTCCTCCCTGACCACTCCTCCCTGACTACTCCTCCCTGACCACACCATCCTGACCACTACTCCCTGACCACTCCTCCCTGACCACTCCTCCCTGACTACTCCTCCCTGACCACTCCTCCCTGACCACTCCTCCCTGACCACTCCTCCCTGACTACTCCTCCCTGACCACTCCTCCCTGAGCACTCCTCCCTGACCACTCCTACCTGACCACTCTTCCCTGGACCACTCCTCCCTGAGCACTCTTTCCTGACCACACCATCCTGACCACTCCTCCCTGACCACTCCTCCCTGAGCACTCCTCCCTGACCACTCCTCCCTGACCACTCTTCCCTGGACCACTCCTCCCTGACTACTCCTCCCTGGACCACTCCTTCCTGACCACTCCTACCTGACCACTCTTCCTTGAAACACTCCTCCCTGACTACTCCTCCCTGACCACTCCTACCTGACCACTCCTCCCTGACCACTCCTACCTGACCACTCTTCCTTGGAACACTCCTCCCTTACTACTCCTCCCTGATTACTCCTCCTTGGAAAACTCCTCCCTGACCACATCTCCATGACCACTCCTCCCTGGACCACTCCTCCCTGAGCACTCTTCCCTGACCACACCATCCTGACCACTCCTCCCTGACCACTCCTCCCTGACCACTCCTACCTGACCACTCCTCCCTGACCATTCCTACCTGACCACTCCTACCTGACCACTCCTCCTTGGAACACTCCTCCCTGACCACTCCTCCCTGACCACTCCTCCCTGATTACTATTCCTTGGAACACTCCTCCCTGACTACTCCTCCCTGACCACTCCTCCCTGAGCACTCCTCCCTGACCACTCCTTCCTGACCACTCCTCCCTGACCACTCCTCTCTGGACCACTCCTCCCTGGACCACTCCTCCCTGAGCACTCTTCCCTGACCACACCATCCTGACCACTCCTCCCTGACCACTCCTCCCTGACCACTCCTACCTGACCACTCCTCCCTGACCACTCCTACCTGACCACTCTTCCTTGGAACACTCCTCCCTGACCACTCCTCCCTGATCACTCCTCCTTGGAACACTCCTCCCTGACCACTCCTCCCTGACCACTCTTCCTTGGAACACTCCTCCCTGACTACTCCTCCCTGACCACTCCTCCCTGAGCACTCCTCCCTGACCACTCCTCCCTGACCACTCCTCCCTGGACCACTCCTCCCTGGACCACTCCTCCCTGAGCACTCTTCCCTGACCACACTATCCTGACCACTCCTCCCTGACCACTCCTCCCTGACCACTCCTACCTGACCACTCCTTCCTGACCACTCCTCCCTGACCACTCTTCCTTGGAACACTCCATCCTGACCACTCCTCCCTGACCACTCTTCCTTGGAACACTCCTCCCTGACTACTCCTCCCTGACCACTCGTCCCTGAGCACTCCTCCCTGACCACTCTTACCTGACCACTCCTCCCTGACCACTCTTACCTGACTACTCCTCCCTGACCACTCCTCTCTGACCACTCCTCCCTGAGCACTCCTCCCTGACCACTCCTCCCTGACCACTCCTCCCTGACCACTCCTCCCTGACCACTCCTACCTGACCACTCCTTCCTGACCACTCCTCCCTGACCACTCTTCCTTGGAACACTCCTCCCTGACCACTCCTCCCTGACCACTCTTCCTTGGAACACTCCTCCCTGACTACTCCTCCCTGACCACTCCTCCCTGAGCACTCCTCCCTGACCACTCCTACCTGACCACTCCTTCCTGACCACTCCTCCCTGACCACTCTTCCTTGGAACACTCCTCCCTGACCACTCCTCCCTGAGCACTCCTCCCTGACCACTCTTACCTGACCACTCTTACCTGACTACTCCTCCCTGACCACTCCTCCCTGAGCACTCTTCCCTGACCACACCATCCTGACCACTCCTCCCTGACCACTCCTCCCTGACCACTCCTACCTGACCACTCTTCCTTGGAACACTCCTCCCTGACTACTCCTCCCTGACCACTCCTCCCTGAGCACTCCTTCTTGGAACACTCCTCCCTGACCACTCCTACCTGACCACTCCTTCCTGACCACTCCTCCCTGACCACTCTTCCTTGGAACACTCCTCCCTGACCACTCCTCCCTGAGCACTCCTCCCTGACCACTCTTACCTGACCACTCTTACCTGACCACTCCTCCCTGACTACTCCTCCCTGACCACTCCTCCCTGAGCACTCCTCCCTGACCACTCCTACCTGACCACTCCTTCCTGACCACTCCTCCCTGACCACTCTTCCTTGGAACACTCCTCCCTGACCACTCCTCCCTGAGCACTCCTCCCTGACCACTCTTACCTGACCACTCTTACCTGACTACTCCTCCCTGACCACTCCTCCCTGAGCACTCTTCCCTGACCACACCATCCTGACCACTCCTCCCTGACCACTCCTCCCTGACCACTCCTACCTGACCACTCCTCCTTGGAACACTCCTCCCTGACTACTCCTCCCTGACCACTCCTCCCTGATCACTCCTCCTTGGAACACTCCTCCCTGACAACTCCTACCTGACCACTCCTTCCTGACCACTCCTCCCTGACCACTCTTTCGTGGAACACTCCTCCCTGACCACTCCTCCCTGAGCACTCCTCCCTGACCACTCTTACCTGACCACTCTTACCTGACCACTCCTCCCTGACTACTCCTCCCTGACCACTCCTCCCTGAGCACTCCTCCCTGACCACTCCTACCTGACCACTCCTCCCTGACCACTCCTACCTGACCACTCCTTCCTGACCACTCCTCCCTGACCACTCTTCCTTGGAACACTCCTCCCTGACCACTCCTCCCTGACCACTCTTCCTTGGAACACGCCTCCCTGACTACTCCTCCCTGACCACTCCTCCCTGAGCACTCCTCCCTGACCACTCCTACCTGACCACTCCTTCCTGACCACTCCTCCCTGACCACTCTTCCTTGGAACACTCCTCCCTGACCACTCCTCCCTGACCACTCCTCCCTGACCACTCTTACCTGACCACTCTTACCTGACCACTCCTCCCTGACTACTCCTCCCTGACCACTCCTCCCTGAGCACTCCTCCCTGACCACTCCTACCTGACCACTCCTTCCTGACCACTCCTCCCTGACCACTCTTCCTTGGAACACTCCTCCCTGACCACTCCTCCCTGAGCACTCCTCCCTGACCACTCTTACCTGACCACTCTTACCTGACTACTCCTCCCTGACCACTCCTCCCTGAGCACTCTTCCCTGACCACACCATCCTGACCACTCCTCCCTGACCACTCCTCCCTGACCACTCCTACCTGACCACTCCTCCTTGGAACACTCCTCCCTGACTACTCCTCCCTGACCACTCCTCCCTGATCACTCCTCCTTGGAACACTCCTCCCTGACCACTCCTACCTGACCACTCCTTCCTGACCACGCCTCCCTGACCACTCTTCCTTGGAACACTCCTCCCTGACCACTCCTCCCTGAGCACTCCTCCCTGACCACTCCTCCCTGAGCACTCCTCCCTGACCACTCTTACCTGACCACTCTTACCTGACCACTCCTCCCTGACTACTCCTCCCTGACCACTCCTCCCTGAGCACTCTTCCCTGACCACTCCTACCTGACCACTCCTTCCTGACCACTCCTCCCTGACCACTCCTCCCTGAGCACTCCTCCCTGACCACTCCTCCCTGAGCACTCCTCCCTGACCACTCTTACCTGACCACTCCTCCCTGACCACTCCTACCTGACCACTCTTCCTTGGAACACTCCTCCCTGACCACTCCTCCCTGATCACTCCTCCTTGGAACACTCATCCCTGACCACTCCTACCTGACCACTCCTCCCTGACCACTCCTACCTGACCACTCTTCCTTGGAACACTCCTCCCTGACTACTCCTCCCTGACCACTCCTCCCTGAGCACTCCTCCCTGACCACTCCTACTTGACCACTCTTCCTTGGAACACTCCTCCCTGACTACTCCACCCTGACCACTCCTCCCTGAGCACTCCTCCCTGACCACTCCTACCTGACCACTCCTTCCTGACCACTCCTCCCTGACCACTCTTCCTTGGAACACTCCTCCCTGACCACTCCTCCCTGAGCACTCCTCCCTGACCACTCTTACCTGACCACTCTTACCTGACTACTCCTCCCTGACCACTCCTCCCTGAGCACTCTTCCCTGACCACACCATCCTGACCACTCCTCCCTGACCACTCCTCCCTGACCACACCATCCTGACCACTCCTCCCTGACCACTCCTCCCTGACCACTCCTACCTGACCACTCTTCCTTGGAACACTCCTCCCTGACTACTCCTCCCTGACCACTCCTCCCTGAGCACTTATCCTTGGAACACTCCTCCCTGACCACTCCTCCCTGACTACTCCTCCCTGACCACTCCTCCCTGAGCACTCTTCCCTGACCACACCATCCTGACCACTCCTACCTGACCACTCTTCCTTGGAACACTCCTCCCTGACTACTCCTCCCTGACCACTCCTCCCTGAGCACTCCTCCTTGGAACACACCTCCCTGACCACTCCTTCCTGACCACTCTTCCTTGGAACACTCCTCCCTGACTACTCCTCCCTGACCACTCCTACCTGACCACTCAAACCTGACTACTTCTCCCTGACCACTCCTCCCTGAGCACTCTTCCCTGACCACACCATCCTGACCACTCCTCACTGACCACTCCTCCCTGAGCACTCCTCCTTGGAACACTCCTCCCTGACCACTCCTCCCTGACTACTCCTCCCTGACCACTCCTCCCTGAGCACTCTTCCCTGACCACACCATCCTGACCACTCCTACCTGACCACTCTTCCTTGGAACACTCCTCCCTGACTACTCCTCCCTGACCACTCCTCCCTGAGCACTCCTCCTTGGAACACTCCTCCCTGACCACTCCTCCCTGACTACTCCTCCCTGACCACTCCTCCCTGAGCACTCTTCCCTGACCACACCATCCTGACCACTCCTACCTGACCACTCTTCCTTGGAACACTCCTCCCTGACTACTCCTCCCTGACCACTCCTCCCTGAGCACTCCTCCTTGGAACACTCATCCCTGACCACTCCTCCCTGACCACTCCTCCCTGACCACTCCTACCTGACCACTCTTCCTTGGAACACTCCTCCCTGACTACTCCTCCCTGACCACTCCTCCCTGACTACTCCTCCCTGACCACTCCTCCCTGAGCACTCTTCCCTGACCACACCATCCTGACCACTCCTACCTGACCACTCTTCCTTGGAACACTCCTCCCTGACTACTCCTCCCTGACCACTCCTCCCTGACCACTCTTCCTTGGAACACTCCTCCCTGACCACTCCTCCCTGACCACTCCTCCCTGACCACTCCTACCTGACCACTCTTCCTTGGAACACTCCTCCCTGACTACTCCTCCCTGACCACTCCTCCCTGAGCACTCCTCCCTGACCACTCCTCCCTGACCACTCCTCCCTGACCACTCCTACCTGACCACTCTTCCTTGGAACACTCCTCCCTGACCACTCCTCCCTGACCACTCCTACCTGACCACTCTTCCTTGGAACACTCCTCCCTGACTACTCCTCCCTGACCACTCTTACCTGACCACTCCTCCCTGACCACTCCTCCCTGACCACTCCTACCTGACCACTCTTCCTTGGAACACTCCTCCCTGACTACTCCTCCCTGACCACTCCTCCCTGAGCACTCCTCCCTGACCACTCCTCCCTGACCACTCCTCCCTGACCACTCCTACCTGACCACTCTTCCTTGGAACACTCCTCTCTGACCACTCCTCCCTGACCACTCTTCCTTGGAACACTCCTCTCTGACCACTCCTCCCTGACCACTCCTACCTGACCACTCTTCCTTGGAACACTCCTCCCTGACTACTCCTCCCTGACCACTCTTACCTGACCACTCCTCCCTGACCACTCCTCCCTGACCACTCTTACCTGACCACTCTTCCCTGACCACTCCTCCCTGACCACTCTTACCTGACCACTCCTCCCTGACCACTCCTCCCTGACCACTCCTCCCTGACCACTCTTACCTGACCACTCCTCCCTGACTACTCCTCCCTGACCACTCTTACCTGACCACTCCTCCCTGACCACTCCTCCCTGACCACTCTTACCTGACCACTCCTCCCTGACCACTCCTCCCTGACCACTCCTCCCTGACCACTCCTACCTGGCCACTCTTCCTTGGAACACTCCTCCCTGACCACTCCTCCCTGACCACTCCTACCTGACCACTCTTCCTTGGAACACTCCTCCCTGACTACTCCTCCCTGACCACTCTTACCTGACCACTCTTACCTGACCACTCCTCCCTGACTACTCCTCCCTGACCACTCCTCCCTGAGCACTCCTCCCTGACCACTCCTACCTGACCACTCCTTCCTGACCACTCCTCCCTGACCACTCTTCCTTGGAACACTCCTCCCTGACCACTCCTCCCTGACCACTCCTACCTGACCACTCTTCCTTGGAACACTCCTCCCTGACTACTCCTCCCTGACCACACTTACCTGACCACTCCTCCCTGACCACTCCTCCCTGACCACTCCTACCTGACCACTCTTCCTTGGAACACTCCTCCCTGACCACTCCTCCCTGACCACTCTTCCTTGGAACACGCCTCCCTGACTACTCCTCCCTGACCACTCCTCCCTGAGCACTCCTCCCTGACCACTCCTACCTGACCACTCCTTCCTGACCACTCCTCCCTGACCACTCTTCCTTGGAACACTCCTCCCTGACCACTCCTCCCTGAGCACTCCTCCCTGACCACTCTTACCTGACCACTCTTACCTGACCACTCCTCCCTGACTACTCCTCCCTGACCACTCCTCCCTGAGCACTCCTCCCTGACCACTCCTACCTGACCACTCCTTCCTGACCACTCCTCCCTGACCACTCTTCCTTGGAACACTCCTCCCTGACCACTCCTCCCTGAGCACTCCTCCCTGACCACTCTTACCTGACCACTCTTACCTGACTACTCCTCCCTGACCACTCCTCCCTGAGCACTCTTCCCTGACCACACCATCCTGACCACTCCTCCCTGACCACTCCTCCCTGACCACTCCTACCTGACCACTCCTCCTTGGAACACTCCTCCCTGACTACTCCTCCCTGACCACTCCTCCCTGATCACTCCTCCTTGGAACACTCCTCCCTGACCACTCCTACCTGACCACTCCTTCCTGACCACGCCTCCCTGACCACTCTTCCTTGGAACACTCCTCCCTGACCACTCCTCCCTGAGCACTCCTCCCTGACCACTCCTCCCTGAGCACTCCTCCCTGACCACTCTTACCTGACCACTCTTACCTGACCACTCCTCCCTGACTACTCCTCCCTGACCACTCCTCCCTGAGCACTCCTCCCTGACCACTCCTACCTGACCACTCCTTCCTGACCACTCCTCCCTGACCACTCCTCCCTGAGCACTCCTCCCTGACCACTCCTCCCTGAGCACTCCTCCCTGACCACTCTTACCTGACCACTCCTCCCTGACCACTCCTACCTGACCACTCTTCCTTGGAACACTCCTCCCTGACCACTCCTCCCTGATCACTCCTCCTTGGAACACTCATCCCTGACCACTCCTACCTGACCACTCCTCCCTGACCACTCCTACCTGACCACTCTTCCTTGGAACACTCCTCCCTGACTACTCCTCCCTGACCACTCCTCCCTGAGCACTCCTCCCTGACCACTCCTACTTGACCACTCTTCCTTGGAACACTCCTCCCTGACTACTCCACCCTGACCACTCCTCCCTGAGCACTCCTCCCTGACCACTCCTACCTGACCACTCCTTCCTGACCACTCCTCCCTGACCACTCTTCCTTGGAACACTCCTCCCTGACCACTCCTCCCTGAGCACTCCTCCCTGACCACTCTTACCTGACCACTCTTACCTGACTACTCCTCCCTGACCACTCCTCCCTGAGCACTCTTCCCTGACCACACCATCCTGACCACTCCTCCCTGACCACTCCTCCCTGACCACACCATCCTGACCACTCCTCCCTGACCACTCCTCCCTGACCACTCCTACCTGACCACTCTTCCTTGGAACACTCCTCCCTGACTACTCCTCCCTGACCACTCCTCCCTGAGCACTTATCCTTGGAACACTCCTCCCTGACCACTCCTCCCTGACTACTCCTCCCTGACCACTCCTCCCTGAGCACTCTTCCCTGACCACACCATCCTGACCACTCCTACCTGACCACTCTTCCTTGGAACACTCCTCCCTGACTACTCCTCCCTGACCACTCCTCCCTGAGCATTCTCCTTGGAACACACCTCCCTGACCACTCCTCCCTGACCACTCTTCCTTGGAACACTCCTCCCTGACTACTCCTCCCTGACCACTCCTACCTGACCACTCAAACCTGACTACTTCTCCCTGACCACTCCTCCCTGAGCACTCTTCCCTGACCACACCATCCTGACCACTCCTCACTGACCACTCCTCCCTGAGCACTCCTCCTTGGAACACTCCTCCCTGACCACTCCTCCCTGACTACTCCTCCCTGACCACTCCTCCCTGAGCACTCTTCCCTGACCACACCATCCTGACCACTCCTACCTGACCACTCTTCCTTGGAACACTCCTCCCTGACTACTCCTCCCTGACCACTCCTCCCTGAGCACTCCTCCTTGGAACACTCCTCCCTGACCACTCCTCCCTGACTACTCCTCCCTGACCACTTCTCCCTGAGCACTCTTCCCTGACCACACCATCCTGACCACTCCTACCTGACCACTCTTCCTTGGAACACTCCTCCCTGACTACTCCTCCCTGACCACTCCTCCCTGAGCACTCCTCCTTGGAACACTCCTCCCTGACCACTCCTCCCTGACCACTCCTCCCTGACCACTCCTACCTGACCACTCTTCCTTGGAACACTCCTCCCTGACTACTCCTCCCTGACCACTCCTCCCTGACTACTCCTCCCTGACCACTCCTCCCTGAGCACTCTTCCCTGACCACACCATCCTGACCACTCCTACCTGACCACTCTTCCTTGGAACACTCCTCCCTGACTACTCCTCCCTGACCACTCCTCCCTGACCACTCTTCCTTGGAACACTCCTCCCTGACCACTCCTCCCTGACCACTCCTCCCTGACCACTCCTACCTGACCACTCTTCCTTGGAACACTCCTCCCTGACTACTCCTCCCTGACCACTCCTCCCTGAGCACTCCTCCCTGACCACTCCTCCCTGACCACTCCTCCCTGACCACTCCTACCTGACCACTCTTCCTTGGAACACTCCTCCCTGACCACTCCTCCCTGACCACTCCTACCTGACCACTCTTCCTTGGAACACTCCTCCCTGACTACTCCTCCCTGACCACTCTTACCTGACCACTCCTCCCTGACCACTCCTCCCTGACCACTCCTACCTGACCACTCTTCCTTGGAACACTCCTCCCTGACTACTCCTCCCTGACCACTCCTCCCTGAGCACTCCTCCCTGACCACTCCTCCCTGACCACTCCTCCCTGACCACTCCTACCTGACCACTCTTCCTTGGAACACTCCTCTCTGACCACTCCTCCCTGACCACTCTTCCTTGGAACACTCCTCTCTGACCACTCCTCCCTGACCACTCCTACCTGACCACTCTTCCTTGGAACACTCCTCCCTGACTACTCCTCCCTGACCACTCTTACCTGACCACTCCTCCCTGACCACTCCTCCCTGACCACTCTTACCTGACCACTCCTCCCTGACCACTCCTCCCTGACCACTCCTCCCTGACCACTCTTACCTGACCACTCTTACCTGACCACTCCTCCCTGACCACTCCTCCCTGACCACTCCTCCCTGACCACTCTTACCTGACCACTCCTCCCTGACTACTCCTCCCTGACCACTCTTACCTGACCACTCCTCCCTGACCACTCCTCCCTGACCACTCTTACCTGACCACTCCTCCCTGACCACTCCTCCCTGACCACTCCTCCCTGACCACTCCTACCTGACCACTCTTCCTTGGAACACTCCTCCCTGACCACTCCTCCCTGACCACTCCTACCTGACCACTCTTCCTTGGAACACTCCTCCCTGACTACTCCTCCCTGACCACTCTTACCTGACCACTCCTCCCTGACCACTCCTCCCTGACCACTCCTACCTGACCACTCTTCCTTGGAACACTCCTCCCTGACTACTCCTCCCTGACCACTCCTCCCTAAGCACTCCTCCCTGACCACTCCTTCCTGACCACTCCTCCCTGACCACTCCTACCTGACCACTCTTCCTTGGAACACTCCTCCCTGACCACTCCTCCCTGACCACTCCTACCTGACCACTCTTCCTTGGAACACTCCTCCCTGACTACTCCTCCCTGACCACACTTACCTGACCACTCCTCCCTGACCACTCCTCCCTGACCACTCCTACCTGACCACTCTTCCTTGGAACACTCCTCCCTGACTACTCCTCCCTGACCACTCCTCCCTTACTACTCCTCCCTGACCACTCCTCCCTGAGCACTCCTCCCTGAGCACTCCTCCCTGACCACTCTTACCTGACCACTCTTACCTGACTACTTCTCCCTGACCACTCCTCCCTGAGCACTCTTCCCTGACCACACCATCCTGACCACTCCTCCCTGACCACTCCTCCCTGACCACTCCTACCTGACCACTCCTCCTTGGAACACTCCTCCCTGACTACTCCTCCCTGACCACTCCTCCCTGATCACTCCTCCTTGGAACACTCCTCCCTGACCTCTCCTACCTGACCACTCCTTCCTGACCACTCCTCCCTGACCACTCTTCCTTGGAACACTCCTCCCTGACCACTCCTCCCTGAGCACTCCTCCCTGACCACTCTTACCTGACCACTCTTACCTGACCACTCCTCCCTGACTACTCCTCCCTGACCACTCCTCCCTGAGCACTCCTCCCTGACCACTCCTACCTGACCACTCCTTCCTGACCACTCCTCCCTGACCACTCTTCCTTGGAACACTCCTCCCTGACCACTCCTCCCTGAGCACTCCTCCCTGACCACTCTTACCTGACCACTCCTCCCTGACCACTCCTACCTGACCACTCCTCCCTGAGCACTCCTCCCTGACCACTCTTACCTGACCACTCCTCCGTGACCACTCCTACCTGACCACTCTTCCTTGGAACACTCCATCCTGACTACTCCTCCCTGACCACTCCTCCCTGAGCACTCCTCCCTGACCACTCCTACCTGACCACTCTTCCTTGGAACACTCCTCCCTGACTACTCCTCCCTGACCACTCCTCCCTGAGCACTCTTCCCTGACCACTCCTACCTGACCACTCCTTCCTGACCACTCCTCCCTGACCACTCTTCTCTGGAACACTCCTCACTGACCACTCCTCCCTGAGCACTCCTCCCTGACCACTCTTACCTGACCACTCTTACCTGACTACTCCTCCCTGACCACTCCTCCCTGAGCACTCCTCCCTGACCACTCTTACCTGACCACTCCTCCCTGACCACTCCTCCCTGACCACTCTTCCTTGGAACACTCCTCCCTGACCACTCCTCCCTGATCACTCCTCCTTGGAACACTCCTCCCTGACCACTCCTACCTGACCACTCCTCCCTGACCACTCCTACCTGACCACTCTTCCTTGGAACACTCATCCCTGACCACTCCCCCCTGACCACTCCTCCCTGACTACTCCTCCCTGACCACTCCTCCCTGAGCACTCCTCCCTGACCACTCCTACCTGACCACTCGTCCTTGGAACACTCCTCCCTGACCACTCCTCCCTGAGCACTCTTCCCTGACCACTCTTACCTGACCACTCTTACCTGACTACTCCTCCCTGACCACTCCTCCCTGAGCACTCCTCCCTGACCACTCCTACCTGACCACTCCTTCCTGACCACTCCTCCCTGACCACTCTTCCATGGAACACTCCTCCCTGACCACTCCTACCTGACCACTCCTCCCTGACCACTCCTACCTGACCACTCCTTCCTGACCACTCCTCCCTGACCACTCTTCCTTGGAACACTCCTCCCTGACCACTCTTCCTTGGAACACTCCTCCCTGACTACTCCTCCCTGACCACTCCTACCTGACCACTCCTCCCTGACCACTCCTACCTGACCACTCTTCCTTGGAACACTCCTCCCTGACTACTCCTCCCTGACCACTCTTACCTGACTACTCCTCCCTGACCACTCCTCCCTGACCACTCCTACCTGACCACTCTTCCTTGGAACACTCCTCCCTGACTACTCCTCCCTGACCACTCCTCCCTGAGCACTCCTCCTTGGAACACTCCTCCCTGACTACTCCTCCCTGAGCACTCCTCCCTGACCACTCCTACCTGACCACTCCTTCCTGACCACTCCTCCCTGACCACTCTTCCTTGGAACACTCCTCCCTGACCACTCCTCCCTGAGCACTCCTCCCTGACCACTCTTACCTGACCACTCCTCCCTGACCACTCCTACCTGACCACTCTTCCTTGGAACATTCCTCCCTGACCACTCCTCCCTGATCACTCCTCCTTGGAACACTCCTCTTTGACCACTCCTACCTGACCACTCCTCCCTGACCACTCCTACCTGACCACTCTTCCTTGGAACACTCCTCCCTGACTACTCCTCCCTGACCACTCCTCCCTGAGCACTCCTCCTTGGAACACTCCTCCCTGACTACTCCTCCCTGACTACTCCTTCCTGACCACTCCTCCCTGACCACTCCTCCCTGACCACTCCTCCCTGGACCGCTCCTCCCTGAGCACCTTTCCTTGGAACACTCCTCCCTGACCACTCCTCCCTGACCACTCTTCCCTGACCACTCCTCCCTGACCACTCCTCCCTGAGCACTCCTACCTGACTACTCCTCCCTGACCACTCCTCCCTGACTACTCCTCCTTGGAACACTCCTCCCTGACTACTCCTTCCTGACCACTCCTCCCTGACTACTCCTCCCTGACCACTCCTCCCTGACCACTCCTCCCTGAGCACTCCTCCTTGGAACACTCCTCCCTGACTACTCCTCCCTGACTACTCCTCCCTGACTACTCCTCCCTGACTACTCCTCCCTGACCACTCCTCCCTGACCACTCCTCCCTGAGCACTCCTCCCTGACTACTCCTCCCTGACCACTCCTCCCTGACCACTCCTCCTTGGAACACTCCTCCCTGACTACTCCTCCCTGACCACTCCTCCCTGACTACTCCTCCCTGACCACTCCTCCCTGACCACTCCTCCCTGAGCACTCCTCCTTGGAACACTCCTCCCTGACTACTCCTCCCTGACTACTCCTCCCTGACCACTCCTCCCTGACCACTCCTCCCTGACCACTCCTCCCTGACCACTCCTCCCTGGACCACTCCTCCCTGAGCACTCTTCCCTGACCACACCATCCTGACCACTCCTCCCTGACCACTCCTCCCTGACCACTCCTACCTGACCACTCCTCCCTGACCACTCCTACCTGACCACTCCTACCTGACCACTCCTCCCTGATTACTCTTCCTTGGAACACTCCTCCCTGACCACACCTCCCTGACCACTCCTCCCTGATTATTCTTCCTTGGAACACTCCTCCCTGACTACTCCTCCCTGACTACTCCTCCCTGAGCACTCCTCCCTGACCACTCCTTCCTGACCACTCCTCCCTGACCACTCCTCCCTGGACCACTCCTCCCTGGACCACTCCTCCCTGAGCACTCTTCCCTGACCACACCATCCTGACCACTCCTCCCTGACCACTCCTCCCTGACCACTCCTCCCTGGACCACTCCTCCCTGGACCACTCCTCCCTGAGCACTCTTCCCTGACCACACCATCCTGACCACTCCTCCCTGACCACACCTACCTGACCACTCCTCCCTGACCACTCCTACCTGACCACTCTTCCTTGGAACACTCCTCCCTGACCACTCCTCCCTTATCACTCCTCCTTGGAACACTCCTCCCTGACCTCTCCTCCCTGACCACTCTTACTTGGAACACTCCTCCCTGACTACTCCTCCCTGACCACTCTTCCCTGAGCACTCCTCCCTGACCACTCCTACCTGACCACTTCTCCCTGACCACTCCTACCTGACCACTCCTCCCTGACCACTCCTCCCTGACCACTCCTCCCTGACCACTCTTCCTTGGAACACACCTCCCTGACCACTCCTCCCTGACCACTCTTCCTTGGAACACTCCTCCCTGACCACTCCTCCCTGACCACTCCTCCCTGATCACTCCTCCTTGGAACACTCCTCCCTGACCACTCCTCCCTGACCACTCTTCCTTGGAACACTCCTCCCTGACCACTCCTCCCTGACCACTCTTCCTTGGAACACTCCTCCCTGACTACTCCTCCCTGACCACTCCTCCCTGACCACTCCTCCCTGACCACTCCTACCTGACCACACCATCCTGACCACTCCTCCCTGACCACTCCTCCCTGACCACTCCTACCTGACCACTCCTCCCTGACCACTCCTACCTGACCACTCCTACCTGACCACTCTTCCTTGGAACACTCCTCCCTGACCACTCCTCCCTGACCACTCTTCCTTGGAACACTCCTCCCTGACCACTCCTCCCTGACCACTCCTCCCTGACCACTCCTCCCTGGACCACTCCTCCTTGAGCACTCTTCCTTGGAACACTCCTCCCTGACTACACCATCCTGACCACTCCTCCCTGACCACTCCTCCCTTATCACTCCTCCTTGGACCACTCCTCCCTGACCACTCCTACCTGACCACTCCTCCCTGACCACTCCTCCCTGACCACTCCTCCCTGACCACTCTTCCTTGGAACACTCCTCCCTGACCACTCCTCCCTGACCACTCTTCCTTGGAACACTCCTCCCTGACCACTCCTCCCTGACCACTCCTCCCTGATCACTCCTCCTTGGAACACTCCTCCCTGACCACTCCTCCCTGACCACTCTTCCTTGGAACACTCCTCCCTGACCACTCCTCCCTGACCACTCTTCCTTGGAACACTCCTCCCTGACTACTCCTCCCTGACCACTCCTCCCTGACCACTCCTCCCTGACCACTCCTACCTGACCACACCATCCTGACCACTCCTCCCTGACCACTCCTCCCTGACCACTCCTACCTGACCACTCCTCCCTGACCACTCCTACCTGACCACTCCTACCTGACCACTCTTCCTTGGAACACTCCTCCCTGACCACTCCTCCCTGACCACTCTTCCTTGGAACACTCCTCCCTGACCACTCCTCCCTGACCACTCCTCCCTGACCACTCCTCCCTGGACCACTCCTCCTTGAGCACTCTTCCTTGGAACACTCCTCCCTGACTACACCATCCTGACCACTCCTCCCTGACCACTCCTCCCTTATCACTCCTCCTTGGACCACTCCTCCCTGGACCACTCCTCCCTGAGCACTCTTCCCTGACCACACCATCCTGACCACTCCTCCCTGACCACACCTACCTGACCACTCCTCCCTGACCACTCCTACCTGACCACTCTTCCTTGGAACACTCCTCCCTGACCACTCCTCCCTTATCACTCCTCCTTGGAACACTCCTCCCTGACCACTCCTCCCTGATCACTCCTCCTTGGAACACTCCTCCCTGACCACTCCTCCCTGACCACTCTTCCTTGGAACACTCCTCCCTGACCACTCCTCCCTGACCACTCTTCCTTGGAACACTCCTCCCTGACTACTCCTCCCTGACCACTCCTCCCTGACCACTCCTCCCTGACCACTCCTACCTGACCACACCATCCTGACCACTCCTCCCTGACCACTCCTCCCTGACCACTCCTACCTGACCACTCCTCCCTGACCACTCCTACCTGACCACTCCTACCTGACCACTCTTCCTTGGAACACTCCTCCCTGACCACTCCTCCCTGACCACTCTTCCCTGACCACTCTTCCTTGGAACACTCCTCCCTGACCACTCCTCCCTGATCACTCCTCCTTGGAACACTCCTCCTTGACCACTCCTCCCTGACCACTCCTCCCTGACCACTCCTCCCTGACCACTCCTACCTGACCACACCATCCTGACCACTCCTCCCTGACCACTCCTCCCTGACCACTCCTAATTGACCACTCCTCCCTGACCACTCCTACCTGACCACTCCTACCTGACCACTCTTCCTTGGAACACTCCTCCCTGACCACTCCTCCCTGACCACTCTTCCTTGGAACACTCCTCCCTGACCACTCCTCCCTGATCACTCCTCCTTGGAACACTCCTCCCTGACCACTCCTCCCTGACCACTCCTCCCTGGACCACTCCTCCCTGAGCACTCTTCCTTGGAACACTCCTCCCTGACCACACCATCCTGACCACTCCTCCCTGACCACTCCTCCCTTATCACTCCTCCTTGGAACACTCCTCCCTGACCACTCCTCCCTGGACCACTCCTACCTGACCACTCTTCCTTGGAACACTCCTCCCTGACCACTCCTCCCTGACCACTCTTCCTTGGAACACTCCTCCCTGACCACTCCTCCCTGATCACTCCTCCTTGGAACACTCCTCCCTGACCACTCCTCCCTGACCACTCTTCCTTGGAACACTCCTCCCTGACCACTCCTCCCTGATCACTCCTCCTTGGAACACTCCTCCCTGACCACTCCTCCCTGGACCACTCCTCCCTGACCACACCATCCTGACCATTCCTCCCTGACCACTCCTCCCTGACCACTCCTACCTGACCACTCCTCCCTGACCACTCCTACCTGACCACTCCTACCTGACCACTCTTCCTTGGAACACTCCTCCCTGACCACTCCTCCCTGACCACTCTTCCTTGGAACACTCCTCCCTGACCACTCCTCCCTGACCACTCTTCCTTGGAACACTCCTCCCTGACCACTCCTCCCTGACCACTCTTCCTTGGAACACTCCTCCCTGACCACTCCTCCCTGATCACTCCTCCTTGGAACACTCCTCCCTGACCACTCCTCCCTGACCACTCTTCCTTGGAACACTCCTCCCTGACCACTCCTCCCTGACCACTCTTCCTTGGAACACTCCTCCCTGACTACTCCTCCCTGACCACTCCTCCCTGACCACTCCTCCCTGACCACTCCTACCTGACCACTCCTCCCTGACCACTCCCCCCTGACCACTCTACCCTTGTAATTAATAATTTGCTTTCATTTTTGGCTTATGGCTTATGTAATGGAACCTCTGCGCAGTTAATTCCCAATTTTATAAAATTGATTTACTTCTGCTTCCTTGTAATGAAGTATAATGTAATTATAATATTTCCTCTTTTGTTTATTGTATCAATGAAGTTTTTATGAAAATCAATTTGTTAACGTTATTTATAGTGCTTGGGCTCTTATTCCGTGTTTAACTTATGTGAAAAATAGTAGATGCTCCCTGGAAGCCGTCCAGACAAACAAGACACAAAGCAGACAACCTCAGACACTCACACAAACACATATGGCACATGTGCTGGGGGTAGAAACAAGGGAGGGGAGGGAAGGATGGAAAACACGTGTGCCGATAATGCTGGGTGGTCTCTTCAACTTGCAGGATCAAGCGCAGCATCAGTGCATTATCATGTCGTATGGAATTAAAATTTCTAAATTAGTTTGAATATTTGCAGAAGCGGTAGTGTGTGTAGTGCTGAAGGAGGGTGTGTGCAGGCCAGAACAAGGCCCGCCCGCTGCCCTTCAAGGAGGACCGGGAGGGCCGGCTGTGTCCCAGCCTGGTGGACGTGGGGCAGGACCAGCCGTGGCCGCAGTGTGCCAACAGCAAGTGTGCGTGTCAGCACGACGTGGCGGCCTTCCTGCGCGCCAAGCCGAGGGACATCGCCCCCACCTGCTACCTCTACAGTGTCCGCGGCAGCTGCCCCCGCGGCCTCACGTGCCGGTACGCTCGTCCTATCTGCTTCGCACATGCATTTTCACTGCTGCATCTTCCAAAACTTGCTGAACTTGTTTGATCTGACGTAAGTGAATTTACCTTGAATGTAGAAACTGTAGTTACTCTTGCTACGTGTGTAAGGATGTTGCCTGTAGCATTGGCGTGATCTTTCTGTCATTACGACACAGTTCATGAATCCTTTCATTATTTTCATTCCTAAACAAATTTTCCATCTTTACATTCTTTTACATTATGTTTTCATTAATTATGGTATAATATATTTAACATGACTTATGATGAGTTTTAAGGTTAATTAAAGATGACATATAGGTTTATTTATTTTATATGATTTTATATGAGGAATTAGAATCATAATGGTTACATCATTGTACAACAGATTCACACTATACAGTATATTGTATGGGGTGTGTGTGTACATTGTGATAGAGGGAGCAGCAAGGAGTAGCTAAGTGTTAGTATATGAACCTCGTTGAGTCTCGCCGTATACGGGTGGATGACCATGGATGGTTACTGACCCGAGTCAGAAAGTTTCTCCTGGGAGCCGAAACCTCACTATGAAAGAGTTTATCGTGACGGGTGGCAGTTGGGTCATTCCATGTCAGTTCAACCACACCATGACACCCACTGTCTCAGATTTTGACGAAACTTGGCATGGTGGTTCTATTCATTGATGTAAGTAACCATACCAATTTGTTTTGCTCTATCTCTAATGGTTTAGATTTTACAGCCCCTTAAAATTTATGGATTATTGGCATTTTAATAATCTGGCCGCCGTTAACTGAATTTGTTGTCCGATGGAAAAAAATTCATATTTTTTTTTATTTACTAACCATTTTGTCTGAAAACTTTTAAGTTTGGATCAATGTAGCAGGAATAATATAAAAAATGAACAAAACTACTAAGTGTTTATTTGGAACCATAAAAAAATCACAAAGTGTAATTTTTATGATTATCGAAACAAACTGTAGAGTTTTACGGAAAATGATAAATCTCATAAAGGGAAAAGGATAATCATGAAATCTCTGTTTTGTTTTTGTTCTAAAAGATATCTTCTACCACATTAAACAGTAAGATTCATGGTTTTTTTACTGCTTTGATAATTTTTTTCACTTCAAAACACTAAAATGAGTTAATTATTTCATTTTGTTTAAAAAGCTGCTTTGGCCGCTATTTGCCTGCCTGCCTGTGTTTCTAAATTATATACAGATGATTAAAATACCATATTTTCCTTTTGGTATCCCACACACCTTTTTATAAAATAAATTACTTTGCTGCTTCCTGTTTCCCATGCTGTCAAATCCTGCATTCCTGCCATGACATCAGCCTGTTCCCTTTACACTCACAAATACGAACAGAACTGACCTCAGTAATGAGATTGCAGTTCAATTTAAATATTGTTACGGCCGTTGACTTACTCTTATCGGTGTCGACCGTAAAGATGGAAATGAAGGGAATATGTACGTGAAATGATGATAATGAAATGAATCGCGAAGGATAATGGGGAAAGGGAATGGAAGTGAATCTACCGGGATCATATGTGTTCCTGATATCGTGACGGCCCTGTCATGAGTATCAGGTTCTGGGGGCGGTTCCACCACTCGTGTTTTTACTTAAACAGTCCTTAAGGTAGGGTGACGAGTCCCTATTTGCAAAACATTTTAAATAAAGAGGTTAATGGTGAACGTTTCCACAAGAACATGTTTATTTCCGCAGTTTCAACTAACAGTTTATTCAACACATGTATCAAGTCTCTACTTTCTGTCTTTATAATTACAATTTATAACATTCTATTACTAACACATAATTACTGAACCATAGTCGTTCCTATCAGGGATACTGTCGTTAATAAATAAACCGTGCTGTCGGCCATTTCCTAGAGCTTATTCTTAACCTCATTTGTCTCGTGATTCGCGTGTGTCTTTCTCTTACTGCCAACTGTGGCAGACTAATTTATCCCAAGTTACGTGACGGTTTACTTTAAATTATTAATAATTAATTATGATTGTTAAAATGCATATTCTTAGTTTTTGAAATGAGAGAGAGAGATACCAACTATTACCAGCTACATGGGCCTAAGGCCTTTGTGCTGCTGTCTTGTATTGAACCATCGTCGCATCGTGGCTGATCACTCACCAATCGTCGTCTCGGCAGCGGAGTAGCATGGCTTCCCACTGACTCTGTGACTCTTCCTTCTCGAATAAAATATCCCGGTATATGAAGCCCGTCCTGACCCTGTTTGCGTTTGTTAATAACATAAACTGTTCCGCTTCGGCGCCGCTTCTGACGTCATTACACACTCCCCCTCCTTCCCTGTGCCTATGACTGAGTTTCGCTGCGCTGTGACCAAGGTCGCGCCGTGTTATGCTAGCGTTAGCAAACATTCCCCGACTCTCGCTTCACCTGTCCTTCAATGTTTCCTGCTGCGTTTGTCATTTCCTCATCATGTCCCGCTGTTCCTGATCGTCTGGCTAGCTATTAAAAAACAAAAAAAGCTTTTCCTGGTATCCAACAGTATTTTCGGCCGTTACAATATAATTATTAAATTACACTACATAAAACATTAGTGTGTTTACTTACACATGCAACACTCCTATGTTATTAAGGCTTACAGTTCTTGCGGTTGTAACACTGTTAGGTCATTGTACTTCAAAATTCTTCTAGATTGTCAAATTTTTATTGGATATTTGTCATACATTCTTGTGAAAACTGATAGGTTCTTCCAGTCATTGTTTCTGGCGGTTCCACCATAGCAATAATATGAGGAATGGGCACAGCACAAGTATCTTCTTTCTTGGGCCAAAAAAAGGATGGTGATGGTCCGCGGGGATGAAGAAACTGTATCGTGACATCTTTTTGTTCAGCATTTATCTCATTCACCATGCCAAAGTACCAGAAGCTGTCATAAACACAAGCAATAAAACATCCAGGGTACAAAACTTATAATTTCACGAGATAGTTTTGCTGAATGCTAAATAAATTAAAAACAATAGCAGCTTTTTATCCTTGCTAATTCTTCGAGCCTCAATTGTTTGTGAATCATTTTGTGGCTGAAAGTTGTGTAATGATCTTGTCCCTGGAAGAGTTTGAACATCTTTAAAGTGACTTTCCATAGCAAGACGAGTCAATTTAACTGCTTCTTTAGTAATAAAATGGAAACTGATATTTTCAATTTTGGTCTTGCAGAAGTCAAACAGTTCAGCCACTGTTATAATTTGTTTTTCCAGAGGTCGTTTAAGACTTTCCCTCCGAGCTATGCATTTTACAGTAATACCCCCTATACCATCACATTCCGTTTTGCCATGGCTGGTCGCAAAAAATGACCACTGAGCTCTCAGTAAAAATCTCTCTCATGTAGACACAGGTTTACAAAGTTGTATTTATTTTTATATTGTGCTGCACACCCATCACTAAAGTAATGAATCTCTTTAATGTGTGGGTGGTTCTCTTTCAAAAAGGCAGTCATAGTTTTTTGGATTTCTGACACCATACTTAACATCATGTTTGAGGTCATCAGATATGATGCAAAAAGGTAGAACAAGCTTTTTGCCAGTTGCATCCTTGCAGTGAATGATTACAGGATGAATAGTGCATGAATCTGAATTTTCACTAAAGTCCATTGAAATTACAGCTACATTGGAAAGAGCTGTTTCCTTTAAAATTTTAAAAGTAGATGCTTGTGATTTGGCAATGTAAGAATGAGGTATTAATTTGTTTAGTTTTTCAACTAATGTTTCTATAAATTCAATAACAGAGCTGGAACACCTTATCATTTCAGTTCGATCTGAGGAAACCCACTGACTGAACTCAATACCGTCTTCATTGTCATGTTCTTCAAATTTTGTCTGTAAAAAATGGACAAGGTTTTCTTTTGATGAACATTTGTCACAATGCCTTAACATACATTCTCTTGTTGCTCCTTCACAAACCATGAGCAATATCAGTTCTTTGTAATCTTCCTCTATACTGGCTCCATGAATCAATAAAATAACATTCTGGTGTATTGTGCACACGCATACTAAGTGTGTGCCACTAGAGGCAGCTAAAACGCACCATTTAGGTCTCAAGAAACAGAATTTTGAAAAACCTATTTTCAAAAGAGGATGCTCCCATTTAAAACTTGAGTATAGCTCAGAAAGATTACACAAAATCAAACGCTTTCTCTCATAAACCTTTTTCCTATACTCACGACATCCTTCATCCCTGGCAGAATTCTACAATGTTCATCACTCTGATAAAATTGTTTCACTAAATCAATAATTTCAAGGCTTAGCTGTTTCCCTTGCTTAGGGTCTGGTTCGCCTAAAAAACCCTTGTCTTTAAACACTTGTTGAGCCTTACGAACAGAATAATCAGATGTGTTAAAAGTTTATTTTATTTTTTTTTCTTGACCACAACAGAGAATCTGGTACTGTCAACATTTGAATGTGTTTTTTTCTTGATGCACCTATAATTTCCTTTTTAATAATGTTCACTAGTTTATCCATGTCTTCACTGTTCTGCAACATACTTTTTTCCAACAAGTTTTTTTCTTCTGGTAGATCAACTTCAAGAACAGTTTCAATTTTTGATTTTACTTTTTCATGAACTTTTTGTAGCTTTTCTTTAGCATAACGTGATTTGCTATAATGACCAAGTGCATGTAATTTCATTGGTGAACATCCAATTTCATGAAAGGAAGAATTTAGCTCGTCAATTACAGTATTTTTTTGAAGTTGGTTTAGTTCATCTCTAAATGTTAGTCCTATATCCTTTGTTTGTCCATTCTCGTGATCATTACTTTCAACCTTGTCAGCTTCTTTATCTTTTAAAAGTTTATTACTGCAAAACGCACAAAGTTTCTGACCAGGTTCAACCTTTTACCCTTTTGATAAGATGATTCTACTCTTGTGCCGGCAATTAGGTATTTCGGCACGTTTTTTAATTGTTGTTATAATTTTAAATTATTTTTGGAAATTTTATTTTCTATATAATTTGGTTACAAAAGGGTGATTTACACTTTGTTAGGCTGGTGTACTCTACTTTTCTACACCTTTTCTCAGGGGCCAATCTGATCTTTTGCAAGTCTAATGAAGACGTTAGCAGCCAGGATGACGTTTCTCCTGCTTGCAGTCACGCCCGGGGCCTGTAACTTTATTTCCCTGCATGACTAAATTTGCACACAACAGCTCTGGACGACAGCTCTGGACGACAGCTCTGGACAAGTTGTTACCACTTCTCAGAGACCAGCTTAGACCAGCTCTTCCCGTCACGCATACGTCTCTGATTCACTCATAGAAAGTCACGTTAGGACGCGTTTTCCCATGCCGAGTGGTGTTGTTTAGTCCCCCCTCTTACCCCACCCCCCTAGCGAGTGTCATTGACAGTTCATGAACCCAGCAGGGTGAGTGGCCTGAGTCAAGGCCGTTCAGCCGCCAGAACTGCGGTTGGATTTGGAGACACCCACACCATCTAACGAGCTCCTTTAGAACTAACCGCCTCATGGCTGACAGAGAGGCCCCCAGCGCTCCCTAGGCGCTTGAGATGAGTACTTCCATTCCCCCTCTCAGTTAGGCCGCCAGAGCGCAGCACTGGCTACAGCATAAGAACACAGGCATCACCACCTCGACCTGGCTAGAGTCGATTTGCAGTTGTTTTCGGAGATGCCCTCTAGACAGCGCTGTGATCGCGTGAAGTTCGAGTTAACCACTCAATTGTGTTTTGTTCCCGCCCCGCCCCTTCGGGCATCTTCGGAACCTTTCGGTCCGGACGCCAAAGTCTCCCCCCTACCTTTTGATTGAGCTATTCCTTTTAATTAGAGACGCGGCCCTTCCGGGGACACTTCGTATCGCGATTCCAGACGGACTGCATTAGATTATCGGCGGATCGGCGAGACGCACAGCAAGACTTCTGTCCGTCCGTAACCGAAGATGTAGTCGGTTAGACAAGGGATGCTATCCCTATAAATTCATTTAAGTAGTTTAGTCCGTCTGTATACAGCATAGCAGTTATTTTTTTTATAATTTTTTTTGAAATTATGGAAACGCTCGCGACTCCCGCGATTCCGCAATCTTCAGATCTGGACGTGCTACGCTTCAGATTCTAGAAGCTACCTTCCCTGTCAGACAGGTCCAAGAGCCGGATGCGGACCTAGCCGTATTTTCGCACACTCCCTCTTCAACAAACAGGCGCCCTGACGCCATGTTGACTGCTGGAGTCCGGCCAGCGAGCATCAGACCTCCGGTCCTACAATATTTATGAACCTTTGGAATAACATTTAAATTACTACATTTGAAGAGATAAGAACTATATAAAACTTTCGTTCTGGACTTTAAGAGCTTACATTGGGATTGTTTGTGCCTCTGTATTTTTTTAAATTGATTTGGTTTATTTATATTAAATGAAACCTTTAATAATCTAATTATGGCCGGCCTGTAATTTTAACATATCCAAGAGCTTTTTAATTATGTAATTGAAATTATATTTTAACACATTTTAATTCCTCTTATATATTTGTCTCTCATTCAACTGTTATAAGTTTCATTATTTAAAATAAATATAGAGTAATTATATTCAGATGGAATCACACCTTGTTTCTATTCATTCCTCATGTCCTTGTGAAACTAAAAGATCCACTGTTACAGCAGTGTGTAATGTCAATGGTAGTATTTATGTATTTAATCTTATTTACCTACACTGCCACATCGTAACACTCTGTTGTACAGTTAAAACACGAATTGCTCTTTTAATAATGGTTTTATGTCTTTTGAAAGGATCACAACACACCTTTTGTAAAATTCATACTTCTTTAAAAACACACTTTCATGGTGAAGGCAAACAGTGGATTCACATCTTAATGTCAAAAGATTCAAATCTTCTTCAGAAAGTTTCACAATACCTTGTATAGACTTGTCCTTGACATAGTGTAACAGATGGCAATCTGTACAAGAAGAAGCTCTTCTTCATCACTGAACACTCGCCTAGGTTTCTTCTTTCTTCGGTAAATATTTATATTGTTCATTCTCACATTCCTTACTTTTCTTCAAGTGAAAAATAAGTTTGTTTCCTTAGATCAAAATGTTTTGCCGCTTCACCCATTGTCATTTTTTGCTTACGAATTAAGCTTACTGCAATTTCCAAGTAATCCTTATTTATCTTCTTCCTTTTAATGCCTAGTTTGCTTCTAGGCATCTTGTTCAGTCACCTGAAAAATTATAAAACATTAATTGTAGAGAAATATGGCTTCATCAGTTGTACCTTTGACCGTTCAATGGTACGATGGTCTATACTGGTCAAAGGTACAACAGTATCTCAGTTTTCAATAAAAAAAAATCATGCTCATTTTGGGGTTAGGTTCACATATTTATTATTATACACATTTTTATCTAGAATGATAACCACATATTCTGGTATATTTAAAATTGTTCTAACATAAATATAAATTAAATAATAGCAAATAATAGCATTAAAAAAATACTTTTATGGATTCAAAAAGATATTATTAATTTTACAAAAACACATGAGCTTCTTTCTAAATGGAAAACAGACTACATTACTCCTGGTGGTAGAAGTAAAGACTAACAGTACCAACTCATGAAATTTTCCTGTATAACACATAAGAACATTGAGTAGTTAAAGGTACAACTGGTCAAAGGAACACCACCTTCCCCTACTGATAAATCAACCGAACAAGCATGGAGTAGTATTTGTGTGCACCTTACGACTTCCTGGACTAAGGCAATACCTAATTAACGAGTGTGAAGATACAGAATCCCTCCCAATATGATCTCAAACTTTCCGCTATTTAATCCCTACTTCTCCCCGTCCCCTCCGGTTAACTTACTACACCATCCAGCCAAAAGAGGACACTTACACAATCCTAATTAGAACTAAATTGAGAAAAATGTGTTCATGCAAATATAAAAGCACAGAAATATGTGTTGTTACAGCACAAATACATTGTTCACTTTGAAATCACTTTGTTTACTTTCAAATAAAAAGGTATCTTCAATGATAAAGGATCAGATTGGTTTCCTGGTTCGCCCAGGGCAGGGAAGTGCCTTGTGACTTCCTCTGGCCACAGAACAAGCAGATACCCCCTATATAACCCAAAATGGGCCTTGCAATGGGTGCACACAACAACCGAGCGCGGGCATTTTTCCCGGCCGCAGAGGCCTCGATTGCCGAGAGAATTTTTTCCAGCTCCCCGCTCGAAATGTTAAAAGTCCCGATTCGCGAACAACCACGAACGAGAATTTTCTGTCTCCCCGCTCTATATACATACACAGATAGGCACACTACCAACACAGTCTAAAAAGTGAGGGAAAGTCAAAACTGAAAATAACTTAAAGTAGGAAGATTTCAAAATGTTTTGTTTCGTACCAAACTTTAAAAATTTTGTTTTGATTTAAATGTGATGTGGTAATCCACGGAAAATGACAGTGAATGAAATATTTTCTTTTTTCTTTTTAGGTTTGGGTCACAGCATTTGACTGAAGATGGAAAAAATATTAAAAAAATTGTTGAGGGGATGGATGTTTCATCTGGTGTTGTTAATTCCCTAACGAAAGAATTGCAGCTGAAGCTCCGAAAACGACTATACGACTTCTCAAGGACGGAGGAAGTGATATCGGACTTGGAAAAGCACAGGTCGAAGCAAAGGGAGCTGAAGATAGCTGCTAATAATGAGCTGAGGTCAGCGAAGAACGGTGCTGTGTCTGCGAGAGACGCGGAGATGATGGACGTGGGAGAAGGCTGTGACGCGGGCGAGCATAAACCGCTGGGACCAGTTTCCGACGAAGACATCATCCCCGTGAGGAAGGAAGAGCGCAAGAAGGTAAGGCTTGGTAACTTTGTTTCATTTTATAGCTATACATGCTATATGATATATGATGTTTAAATCTATATAAATGCTTCATATGAAGCACCTTCGTTTCGTCTTTATGTCATCAACGCGGGAAACGTCGAACCTCAGATTGGCTAACCTGCAATGTTTTTGGCGTCTAAAAAAAAATTGTACACAGCAAATTAGATTTATTATTTAATGAAGAAAAAATTCCATCTCCTTTCAGAAATTACAGGACTGGTGATTTCCTTAGCTTATATGCCATTAAAGAGCGTGATTGATCAGGTATTTATAATATTTATGATGTTAACAGCACGGTGGACTATCTTACCTCTACTATTCGAGTCTAAATTAATTCTTACATACCAATAAATTACTATGAAGAAGACATCATGCTATCCACATTGGTTTCCCAAATTACTTATAATGACATTGAAATACAAAAAAACATTTTCATAAATTATATAAACACAACGGGAACCCACATTATTATGCTATGTTCTCTCATTATCGTAAACTTCTCTTTGCGTACGATAAAAAAAGTTTGGTTTCTAAATGTTAATTACAAAATAAATCATAACCCTAAATATTTTGGTCAATATGTAAAAATTATGAGAGAAGGTTATCAAAATCAACTTTCCTTAAAAATAAATGATGCAGTTATAGTACGGCAAGATACTTGTGAACTTGCGCAGACCCCAATTCGTGGCGTGACGCACACTACCGTCACGTGATAGTCGCCAGGGGAAGTGGAGGGGGTCAGTTCCGCGCTTCACTCGGCTGCGTGAGGATTGCGTCAGCGCGTCATGCCGGGACCTGGGTTACACGGTACAACAAGCGAGCCTATCCCATCAACCTCGGGAATTAAGTCGAACCTTATTCCAGGATGACCCTTGCGAGGACAGGCGCGTGAAATTGTATACAACGTTGCGACGCATCTGAAAGAAAAGAAGTTGCTGTACGGTTTAAAATACAATGTTACTGAAGCGACAAGTGCTGCGACGGGTGTGTCTGAATCAACGGTAAAAAGGATTTTGGCTGAGGGAAAAGTAAAAAGTAAATTTGGTCTGAACTTTTCAACACCTACTGGCCAAAAAAAGAATGGAAAAAAAAAACGGTTAGAAGTCGACGATTTTACATGTGGTGTGGTGAGGAGAAAAATTCATGAATTTTACACTGTCAGGAAAACTGTCCCAACTTTAAATAAATTAAATACGGCTTTGCGAGATAATGCTGTTTTGGACTGCAGTAAAGAATTTTTGAGAAAACTGTTAAAGAGACTGGGATTCCGTTGGACGAAGTGTCAGTCAAGGAGAAGGATTGTGATTAAGAAGCCTGAAATAGCAGCATGGAGGGGGCGTTTCCTACAAGATATGCGCAAGTTTCGAAATGATGGTCGTTCAACTGTTTATGTAGATGAAATGTACATCCATGCTACCCACAGCGATCGGACAATGAGCTGGGTGTTACAGAGTCAATCGGGAAAGGCCAGTTTTTAATTAGGGCTGGGCCAATGCCGATTCCAATTCTTAAGTATCGGCCGATATTCAGAGTATCGGCATCGGCAGCATCTGTAAAATATTTGCCTATACTTCGCGCCGATACCTCAGTCCAAGTTCTTAAACTGTGTTACAGCAAATTCTCTCTAGTATGTCCCTCTTGTTAACGTACAATCCAGTATAACGTATAAAGCCGCCGGTCTCTTGAAACGCCATGCAAATTAATAGGCATAATAAATATATAACGTACATTTTTCAAAGCCCTGGACTGTTATTTCTCGTTAATACATATCTTTTTGCCAATATTAATACACAAAATATTAAACATTTTCTCATTTCATTCACAATTCTATAGCTTAGTTTAACAACAGGTCTTGTGGAAATTGTTTACAGACGTTTTCTTTATTTCGTTGAGTAAAATGGCAGTAGCAGTGCTGGTAACCGTGCGGATAGAAATTTCATTCGTATAAAAAAATGTCCGTTTTTTGTGTGATTGGTGTAGCAACATAACATTCATGCGGAATAATCAAGAGTTATAAATAAAACGCTTAACTTTTTCAATTAAGAAAAAAAAGATTTGATAATAATTATCCTACAAAATGCGTATTTTCACGTTTGAATTTGTAGCAATGGATATTGGCCGATGGCGGCCATATCTGGATAGGTACATAAAACGTGGATTATACGATGGCCAACGACTACTAATGTGTTTTTTGTTACCGTTTGTTTTCTGTTACGATGACCTAACCCATTATTTGTTTGTAAACATCATTTCAGATTGACATCTTTCGTAATCGTACACAAATGTAATACGTATACAACATTTATTTAACAGATCTAGTGGCACACAGTTTCCGACGCTAGTGAACATTTTGTGACGTTTCGTGAAGCTTGTTTAATGGCGACGTGACAACGTGTATAACCAGTTTATATTTTTATATTTAGTGTATTACGGCAGCATTTATGTAGGTAGGCCTAACCGTAGAAGTTATGAGTAGGTACCCAAAAGCGTGTGGGTATCAGCATTGCAAAGTTATGAAAGACATTTCTCAAAGGAAAGTTTAAACAAAAATTCTTGACTATATGAAAAAACTGTAGGTTCTGTATGTTGAACAGTTGAATATTATTTTATAATTGGGTTTGAATATGTCGAGCTATTAGGGAAAAAGTACACACAAAATGCAAATTCTGCCAATTATTTCTCATGGACTGGTACTGTTCCAATGCATGTCAGTGCATTTGGCATGTCTAATTCAACTGTAACAAAAGGTCGTCCAGGATTTCAATTTTTTTTAATTGTGCTGTTAAAACTTGAAATTTAACTTTTTTTTAAATTTATGTCATTAGTTCACTACTAGAAATAATAATGTAGTAATTAGGCCTACAATAAAAAAGCCATCAGGTTGTTAAAATTGGCGCAAAGTGACAAATTGTAACATTTCTTCTGGATGAACCCAATAAATAGTACACCTCCATTAAGTAGTGGTCCCCTCAAGTACTTAATAAAGGGAATTTACTGTATATTGTTTTTGTTAGAAAAAATCAATAAGGAATATTATTTCACGCAACGGGTTTTTTTGTAAGTCAAAACTAATTTTTAAAATAATTACCTAATTTTGTAATTTATGCACTCTTACCCTAAGTTTCCTTCCCACAGCGCTACTGTTTTAAAGAAAATCAGTCATTTTGATTGTTTTAAAAATACAATGGAGCCCGAGAACCATAGAGACGTGCATACTATAAATGTATATATGTCCTAAACTTGAGTTTATACCATTTATTATGTACCTATGTACTCTATAATGTTTAATAATTGCACTTATGCAGTATGTATGTATATAAGTATTATCTGTATAAAATTGACTTGACTTGTTCTATATCCCAGAGCCCTTAATTCCATATGGAATCCACTGAACAAAAACTGAATACATAAATAAAAAAATATTCATTGCCAACTGTAGAGCAAAGACAGCCTCACCTTACGTTTACCAATGCTCGCGATAAAGTAAATTGCACTCGCGATCACGTTTACAGCACTCGCGATCATAGAAACAGTTGCTGAAGAACGTCTGAGTAGCTTGCCCCATCTCCATGTTATTTATATATCTATGGCTTTGCTGATGTTATGTTGTTGTGTTTGTTTACAATTTTAGTATTTACGTTAGCTTGAATTGTTAAAATATAAACCTAAAGTGATATTTTAAAGATTTTTCTGAGTGTGATGATATGGCTGGGAAGAGAAGTGAAGTTTGGAAATACTTCACTCTTCAATCAAATGAAGATGCAAGGCTACATGCGTTTTCTGCCATGTAAAAATATCACAAGGTGGGGCAATGCTTAAACATGTTGGCTGAAAAAAAAGTATTTGTGTGTGTTTTATTATTATTTTAAGATGCATGTTAGTAAGTGTTTTGACCGTTTGATGGTACTCTGTCATTATAATATGAAATTAAAAAATACTTTATAAGTAAAATATCCTTTCATAACACAAACATTTCTTTGGTTAGTATCGGTATCGAGTATCGGCAGTATCGGCCCATAAGAATCGCTATCAGTGGAATCGGTGAAAAGTGGTATCGGCCCAGCCCTATTTTTAATAATTGTGAATGCAGGAGGAGAGGGTGGATTTGTACAGAATCCATTGTTGATATCCCGGTCAAAACAAACAACGGGAGATTATCATAATGACATAAATTTCGAAAACTTTTCGAAATGGGTTACACATAAACTGCTTCCAAATTTGCCTGAAAACTCCGTCATTGTTCTCGACAATGCAAGTTATCACAATTTACAGACAAATAAGAAGCCGACTTCCGCTAACACCAAACAAGTGATTCAAGAGTGGCTAAAAATAAACAACGTAGCTTTCTCCTCTGACCTAGAAGACATTATGTGAACAGCTGTTTAGTAGCTACTCTAAAGAGCAATGGAAAGAATGCTGCCGGCATGTGGAAAAATTCGAGAATGAATACTGGAACAGTGATAGGTATTTAGATACTGAAATAGGTAAGATTATTGTTAATCTTGAAGAATCTACAGACAAAGATTCCTCTAGTGAAACGGAAAATGCCAGCTTCACATCAGAATCAGATTAGGTAAATAACATAATAACTATCCAACTATTTAAATATTATGTTGGCATCTTAAAATTATATATCTATAATCAACACACGTTTTTGCGTCGAACATTAGTGACTGAAAAAGTAGTGACAAAACGCAAATGTTATGTATTTTACCTTTAAGAAAATGCTATTTTTACAGAACCCTTAACATAATGATAATTTGATAACCAAACCTTCAAAGAAAGAGTAATTTAACACATGCAGCATTTTTGTTTATGATAATATAGTTTTTTCACAGAAAGGTTTTTTATGAATGCAAACAAATAGCGTGACTGTTAGCATGCTGATGTTCTGTTGTAACCGATCCGGACACACCAGGTCGGCCACAACCACTAAGCGGACATATCACCCTTATACACTTCACTAGTGAAACACTAGTTCGGCAAGCACTGTAAGTGTGAGTTAAAGACGTAATGGGGCTGACCCTAACGAACAGACTTAATACAAGAGGTACCAACATATATATTTTATTTTATAACAATTCAAAACAATATCATCACAAATAACAACTGTATAAGATATTTATATAGTGGAAATAGATACATTCATATAAAACAAATTTATGTTAAACGCCCATGTCTAAATGAATTGCGCTATAATTACGGGCGCACAGTCACATACGAATTACAAATGCAACACACATACATGTCTGCAAAATCTGACGTACTTCCTCTAGACCTTACCCTTAATAACATTAGTAATACGATAAGTTAGAGCGCATATACAAATCAACGCACTTGTACAAACAGTACATGCCTTAAACGCATACTTATGTACGCCATTCGAGTGTTTGGTAGCTAAGTAAATTATCATGAACAAATATAAATATACCCGTATAAATATCTGTAATTAAGAACTCTTAATACACAACACGAATAAATCAGAATGCATCTCCTACTAAAGTTAGATGAGCCTAACAGCCCCTAGCAAATTTAAGAACGTAAGGAGGTACTACACCCGAAATAACAATAGAAATCCGCAACTCCCGAACACAGACCACTTGCTGTGTTTGCAAAAGGAAAAAGGCGCAGCTAATAAAGCGCAGCTAATAAAGACGCGGCTCTATGTTCAAACATAGTAACGGCTTACAACCACTGCCATAAGGGCGATCAAGGAGCCGACGGGCATAGTAACGGTGTCAGAACGAGCTCGTAGTGCACATGTCGGTGGACAGCCTTGCTCAGAGGGAGCGATGACTGCAAGGAATAGCCTCAGGCCAGGGGCTTATATACCAGCAAAAACTAATCCGATAGGGGCGCTAAAATCGCGGTACACAGGGGAAAGGAGGAGAAAAGAGGGGAAGGAGGGGCGGCATAGCTGGACTAGAGGTGGGGCGGGCAAGTTTAAGCAGGGGAGGGCGGGGAAAGTATTGGCGGGCCGCCGGGACTTGCTGAAATTGGCTACACTGTTAACTTGATTAATTTTTGTAAATATGTATGTGTTTGAATGATTTGGACAAGGGTTAACGATGTAGTGTACTTTCCAGTTGTGATTACATGATGCAGTTCATGTGTTGTAACCCTTGTGTCGCGTTCGTGTAAGACGGGCTGACACTCCATCGCCTTGATTTGGAGGGGTCGCCACGCCTTCCCCTCCAGACACTGTCGTTGTGCTAAGGGCGGTAAAGGGGAAGGCAGCCCCTGCGCACAGCGATAACCGAGACGGTTCAGATTTAACTTTTCCCCCTATACTAATGACCCTCTCATAATAGCTAATAATTTTGCTAAATATTTCTCCAGTGTTTATGTATCTCCATCGAATAACCATATCTCAACCATATGTCTCAACTAATTACTCCATTCCGCTAACTAATGTTACTGAGAGTCTAGAACTTTGGAGTATTAAATATTTTAAATCCACTCTATCAACTGGTCCTGATGGTATTCCTAATTGCATTATTAAAGGTTGTTCGCACCTTCTTGTTCCTATTCTTGCATTTATTTTTAATTACAGTATAAATAGTGGTATCTACCCTTACTGGTGGAAAACCTCTAAAGTTATTCCTATACACAAGAAAGGTAGCAAATTGAATGATAGTAATTATAGGCCCAATATATATTTTAAGTACATTTGCTAAAGATTTTTATAAAATTATTTACAAAGATCTAGAATTTAGTGTCAAAAACAAACTTTCTAATAGTCAGTATGGCTTTCTAAGTGGCCAAACTACGTTTACTAATTTGTCAACTTTTCTAAATCCTATTTATGCTAAAGTTATTTAACGTAGTCAGGTGGATTCTTGTTATTTTGATCTGACAAAAGCATTTGATACTGTTAACCACAACATATTACTTTATAAACTATCCAACTTTGGGTTAACTGATAAATATCTAATCTGGTATTCTAGTTACTTAAAAAATAGACAATTTTATGTTTCAATTAACAGTTTTAATTAAAATTTATTTCTCGCTCAGGTGTTCCTCAAGGTGGAACTCTGTCTCCCCTTATTTTTAATATTTTCATTAATGATATCACTAATGAGCTCAGCCATTCTTCAGGTGTTCTGTTCGCAGATGACCTCAACATTTCTAAATCTATTACCTCTATTAGTGACTGTCACTTACTGCAGAGAGACGTCAATTCATTTGTCAGATGGTGTAATACTAATTTAGTTAAACTAAATACAATAATACAACTACCATAACTTACAATAGAAAATAACATCCTATTATTCTCAATTACAAACTGTTAAATGAAACTATAAAGAAAGCTAATGTTATTGGGATCTTGGAACTTTGCTAGACTCTAAATTCTATTTCATTATCATGTTCAATCTTTGTTATTTGATGTGAATAGAACTCTTGCTCTCATTAAATTTATTACATTCAATGCTTGTAATGTTGATTCCAGCTTCTGTCGCTAGGAGCTGTTGTAGGACCTCCGCGGAGTCAGTCTGCCAAGTGGCCTCATGAGAGTGGCTTCGTGTCTTTAGTGCACTCGTGACTCAAACAAATGGCTGATTCTCACGAACAATGTGCTGCTGAGAAGTTTTGTTTTTTACTCGGCAAGAATGTGGGCTGTGTCCACTGGTAGTCCGGGCTCCTGTCTGGTGCGAGGGCAGAGCTGATTCATTCTACTGCCCCCCACCGGCTCTTCCCGGGCGATGTACGCCGAGCGGACATGTCTGACGTTGGGGCGGGGGTCCCTCGTCATCTCCAGGTGGCTGCTGGGCCATTGTGTGGTGGTGCTCATGGTACCGTAGCCGTGGCATCAGTTGACGTCAGTCACTGCGACGGCGTACAGTTTTTGCGGGACGTCCGGTTGTGTTGTTTTCACCGCCTTCAGGTCTTGTTCAATGGCTTGTGTGCACTGGATAAAGTCTTCTGCCATCCAACATGTTGCGTGACGTGATTCGGGGCATAGTTCAGGGCTCATTAGTTCTGCCACACGTTCGATCACCTCGTCCGGCTCGCCTGTTGAGAACAGCCGTTTGAAGAGGTGAATTTTCTTAACAATGAAGGCCTCTGCCATCTTTGTCCATCCCTGTTCTATGCAGTACCTACAACTCTGAACGCACCTTCATTTCCAAGCCGACGTCAGCAAAATGTTTCATAACTGTGGGCAAATTCATCCCTTGGAATGTCGTTCTCGTCCACTATTGTCCACCAGGTCTTCACGTCACTTCTCATTGCCTGTCCGACGCGGCATGCTCACTCTACCTCTGGTACTTCGTAGTGGCCTAGACCTTCAAGACTTTCATCACTGGTCCTCCCGGTGAAATCTGAATAGGACCTATGTGTCATACAAGGGTCTGCCTGACGTGTGACGTTCCGGCTACGGCACTGGTCACAATGCTGTCGGTGGTCTGGTCTCGTGCTTTATGGGTTCCTGGTTTTACATGACAGCATTGTTTACAGGTGTACCACACGTCCTTGAAAGATGCTACTTCCTCTTCGCTAGCGCACTACAGATGTTTGAAAGCACAACAGTTCATGCACCTACCTCTGTCATGCACCTTTCCCATACCCTCTGGTTCGGTACATCTCATAGTTTGGTTGCGAACGGGGTTACTTTGAGCATGAGAATGTCCATTCGCGGTTCACACGGTTCTAAAAACACGCACGTTACTGACCATGTGGCTCCTGTGAGACCTTTCACATGTCTCAGCAGTGTGCACTTTGCGCAGTGCATTTCGCTCAAGTTCAGATGGGTTTCCGGTGGAGTTACATTCTGTCCGACGTTCAGTCCCTTATAGTTCGACATGGGTGCATGCCTCAGTTCACAGCGCAGTACCTGTTTCGTCTGCAGCTTCTGCCTCCTCCTTGCGGTGTAGTTCCTGGATAGCCTGGCACATGACTAGCTTGTCCCATTACTCGCCTGGCACTCTGTTCCACTCACACGCTGTCTTCTATAGGCAGATATGCGCTGCCGAGCGCCACTTGTTGTCTAGGTAGGGTTTACGTCATTTATTTGGCTGTTAAGTAATAGAGTACATGGCGCCACCACGTGGACCCGGCTGGAGACTTTCTCCTGGGCGAGACGTTCCCCCTTTGGGAGCTTGTCTCTATTCTCCTTATACGGTGTTAAAACCTATCTTACTCCCTCGCTCTTAGCTTCTTCTCCAGGCAACCCATATGCCTTAGTCTCAGGTGTACACGTCTGAAGATTACGTACTCATGGTTTCGGTTGGAAGAATTTAGTCTCGCAGATACACACTTGGCTGAACAATTAATGAAACTCTTTTTGTATTTAACTGTAAACTTGCCAATGGCAATCCATCCTGCTCACTTGCGGACCAGGACACCCCATGACCTGGACTGGAATATGAGTCACCTTGTTAACGTTTTAAATGTCCTGAAAGAACTTGACGACGCCTGGCTCTGACCCCTGTTGCGAGTGATTCCCTGTCGTGACGAGAGCGCCGGCCAGCCTAGAGCTCGGGGAGTGAACGGGTTCTCACCTTGTGGCTTACAACAGCGACCCCTCGAGACCCCACTTAGCTCGGTGTATGTCGTAACGGCGAACCACTCACGACTCGCTAGCTGCGAAGCGCGGAGCAGCGCTCAGGCGAGCTACGACTGCCTCCCACGCACCGGCGCACGGCGAGCGGGAGGCAGGGGAGGGGGACGCACAGATGCGAGGGAGACAGTCCGCGGTCCGGGTGCGTCACACCAGCCGCCGCGCTCGGGTGCGCTCACCACTCAGAGCACTTTGTTACACTCCACTCATGCCAGGACCAGACTGCTCTGGGCAACAGCGGGCCTAGGGACCAGGATGGACACAACAGCTGTCATCAAACTTAATTAGTTACGTTTTACAGTCGGCTCCCGGAGTAGGCCTCTAGGAAACAGATAAAATGTTCAAATAATAGTTACATCAAAAATGTTAAAAGATCAGTTATTACAAAGCGATGAAGTTTTTGAGGTACGTAGATTGCTTCCTATTCCGGGCAGCGGTCAGGGTGTCATGGCGACAAGAAGCTGCGGAATTACCATTAGGTGAAGAAACAAATTACCTGAAGGAACAAATAACATAACAGAACCATTTTAACTCTTACCAATAAATGGCAAGTATTTATGCTGAATTAATATTACTCATAAAATAACTTGTTATTTGAGTTCAAAAGTAAATAGCCCACGTGAGGGTGCCTTTCATAAGGGTTGTGCATGGTGCTGCTCTGTCCTTACATGCTAGCCTAAAAATGTGAAAGATGACAATTACATAATTACATAATTACTTAATTAAGAATGGGGGATACATTGTACAGTCTGTATGCACACCTCTTGCAGGGTGGAGACTAACACACACACGTTGGCGGGAGGTTGAAATAGAGAGTGGTGTTGGGAGTAGAAGGAAGCTGAAGCAGGTCTTGTAGCCCTGGTCGACGTCAGTACCAAAAGTCATAACCAAAAGTTTTATCGCTCTGCAAGTTTAAGTTTTAAGTTGGAGCATTGTTTAATGATACTGTGAGCAATATGCGTGTGTTGCAGCTGGACTGGAGCAACAAGCTGTACCTGTCTCCTCTGACGACCGTGGGCAACCTCCCGTTCCGCCGCATCTGCCGGCAGTTCGGAGCGGACATCACGTGCGGAGAGATGGCGCTGGCCAGCAGTCTACTGCAAGGGGCGCCGCAAGAGTGGGCCCTGGTCAAGCGACACCACTCTGAAGAAATATTTGGTGTTCAGGTGAGTCCCTGCTGTTACTTTGTTAACTTTTTACTTTTTAATATGTTTATTTTCTGTGTAGTACTTGTTTTCCTGCCTTTCTTACTTGCCGCCAGCTAGTCGGTATGACCTGGGTACCATGAAATCACGTAATGAGCACTGACAGCAGTAGTCCCATGTTACCTGCACGAGGGTTACCCCTGTAGGCTGCATCTCTAGTTTTCACCATAAGGGTCACCCTCCAATATTGGTTGCACTATAAATCTGTCTCTAGTAGAATACAAGTGTAGTCTTTATGGTTAGGGACCTGAAAAAATTTTGATTGTGATAAACTCCAAAAATAATGCGAATTGTGATGTTTTGAAGTTAAAACGTAATATTCTAATCTTTTCCGTCTTTTTCATGTATTTATAGACAAATAAACGAATGTTACTTTTCCAACTGTGTTCGTGTTTTGTACCTCTTTTCCCTAACACCAAGAACCATTGCCGTATCGCCACATGCCAGGCAGAGGGCTGGAACAGCTTAGTTTAATAACTATATGCTGTGCGTCTAAACTGCGTTCTTATGCCTGTTTTGACTGCTCTTTTTATAATGGCCTGTGAAATGTTGTCTGGGTGACAGATGACACGGGATAACGGACAAGGGAACAGGGGGAGAGCTAATGGAGCTGTGGCAGGATTCTTCTCGCTTCCTCTCCTCTCTTTATTCGCACATGCCACCCCTATCGATCCCGTACTCTTTACAGCTGTTTATGGCTTTCTGAACAATGTTTTTTATGCTGCAACAACCATACTATTTTTGGATAATTGCATGCTTGTTTAAAATAGGTCATCTAAATAATACATTAATCAATATTTCCAGTTTTAAATGGTTATTGCTCCACATAAAAATTGCCAAAAATGTGGTTAGTGTAAGGCAACGAACTGACAGATTTAAAAGTGACAGTGTTCATTCATCTGATGCCATTAACAATGTGTAAATAGAAATGCCAATGGCTGAGTTACTGTGTTTTCTCGCATAATCGTCGCACATTTTATTTTAAAATCCAGTTTGAAAAGTAGGGGAGTGACAATTATGCGGAAAAATTTTTTTTTGTTAGATAAAAGTTATTCATAAAAACAAAACCAATTCATGGAAAGTACGTTTATTTAAAACGTGAAGTATAAAAGAGCACGCCAACTATAAAAGAGCACGCCAAACCATTTAAATTACATAATAAGTCATGCAACAAAAAACCTTTCCACTTTAAATAGAAAAACAAAATCTGTGTTCCAAATGCAAACCAAAAAAATGCGTAACTATCACCGTAAACACACCACGAAAGAGTGCGGGCCATCAAATGTAGTTAACTTGGCACTCGACAGAGAGTGCGCGCTGCATGCACTCGGCGAGATATCGATATTGGACTACGTGTGCGCACTCTATACGGGAAGCAACATAACCAAACATCAATGATTGCAATGAGCGCTGGCTACATTTTTGTAAGCGGTACACCGCGGCGACGCAGACGAACAGATGAACGTTTAACGTTTAAAAAGGTTTTTAAAAGAAAATTTACACATCAGACAACTACATATTTCCATTAATTAAATAAGTAAGAGGTAATGTCCGAATAAATATTAGATTTATATTTTAAAATACATAGAGTTATACGGAAAAAAATACTCACACAGAGTGCTTGGAATCTAATAGTGGGACCAAAAACATTATGCAACGTTTACGCTAGAGGTTTTTTATCCAAACTTTGACGCCCAAAAATATGGGTGCGACGATTATACAAGTGCGACGATTATGCGAGTGCGATGATTATGCAATAAAAGAGGAGGGTATGTTTGAAAGAAAAAATTTAATGCAAAGCACTTAAAAAGTGACAAACATGTGAATGACAGGAAAAACTACTCTAGTGGTTATGTTGCTGGACAATGACCCTTCTGCACCAGTATCCAGGATCTAAATAAGTGCTTCTACTCAAAGAACATCATCCTTAACAAGTGAGAAGATGTTATTTCACTAATGAAAACTATTCCCGAACTCCATCATTTTGAGATTGCAGAACTTTTCAAGGGTTACGAAGCCCTTAAGAAGTTCAAGAGATTTGCAAAAGGGAAAGCACATAAATATGTCAAAAGTGCCAACTTCTCTGAGTATAAATTACAATCAGTGTGCACTAGCAGTCCTTTGTGCTGTTTATAGATCTACAAACAGTGTTGAGAGTGAACGGTTACTTAATCTCTACAACTTATTCTTCACAGATAGAAGCCAGAACCTGAACTAAAGTACGGAATGTTGAAATATTCACTATGCTAAATTCAACATTTACAGTTTGAATTTTTATTTATATTTATTTAGTTTTAAAAGTAGTAAGATAAAACAATCACGAAATTGAATTTCCGTGAAATTAGTTATAAGCATTAGGTTATGGCTAAAATATTTTTAATTAAAGGCCATGAAATAAAAGTGAACATAAAAATAAACTAATCTTGCTTTTTGTTGCAAATTTTGTGAAAAATAACACTGCTTTTAAGAACAAATAACCTCCTTTTTTTCAGGTCTCTAATTATGGTCCTTGTCTCAACTTATTGCAGGGTAAGAAACAGCATTACCGCCGGTTCTATGGTTTTTCGTCTCTCCCCTTTTCATCCTTTATGGCCCAAAATACTACTTTTTATAGTTATGTTTCCCTTATTGTCTATTGAATTTTTTTTTACCCATCTCCTTCCCCAAGGGAGAAAATATGGCACGTTGCCTAATTATTTTGTCAGTTCCTCCTATGAAAACAAGAATGCCCTTTATAGCATGGAATGTTGCAGTATAAAGTGTGGTAAATCTCACGCCAAACCAGTGTTCGGATACAGTTGTCGAGAGAGGCGTGATGATAATTCATGTGGATGCACTGTGTTCGCTGTGTGGTTGCAGTTGTGTGGAAGCAATCCGAACGTGATGACGCGATGTGCCCAGCTGCTGGAAGACCAGCTGTCCCTGGACTTCGTGGATGTGAACCTGGGTTGCCCCATCGAGCTGATCTACCAGAACGTATGTACCATCTGGTACACAGCTCTAGAGTTATTACCAGCAGCACTATAGGAAAACTAGTGGTGTAATATCTAACAGATACCATTACGATACATTTTTATGCAACTAGGTATTTATTTAAGACATCACAAATATTACTTATGGGTAATTATTTTCTCTTATAATCTATTTAACCTTATGGTAATAAAATAACACTTAGCATGTTGTCGTATTGGTCACATCTGCCCTGTAGCTGTGTCTCCAGGAATTTACATTACAGATAATGGTAGGCCTCATGATGTATAACATTGAAAATGTTTTTTACTGATAAATAAAATAAAAAAATATATATCACATATGTTTAAGTTCATTTAAAATTTAAATTCTTTAAAAAATCTGACATTATTTTCCCAATTTGTTTGTTTTGGTAGAGAGTGAGCGAGCGTGCATGCATGTGTGTGGAGGCATGTGGACATCATGTCTCACTCCCCCGCTCCCCTCCCTCCACTCACTAGTAATATTTACAAGAAAGTACTGAATAAATAAGTTCATATTAATTTTCACAAAAAAAATTGTAGCAATTATTCACAGTGCGCATACTGTTAAAAATAACCCTCACAATTTGAGATTATTATATATTTATGTTTCAGTAATTAATGATTACAAATAAATAAATAAAAAGCTTTTGGGACAGAACCATTTATATTTGCGTACTCTTAGCCAATATGTGGAAAATAAAGTTCCTGAAAATATGTCAGATGCGCCACCCGGTGCCAGTAACTGAACTTCTGATGACACGACACTGCAGAGGCAGGCAGGATTCTCGCTTCCACTGACAAGCTTCTAGTGGTTGGCCGAACAGCCCATTGATTCCAGCATGGTGTTTCGTTAAGTATAGGAAGCAGAGTGGTACTGGACCACCCAGAACGGGGCATTGACCCCGATCAACAGTTTGTGGACAAACAAGTGTCATGTGGGTTCGGGGTGAGGGGTTACCAAGAGGCTATGTCGTCTGTTGGAGGTTAGCATCTTGTTGTCTACTGTAGGCTGCCTTCTTTATTCCGAGTTGGACTGGTAGATTGTGCTAGTGGTATTTATTTATTTTGTATAATAATCCTTTCACGGAGGGTTGTCAGTAAACCGTGGTACAATAACAATATGTTGGAGTGGACGGGCAGAGTTCTTAATTGGCTAACTACGTATTCAGTTGGGTAGTAATAAAATAAAAAAGGAGTATAAGTGTTCAAATGCCAACTTACTTCAGGCCCCTGGGTTTGCAAGGGAGACTAGGGTCGTCTGCAAAAGTTCCAACTATTTTTAGTAGAAGGCACCATCTTTTATGCAAAAAATTGCAGCCAGAGGGTGCCACATTTAAATTTCAATAAGTATCTAGTAGAGGGTATCCATGGGCCACTTTATTACTCATTGTGTGTTAGAGAACGCTATTATCGCTCCACTCCACCCGCCATATTTGATTCAGTAACCATCTTGAATTAAAATATGTAGGCATGGTGTGCATTAGGAGCCGTCCCACATTGTGCGATCATAGAGTACACAATGAAAACATTTAGTCACATTTGCTACACCAGCCATATTTGTTCCAGGAAAAGGCATTCCTTTACATGCATTGGATACGTGCACGAGATGCATTAGGATGATCAGGGCCCCTACCCGGTTATTTAATACACAACTTTTCATATTCCACAGTTAAAAGAAGTGTAAGACTGTAGTTGTTAACATGATCTGTCATATCACATTACTTGTTACCTTTCCTATGAACTCAGGAACAATAGACTTGTAGTTTAAATCTGGGAACTCAAGTTGGGCTCCAGGGATTCAGCCTCCTTCAGTTCTCTCTCAGTGGCCCTGCGGATGTTATGTTTGTTGTGGTTATATTATAAGGTGAAAAAAATAAAGCACTTTAGAGTGGAGAATGTATGATTTCCCTATTTCTGTTATTGTTATACTTTGGTTTTTTTAAAATAATAAGACTGGGTATACATATTTTTGAGAGAGATTGTAAGTATTGTATTGTTGCGTGGGTGACAAGAATGAATGAATTGTAAATAAATAAATAAATAATTCTGAAATAAGTATTCCAGAAATAATTTGTCTCTAAATGAGCTGTCTTAAGATTTTCATGGGGGAACTCTTGACTCTTTCAACACTTGCTTCGTGAAATCATGCAAGAGATATTTACTCCTTATAGTTTATCTTAATTGAACAAAAACTTTTCCTTCCAGGATCTTAAAGGTCTAGATTCAGCATCCAGTACAGAATGTCTGGTGACATTAGACTAAAGAATTCACTTAAAAATAATTAACACTTGCTTTAAAAAAAATCCTTTATTTTAAATAACATACAAAACTTATAAGATTCTATGCGTAAGTCTTTTCACTTCATTTATAGTGATTAGCTAAAATTCGGGGACCTTAAATTTTGTCTTCTTTAACCAATACACTTATATCAGTGACTAATCTATTAGGAGAGGGTAACTCAAAACCTTTAACACCATTAATTCTTTCTAACGTTGAAAGGTAACTTAACACTACAATTAAGTTAAATAATGACAACCTTAGCCCAGAGGGACTTACTTATAAAAGGAGATCCACAACATCTCTACAGTCGTGAATTCGTAATCACAGGCTGGAGTCGGAGTTAATCCAACAGACTTGCAGCTGACTGACTTGTCACGTGGGGGGCCGGAGCCCGCCTGGTAGCTCCGCGGTCCACCCTCCCACATGGTTCGCAATCAGGGCGCAAGCCAGTTGCGTGGGCCCCTGCAGAGCGACCCAGGACTGCCGGCACGCTACACGTCGGTGTGTGCGGCGTCAGCACAACACCTCCCACATGTCCCAGTCACTCAGGGCACAAGCCAGTTGCGTGGGCCCCTGTAGAGCGACCCAGGACTGCCGGCACGCTACACGTCGGTGTGTGCGGCGTCAGCACAACACCTCCCACATGTCCCAGTCACTCAGGGCACAAGCCAGTTGCGTGGGCCCCTGCAGAGCGACCCAGGACTGCCGGCACGCTACACGTCGGTGTGTGCGGCGTCAGCACAACACCTCCCACATGTCCCAGTCACTCAGGGCACAAGCCAGTTGCGTGGGCCCCTGCAGAGCGACCCAGGACTGCCGGCATGCTACACGTCGGTGTGTGCGGCGTCAGCACAACACCTCCCACATGTCCCAGTCACTCAGGGCACAAGCCAGTTGCGTGGGCCCCTGCAGAGCGACCCAGGACTGCCGGCACGCTACATGTCGGTGTGTGCGGCGTCAGCACAACACCTTCCACATGTCCCAGTCACTCAGGGCACAAGCCAGTTGCGTGGGCCCCTGCAGAGCGACCCAGGACTGTCGGCACGCTACACGTCGGTGTGTGCGGCGTCAGCACAACACCTTCCACATGTCCCAGTCACTCAGGGCACAAGCCAGTTGCGTGGGCCCCTGCAGAGCGACCCAGGACTGCCGGAACGCTACACGTCGGTGTGTGCGGCGTCAGCACAACACCTCCCACATGTCCCAGTCACTCAGGGCACAAGCCAGTTGCGTGGGCCCCTGCAGAGCGACCCAGGACTGCCGGCACGCTACACGTCGGTGTGTGCGGCGTCAGCACAACACCTCCCACATCTCCCAGTCACTCAGGGCACAAGCCAGTTGCGTGGGCCCCTGCAGAGCGACCCAGGACTGCCGGCACGCTACACGTCGGTGTGTGCGGCGTCAGCACAACACCTCCCACATGTCCCAGTCACTCAGGGCACAAGCCAGTTGCGTGAGCCCCTGCAGAGCGACCCAGGACTGCCGGCACGCTACACGTCGGTGTGTGCGGCGTCAGCACAACACCTTCCACATGTCCCAGTCACTCAGGGCACAAGCCAGTTGCGTGGGCCCCAGCAGAGCGACCCAGGACTGCCGGCACGCTACACGTCGGTGTGTGCGGCGTCAGCACAACACCTCCCACATGTCCCAGTCACTCAGGGCACAAGCCAGTTGCGTGGGCCCCTGCAGAGCGACCCAGGACTGCCGGCACGCTACACGTCGGTGTGTGCGGCGTCAGCACAACACCTCCCACATGTCCCAGTCACTCAGGGTGCAAGCCAGTTGCGTGGGCCCCTGCTGAGCGACCCAGGACTGCCGGCACGCTACACGTCGGTGTGTGAGGCGTCAGCACAACACCTCCCACATGTCCCAGTCACTCAGGGCACAAGCCAGTTGCGTGGGCCCCTGCAGAGCGACCCAGGACTGCCGGCACGCTACATGTCGGTGTGTGCGGCGTCAGCACAACACCTCCCACGTGTCCCAGTCACTTGATCATGCCACCGCACAGCTGTGGCGACCCACACCCAGCCCGCACCAACATAGACAGGCATTTAAATTTGCCTATGCCGAGAAATTCTGGAACGTGAGAGTATATTCCGGAACGTGAGAGTATATACACTGTAAGTTGATAAAAGAATGTCCCAGTTATAAAAATGTAATACTATCAACTGTAAGCATTATAGTGTTATAGTGTGCTGGTTCAGGGTCACATTTAAAGAGTAACTCAAACAGTTTTAGATAAGTGCATGTTTCTCACCTGCAGCATTTTAGAATGTTGGAGTGGTCGAGATGGTCGAGATGACGGAGCTCCTTTTTTGCTGGCCTCCACGTTCACCTGACATAACGCCATGTGATTATTTTCCTTTAGAACTTCGTGAAAGGTCGTGTCTATGTTCTGCTGCTACCTAATGATTTGCCAGAGTGAGACACAGAATTGAAGAGGCGATTGCCTACATTAATCCGGACGTGTTAACCAAAGTGGGGAAAGAATTGGACTTTAGGTTGGATGTGTGCCATATAACTTATGGTGCACATTTGCAAACAAAACTAGGTTAATTGAGCTTCTATTTGATGTGCGATTTGTTGTAAATATTCTAAATTAAATTGTTAAAATATACTATTTAAACTGGGACATACTTTTATGGCTAACCTGTTTTTCCCTGGTCTCAACAACCATAATTATTTATTCCAACATGACAAAATATCTGTGTTTTATAACATGACTTCGCACCGGACATTGAGGTACCTGGGTGTCATCCTTCCAATGATACGCGTGATTTATATTTTGGGCTGTCTGTTGCAAGGGTTGAGGTTGATATATTGTATTTCAATACTTTTCTGTAGGCTTACTTGACATTGTTGTGTGCAGTATAGTTGAAACAGTGTGAGGGGTGTGGTGGCCCAGGGAGCGGGCAGCGGCCTGCTGCGACGCGAGCGGATGCTGGAGGCCGTGCTGCGGTCCATGAATAACGTCCTGGGCCTGCCGCTGACTGTTAAGACGAGGACGGGTGTCGGCAAGAACATCGCACACACCTTGGCTCCTCGATTTGCTTCCTGGGGTGTTTCGCTCATCACTGTAAGTGCCGTCTCCACAAGATTACACCTTTTTATATAGTCTCTTTAAAAAAAAAATTTTATGGTCATATATAAAGGATTAAATCTTAAAATAAGTGTTTCTTTTGTGTAATACTTGACAGAGACAGGCAAATCAAAAATGAAATTGCTGGTTATCTTTTATTACTAGTGAAGTGGTATCATAAGTAGGGACCCCAGACCACTCTAAATAAAATTGACCAATAGTGGTACCTAATAAGACAAAAGTGGTAAAACATTTTTGTCCTAAAACATAAAATCTGTGTGAAAATCACTCTAAAAAATTTGTTAGTTTTTACTTCTTAATATGTTTTTTAATTATTCTTTTAAAAGGGTCTTGTAATACTTCAAGTAGTTAATGTTTTAATGAGTAGGTAGGTTGTGTACATTAAAAAGTGTAAAATGGTGTGAATGGATGGTTATTTAAGCTAAATTTAGAATACTATAAAACAGTAAGGATGGTTGGTCAGGCAAAGTTATCTATATTTTAAATTAGTTACTCATAACCAACCATTCAAATATTTTATACATTTTGTAATGTAGCTAACCTAATGTAATCAACCGTCTACACTTATTCAAAGTAGGTATTTTAAATGTAGAAAACCTAACCCAATTGCAATTGACCATTTACACACTGTCACAGTAGTTATCTAATCTAGCCACTGTGCTGTCGTACTGGGGCTGGCAATAGCTGCGTGTAGTGAGTGTAGCAGATGTGGGCGCCAGGGCACGTGGACCGGGCCATCACCTCTCAGGGTCGCGACGAGGCTCGCAACCCTCCCAACTACGCGAATCTGGCCTAACCGCCCGCTCACAGCGGCAGGCGCGCTTCTTAACTCACAAGAAGTCAGATGTCCCCACTGGCCGGCGGACGGGAAGGAATCGCACGTTGTCTCAGTTGGAACAGGTTTTATTGATTCCCTCATGACTTACACATTCGCTTCGAAATACACTGTAAACACGCAAACAGTAGAGAGATCAACTTGACGCGGACCGGACCAGGGCACCCCGTAGCCGAGGAAAAGGTTTACAACCGGTGGAAGTACAACGGACGTTAACGGATCCGATGCAAGTCCGAGGAGGTCCCTGAGGCGTGGCCGCTGCGAGCTGCTTCGAGCTGCTCCGGCACTCCGGGTGTCATGGCCACTTTACCGTTACTTTCTTATCTGTGCCATTATGTTGCCCCCAGAATTGATTAACTAAATGTGAAATGGATGGCCCTTAAAAAGTTCTGAATCCAAGATAGTATGTTTAGTTTATATTATTTCTGCATATCTTAGTTCTACAATTTTTTTCATTAGTTATTTTCAAAATTCATGGTAGTTATTTGTCTTGTTTGTGTCACGCCAGTGGTGTACACACGAGGGGGGTTGTATATTGAGCAGTGCTAGTGTCTGTCAGCTAAAGTAATTATTATTTTCCTCAAAGGTTGAAAGAGGATACCTATATGTGCTATAGCTATGCAAATTGGTGTTCATAAACAAACAGTATGGGGGTGTTGTCAGCTAGCTCTGAGTAGGACTGATGTTGAAGCAATTCAAAAATTGATCATCACTAGCACGTGGCTGATCATGCTAGTACCGTGGCCCGTATTGTAGCCCATATGGCCGCACTTCACTGAAGGAGTCTACTAAACCACATACTTATCATCACACCACACCATACATTTACACACAGTCAATATCTCCGTGATCATAGTGGGTTATGATACTGACTTGCTTGCAAGCTGAGTCGTGCCAGGAGGTGATCTTCGCGTAAGTGCGACGTCTGAGTGATCATGGCCACCGCCATTGTGTTCGTAGCTGCTTTCAGTTTCATGTATACTAAGTACTTAAACCAGTTCGATGCTGACTTTACCAAAAACATTTTGTTGCCTTTTGTATCAATTAATCATAAATACTTATGTTATTAGTATTTTAAATATAACTATTTTCTTTGTAAGTTAACTATCGCATAGGCCAATGTAAATAAAATACAAATAAATATAAAAAATACACATACTGAAAAAAATTGCATAGATTACAGTTTATTCCTATAACCACTGAAACAAACAAAATTAAAAATTTATACAAAAAAATTCATTGTATGGAGGATTAGCTTCAGTGCATTCAGGTGCTTGTGTTCATAGTAAAGAAGTCCTTGATTAAGAAGACCTCATGGAAGTAGTACAACAGTTGATCTAAATAAAGGAATAAAGTAAGTTATTCTTTGAAAGATTTCAACTGAATATTTAGCCATAAATGCTTTAATGCATAGTTTGTCAGATGGAGGAAAATTAACTTGCAAGACTTTATGACATTATTACATTAGAATGATTTTCATTTAGTCTATTTTGTAATTTATTGGTTTACAGATTTTGCATAAAGGAAGTTGGTTCTTATATCATAATATAGCTATGTATCTAGGGTATTCATTAGACTCTACAGATGAAATATATGATATACCGTATTTACTCGCGTAAAGGCCCCCCTTTTTTCCCCAAATTTTGACTCCTAAAAAGGGGAGGGGGCCTATACGCGAATTTGGAGGAAAAAATAGATTTTTCTTTTCAAGTCGTGCGTCTTTGTTCGAATGAGGATGTTCGGGGGAGGCAGCGACGTGGCAGGAGGGAGAGAGAGGCAACGACTCCGCAGGGGGGAGAGGCAGTGCTATGACAGGAGGGGAGAGAGGCAGGGGCGTGGCTTAACCTCCCTCCTGCCAGCTGGCCAGCCAACCAGACAAAGGAGTGTTAGAATCCTTGACCCACTTCCCTTCCTCCTTCACTTCCCCTCTTCTTCTCCGACAACACTCACCGCGTGCGAGTCCAGCTTTCTTTATCTTTATGTCGTTTGAGATAGGACTAACTGCTTACGTCTGGCATGCCTCACGACGGTCCTACTAAGAACGGACAAACTATAATACCAGTCTCTGTATCACTGCCGCTTACAAAATCACCTCCCGCCGCTCACAATACATGGCTTGTTGTTTGATGCATGCCAAGCTGCCCTGCCCTCAGATAAACCCAGGAAGACACGTTTTTAAATTTTTTCTCAAAAATGTTTACAAAACAAGGAGGGGGGCTTATACGCGGGCGGGGCCTTTACGCGAGTAAATACGGTAGTTGTTGTTTTCAAGCATAAGTGCTGTACATATTAGGTACCAGTTATTAAATATCAGATCGGCTGGCTGAAAGACACTACAAAATACTCTTAAAAAATAAATTATTAAAATGTTTGCTGAAAATAGTTTGCAGATGTTTAAAATTTTGACATTCCATATTAATTTAGCTCTAGAGTTTTTATTAAAGAAAAAAATATTGGTAAAAGATAAAAAAAAAAAAAAAGACATTCTCATCATTAATTGATCACAAGTTTACAAACAATTCCAAACTGTTATCCAAACAATACTACAAAAATGAATTTTCCCTGCTTGAAAATTAAATTTTTGTTAATTTTGATGATGCCAGAAATGTTCTAAATACTCGCATACACACCACAATTGCAGTAAGTCCCTACGGTACAACCAAAGACAAACGTGTCCTTGGAATGGCGGATAAAACAAAATTGGCAAAGCTCCATCATGGGCTGATCGCCACGACTGTGGTCGCAAAAATTCTAGTTGAACATCTCTGGAATTAAAGGTTAAGAAAAGGGGTAACCTGGACCACAGACATAAAGTTTGTCACGTAATGCATTGAAAGGTGCCGCGTTCGAATCCCACCAAGCAACCTCCAGTTCAGCGCACAAGTATGCAATGAAACTGCTTAAACTGACGCAGTTCCCTCTATGCTGTAATAGAGACAGAATAGTGGAGAGTGTTTTGTAAAAAATGTCAAACAACAAATTGATATAATAAGACCATTGTAATTTTACAATGAAATTTTTTCTATTGAGTTTTCGTACCTATATCAGATACATGAACATTAAACATATAAAACAAAAAATACTTAACAATCATAAAATGATCAAGATAGACCCACAAAAGCTGAGATTAAAGTACCCAGTTATATTTTAACTAGAAGAGTCCTTAAACAAGATTACGTGATAGCACGTACACAATCTTTAATAAGGATTAAAGTATCCAGGTGTGTGTTCATAGGGGCCATCTAAAACAATCCCGTACACTAAACATCATTTACATATACAATATTACCATACTCCTGAGAAACATTATCAACAAATGCAAAAAAGAGTACAATGATCATCACAATAAATGCATTAAGCAGGAACCTAAGGATAGAGTCCGTAAATGCATTACGTCCTTCGATGATTAACAAGAAAAAAACACAAAAAGATTACACAAATATACGGATGTAAAAATCCCAGGGAAAAAATAGTTTACAAACGACTTAAGAAATAGTTTGACTGAATGAGGCGGAACATGGCAGGAGGTACAGTCGAATGGCAACCCGCACACACTTCATTCAAACAAGTCGGAAATCATGACTCTAGGTTCTCACACTGAGAACGACAAGGTCAAAAAACCAGAATGCAAGAAAGTGTGCGGCTACAGTTGGAAATTAATTCCAGGCCCAGAAAAACCACCTGCGCACGTGCCCTGCCTCTATGGGACGTGACCTGCACACAAGGACAATTACGGTGCAGCACAGCAGAAGGAGTTTATCCCAAACATGATATTAAAAGGTGGCGGCCGAAGACAATAATTTAGATTAAGGGAAAATAATTGACAAATTATGTTACGTTTCGAGACAGAGCTACCGTCTGTCGCAAATCAACGCACTTTAATTCCAACTTACTTGCATGTCTCGCTGAAGCTTCACGTCGCACCAACACTAAGTCCACAAACGATAAACAACATTAAGATGCTAATGCTAAACAATGCCCTAATTGAGTACTGAACCAAATGAAATGACCCGAAGGAAAAGAGGCTTCAATACAAGAGCCTGGAGCGCGCGGGAACCCTGGAGGGAGGCCAGAAGCAAGGAAGGGTGGGGGGGAGGGGGACAGGTGACAACCATGCCGCTGCGTCTTGAAGCGGAGGCGGTGAATTCATTTCAGCATAATACCTGGGTGTGAGCCACTACCTTACGTGATCTACTCTGTCCGCACAGAGCAGAGAACGGGCAAGCTGACGCAACTGCCTCCAGCCAGGCAGGAGGAGGGAGCGGCATGATCTCGCCGACCAATCACAGCACAGCTTCCTCGTACAAGCACACATCATCACAAAAATACATTGTACCGTATTTACTCGTGTATAGCGCGCCCTCGTGTATAGCACGCACCACGATTTTTGCAACAAATTCCAAAGAAAAAAAATTTTTTTTCCCCGTAAATAAATTGTACTAACATTTTGTGGTACCTGTTAAGTAATTACGTATGAAACAAATGATAATTTAAATTGATGTGTGGTGATGCGTCAGGAAAATACTTAAACTCTGCTGTGTAGACGGAAGATAATGAAGCGCTGTATCGTCACAACTGGTACGTGGGCGGGAGGAAGGGAGACAGGCAGGAATGTGACACGGAGGACTAGATGACTCACCGGTAGCAGCTGCGACGAAGCGAAGGAAGTGGGAGGGGGACTGGTGTCAACATTCTCTCTCTCTCTCTCTCTCTCTCTTTTATTTTACTAGCTGTAGAGGGGGAGGTCTAAAAATAAACAAGAGACCTGCGAGCTTGCGCGTGCACGTGTGTGTGTGTTGTGTGTGTGAGAGAGAGAGAGACCAGGTTGTGTGCGTGCGTGCGTGTGTGTGTGAAAGAGAGGCCTTGTTGCTTGTGCGGATGTGTGGGGGGGCTGGCCAGAAACGTCACCCGTCACCCGGCACCCGGCAGTTAACGACTTCCACTCCTCCCCGCCTCATCTACTCACTTTTTTTTTCCGTGTATAGCGCGCATCCTTATTTTTTTCCTTTACTTGAGGGGAAAAAAGGGCGCGCTATACACGAGTATATACGGTACTTAGATCTGGGTGTTTCTGCAAAACACAGAGCTCTTCCGGATTGACTGGTGGAAAAATGTGTTAAATTTACAGCTTTCCATTGGAGCGAATACTTGATGATTTTCTCATCAAAGCATACTTACAGAATGCACCAGAACTCTGTGTAACAAAAAACAATGTTTGGAATATTGACGCCACCAAGTGGTGCACCTCTCTCTTACCCGCTCTGTTCCCGAAACAGAACACAGTTATGTAGAACTATCCTATTAATGTCCAAATAAATACGGACATAACAATATAGGCATAAAAACATGAATAAATACTATAAAAGACATTTATACAAAGTAAACAAAGTGAAAACCAGTAAAAATATAGTTAAAATGATTTTTATAAATAAAAATAATCAAACAGAAACAAATATAAAAATATTCACATCAATAAAATACCAATACTATACTAGGTTACCATAACCTTGAACCATATAATCAGCTATTACAGTACATTACCTAAAAACATTCTGTGTTTGGAAAACTGCAAAGTTGGGGAAGGCAGGCACCTGCAGTGTCACACAAGTGTGTTGGAGGTCGCCGTGAACCCGTGGGTTTGTGAGGGTGCTCCGACTTCCCCCCCCCCCCCCTCCCGGCAGCCTGCACTCGTGTGCAGTAGTGGCAGTGAGGTGAGACAAGACAACATTAGATTATCTGTTAAAATCAATAACAATGACAATTTTATTCAAATTAAAATTCATCACAATAATTACAGCAATCCTCCTTAACAGGAGCTAACCCAAGTTAAGCAGGAATTAATAAATAATTCTTAACAAATATACAAAAATGTAGCAACAGGCCCGACTGAGAAGGCCTTGATACACACATTTACTAAGAATTATAAAATTTGACTAGGTAAGACAATTATATTGAACATTTGAGAGATTATAAAGTGAAACTCTTAATTAACGCCCAAAGAGAAAAACTGCAAACCCTAATAAAATATGCTCAAGTTACTGCGACCTCAAGACAGGCTTAACATATCTATGGCGAACCATGTCCAACATGTTATGACTACCACGCTCCTACAAATAAATGTGGGCATGTTCAAACATACTGATACAAGTCAAGAGAAGTTAAGATGTGCTAGCAGTATTATCATGCAAGTAAGAAAGCACACTAATATGAGTGTGAGACATACAGGGCAAAGAACAGCGCACAATACAAATGCAGCAACAAAGTGGGGTAGGCAATACCTTGAAGCAAACCTTTGAGAAAAGGTAAGACCCGTCAGGTACAATTAAATTAAATAGGTTAACAAACTACATAATAGTAGTAAATTGAGGGCGTACGGTGTTATGGAGAAATTATCGGTACTAAATAGTGGGCGCCACCACGTGAGTGGGCACGTGGACCCGGCTGGAGACTCTAACCCAGGGCGTTACGTGGCCCGTGTGCGGAGAGATATTTGGCCCTCTAGATATTAAATGCTCCGCTCTCGACCCTACCTAAGCTCGCTCTCAGCGTCGGGCACGCTTCTACCATGCAGTGGGCTCTCAGGGCGTCCCACACGCCGCCGACCAGGTTGGGGTCCCACGTGGTCCCCCGAACACAAAGACATGTAACACAGTTAAATGGTTTATTGTACTCACGATTTATTTCCGTACACGTTCCTTCACTGGTATAACTGAGAAAATGCCCGAGGCACGAATCGGCTTAGAGGAGGCTGACCACGCACGTGGTCGCCTCAAGGCAACTACACGACCGCCCTCGGCCGGCGGGAGAGAACGACTGGGGTGAGATCATGGTTTGCAGGTGGCAACATGGCGCCCTTCGCGCCGAACACAATTACCGTTACAACATTCTGCGATTCCGTGCCCCGGCGAAAGTTAAGTAAATAATAGATTACATTAATAAATATATAAAAATTACTGGCAATTTAAAATACATTAATGTTTACGTAGTTATTAAGAATTATTCTAAAACATTTCTACCCTCGTCCAAGTCCGTGCCTATTCGGGTCCGCCCGGGCAACGTCTATAGTTTTATAATTAATTGTAATATTTAAACTGGAGAAACACATGATTACACTGCAACAAGACACTGGGGCAAAAGAATAAAAGAAAAAGGGTTACAATATTAATTAGCATACTTAGGGGTGCGGCGCACTGCTTCTAGGCGCCCTCTTGCTGGGCTGGAAACACACGCACACACGCACGCACGAGCGGGAGGTTTGAATTGAGACGGTGGTTTGGCGGTGTCGTATCGGGCTCTAAGGGGCCATAGGCCCGGACGACGTCAAAATACAGAACGATAATCAAGCAATGCAAGCCCAGAAACTAATTGTAGCATGCTGCTTACCTACATAAGACAATAGTATGAAACACGGAAGAGCACAAGCTTCTAAGGCACGGCACAACCCATTATTAGAGCACAAGGGTACTTAGCAATCCTAACAACGTTGCTTGATCAAGGCCATGAATAGTTCTAAAACATGAACAGGGTTAAATGCCACAACCAGTAAGGCAATTAATAGGTAAAACAGGAACCCAAGAACCAAAAATCACTCAAGGGCAGTTAAATGTGCTCGGGACATGACCACACTCGATATGGCCACTTACCTTGTTCGTCAGTTAACACAAAAGAATGGAAACAATGGGCAAAGGCACATAAACCCGCTGAACTCAACTTAAATTTGGATGGCAGCATCATAAACATATATTTATAATGACTACAAGCCAAGAAGTGCTGAGCAAGATACCAGGCTGAGGAACGTACCCCCTCCACACAGAGACACGACGCCAAGCTGACACCTGCTAGAAGCCCCGAGGAATCCCCACTGCAGCAAGGTGATGTCAGAGTCATCGGAGGGACGTGTGTCATCAGTGCTCATCCTGCTAGCAAACATATCACAGTGGCCACATGTTAGCAACATTTGTGTGCAAAGTTTGCTTCGAACAGAAAAGTTAATTTACTTTTTATTGTGATGTGAATTTATTTTAGTATATAAATGTCTACTATTACTGTTGAACAAAAAGTTTCCCAATAAGTGCAAAATTTCTGCTTGTTGTTGCTTACAGAAAGTATGACTAAAGAATGGTTTATAACTTTATCAAGCGGCTAGTGCCAAGTCTATTTCAAGAAACATTTTTGTGGCCTGTTCTGATAAAATAAAAAAAAGTCTTACCTTCAAATGTATCATATTTTGCTTATTTTTGTGTTCTCTGAACAAATTTTAAAAGTGGACATTGAAAACATATTAATTTGCACAAGAAAGCAAAAAAAAAAAAAAAACAGAATGACCAATAATTTCAATTGGAATATGTACACATAATTATTCATTGATAGAGGCTTCTTATGAGAAAGTTAAAATTATTCTTAATGAGATAGAAATTAATTTCAGTAGATAAGCATTTGGGGAATATCATACCATGAAGAGTAAATAAGACCATCGAGGTGCAAAACGAACATGCAACATTGAGTGGTTTAAAAATGTTTATTTGTGTAAACCAAAAGTTACATTTCCTATTTACTTTTTACACTTAATGCATTGACTAAATTGGTATCTTTCTCCACAGTAAATACTAATATTGTGCACTGCTGGAGGGGCTGAGTGGCCGAGCGGCTGTGCAGATCCACGGGCGGTCGCGAGAGCAGCGCTACACCAGGACGGCCGACTGGGACTACATCGAGCGCTGTGCCGCGCTCGCCGGGCCCACGCCCGTGTTCGGCAACGGAGACATCCTGTCCCACGAGGACCACCAGCGCGTGCTGGCCCGCTGCCCGTCCGTCCAGGGCGTGATGGTGGGGCGGGGGGCGCTCATCAAGCCGTGGATATTCACCGAGATCAAGGAGCGGCGGCACTACGACATATCCTCCTCGGAGCGGCTCGACATGCTGCGGCAGTACGCCAACTACGGGCTGGAGCACTGGGGGTCCGACACCAAGGTACTGTGTTCGTTTCTATTCTTACTGTGCTCATTTTTAACATTGGGTTTTAGATTTTAGTTTCATTCTAAATTTATGGCATTAAATTTATAGAATGTTATAAAGGTTGGCATGAATTTTAAATTGATTATCTTTTAACAGTTAAATTATTTACTTTATATTCATAAATTGTTTTATAAAGTGTTGTTAGGTTTCAAAAAAGACGTTTGCCAAATGTCGGGCCTAATGAGTTTCCCTCACGGCTGCCAGAGGGATGGTGTAGGCGCGTGATGGCGTAGTCGGAACTTGGACGAGAGAGTCTTGGGTCGCGCACAAGTTAGCACTCTTGCCGACGACCATTTGTGCGATAAAGAAAAAAGGTACTGCGGGCTATGTACGACGATTGCAGCGTGACAGTGCGTTCTGCCAACGGAGAATGGCGATGGCTTGTGCACCTTTGCACGGGCGTGTGCCAAGGGCTTAAACTTGGCAGCAACATGTTACCAAGATCACGTTATGCCGAATGCCCAGGTTTGGTTTTCTGGTTTGAAGACTTTTCTTGAGAGACCACTGTCAACGCAAGTAAGTGAACCCGCCCGATTGTTGAGCTGCCCTTGAGAAGTCGAGGGACTGCGTGCTGAGAGCGTTGCTCCGAACTAAGCACGTCACAAGTGTTTCACTTGCTTCCCAAGCTGCAGATTTTAATTTTGCAAGGGAAATGATTTTCGAGTGCATGAAGGAAAAAAAATTACATTTTGGCCAGTTTTAAATGAATGTAAATCACCCTTCCCGTTGTTTAAGACTGTTAGAAACTGACTCGAGTCAGCCTGTACGAAAACAGTAGTATCAATCTGAGTCCCGGGTCTAAAGGTTGAATCTTGTATAACTTTCAGAATATTTTATTAAATGATTTATTACAGAGAGTAAATGTTTTAAGTAAATTGCATGTGTTGCTTATAATGTTTTTGGAGGTTAAAATCTCTGATAAATTCAGTGAGTGTAATTTTAGCTGATTTTTAAATAGTTGTATTTTGTATGTGTGCCAGGTATAATATTTTTGAAAATGATTGTATATTTAATTTTTACAATTTTATAATTAGTTGAGTTTGTAAGCCAGTCTATCCTCCTGCAATTGTTGGCATTTTGTTTTCAAATAATTTTTTACTGGTTTCATTTAAGGTGACTTTCTAGATTCTCCCTTCAATATATATATATCTCTCTCTCGCTCTCTCTCTCGCTCTCTCGCTCTCTCCTCTCTCTCTCTCTCTCTCTCTCTCTCGCGCTCTCACGCTCTCTCCTCTCGTGCTCTCTCGCTCTCTTGCTCTCTCGCTCTCTCCTCTCGTGCTCTCTCGCTCTCTTGCTCTCTCGCTCTCTCCTCTCTCGCTCTCTCTCTCTCTCTCGCTCTCACGCTCTCTCCTCTCATGCTCTCTCGCTCTCTTGCTCTCTCGCTCTCTCCTCTCTCGCTCTCTCTCTCTCTCTCTCTCTCTCTCTCTCTCTCGCACTCTCACGCTCTCTCCTCTCGTGCTCTCTCGCTCTCTTGCTCTCTCGCTCTCTCCTCTCGCTCTCTCTCTCTCTCTCTCTCTCTCTCTCTCTCTCGTGCGCTCTCACGCTCTCTCCTCTCTTGCTCTCTCGCTCTCTCCTCTCGCTCTCTCTCTCTCTCTCTCTCTCGCACTCTCACGCTCTCTCCTCTCGTGCTCTCTCGCTCTCTTGCTCTCTCGCTCTCTCCTCTCGCTCTCTCTCTCTCTCTCTCTCTCTCTCTCTCTCGCGCGCTCTCACGCTCTCTCCTTTCGTGCTCTCTCGCTCTCTTGCTCTCTCGCTCTCTCCTCTCGCTCTCTCTCTCTCTCTCTCTCTATCTCGCGCTCTCACGCTCTCTCCTCTCGTGTTCTCTCGCTCTCTTGCTCTCTCGCTCTCTCCTCTCGCTCTCTCTCTCTCTCTCTCGCGCTCTCACGCTCTCTCCTCTCGTGCTCTCTCGCTCTCTAGCTCTCTCCTCTCGCTCTCTCTCTCTCTCTCTCTCTCTCTCTCTCTCGCGCTCTCACGCTCTCTCCTCTCGTGCTCTCTCGCTCTCTTGCTCTCTCGCTCTCTCCTCTCGCTCTCTCTCTCTCTCTCTCTCTCTCTCTCTCGCGCTCTCTCTCTCTCTCTCGCGCTCTCACGCTCTCTCCTCTCGTGCTCTCTCGCTCTCTTGCTCTCTCGCTCTCTCCTCTCGCTCTCTCTCTCTCTCTCTCTCTCTCTCTCTCGCGCACTCTCACGCTCTCTCCTCTCGTGCTCTCTCGCTCTCTTGCTCTCTCGCTCTCTCCTCTCGCTCTCTCTCTCTCTCTCTCTCTCTCTCTATCTCGCGCTCTCACGCTCTCTCCTCTCGTGCTCTCTCGCTCTCTTGCTCTCTCGCTCTCTCCTCTCGCTCTCTTGCTCTCTCGCTCTCTCCTCTCGCTCTCTCTCTCTCTCTCTCGCGCTCTCACGCTCTCTCCTCTCGTGCTCTCTCGCTCTCTAGCTCTCTCCTCTCGCTCTCTCTCTCTCTCTCTCTCTCTCTCTCTCTCGCGCTCTCACGCTCTCTCCTCTCGTGCTCTCTTGCTCTCTTGCTCTCTCGCTCTCTCCTCTCGCTCTCTCGCTCTCTCTCTCTCTCTCTCTCTCTCTCGCCATCTCGCTCTCTCCTCTCTCGCTCTCTCGCTCTCTTGCTCTCTCTCTCTCACTCTCGCTCTCTCTCTCGCTCTCTCTCTCGCTCTCTCTCTCGCTCTCTCTCTCTCTCTCTCTGCACCTGTGTTTCCGTACCATGTGCGTCTCTGCCTGAGGACGGGAGCAGATAGCAGTTCCCGAAACGTCGCTTGTTTCTGTTTAGGTAAAACTATTGTATTTTTTTGTCTTTTCGTTTTGTCGTGTTTTTGTCTCGTTTCAACTGTTGTGCTGAATTATTTTGGTTTCAATATTTTTGTGCTGTCATCATTTGTGTGTTTTTTTGTTCACTTAGTACTTTTTTCTTTGTTTGTTGACCATATTTCTGTTTCGGAATATTTTGTGGTGTTTATATTCTTGTTGACAACAGCAATTGTTTGCTTAATTTTGTGTGTTTTTTGTCTTTCTTGTGTATTTTTATTTATTTTATTTATTAGTTTTTCTTCAACAGAAAACGTTCTTAGCAATGGCGTATGTCCAAAAACTTACATCAAGTCATGCACTCCCATTGCACAAATCTTTTAAAGATAACAAAACAGTGCATACAAAGCGGTAAAAGTAACATCTCATTTCACACCTACAAAAAAAATACTTTGGTAGTCACTCAAACCAAACATTCGAAAGCAAGATATCAAACAGTGAAAACACTATTTTTAACTTTAGTCAAACTTGATGTTCCTGCAGAATACCTTTTCTCACCTGTTACGTTTATAAGATTATTCCCTTCATTACTTCCATATATCCATATGGTAATTCTTCCCATTTAAAATGATTGCTTTAATAGATGCTTCCCAAATATAATGTTCAGTGTTTGAGAAAAAAATAAATATAATAATCATCTTTTAACTTTTAACTATATTTATCATTAAACTTTTAAACATTTATTTCCAAACAATAACAAATAATATGATAACAGCACATGTCTGTCAAAACCTTTGTCATACGCCATATGCTGTTATAAGTTATATTTTTCGACCAATTATCTGTTCGCATTCGCATCGACTTTGTGAAGCTGTTCCATCTGTACACCATTTCTTTCACTTGAGGCATAACCAGGCCTGTCAGATCCCAACTGCCGCACTTTTTGCCCCACTAATATCGTGTCTGGCTGACTTGGCACGGAGGTTGCTAGCCCAGCTTCTCGCTTGCTGAGTTGAGGAGCTGTTCACAGCTGTGAATAAACTTGTCACTGTCAAGTAACCAACAAACTAGTGATGGCCCGATATCCAAAAACCCGATACCGATACCGATTCCGATATTTCCAAATTTACCGATCCGATAACCGATAACCGATATTCCGATATTCTGATAATAGGCCTATCTCATTTCTAACACTAATTCTATAAAATTGTGGTTCTGGAGTATTGTTAGACAATAATGAAAAATGTTAAATATTAATAAAACACATATGTGAATGTATATTATTTTTATTAATTGTAAAATATAGTAAATTCACATTAAATGAAAGCTAATAATGAATTTATCATAATGGCCTACAAATAAGCTCTCTAAATTCAAGGTCTTAAAAATTTAAATTGTTTTTCAAGGCCAAATAAAGCAATATTCTGGTGTAGGTATTACCTACAGTATGCAAAAAACATATTTTAACTACAAGGAAACAAATTTCAGATTTTTGTGGAGAAATGTTGAGAAATATTGTAGCTGTCCGGTATTAGTCTCTAGTGTATTTGCTAATAATGTATGAATTACAAGCCACTGCATGTACTGAGTCCAGTGTCTCAACTGTAATCTACGAAAAATACCGTCCGAAAAACGGGAAGCCCACAACTCACGTAGTTTCGGTTCCCTGCAAGAATTTCCGAAGATTTCCGAAGTTTATTAACGCCACTTCAGCCGCTAAATCAGAAGTTCAAGCATGTTGTGACTGACCTAACATAACCTAACACTTCGATTTTTTTTAATTTCAATTTTTGAGAGAAATCTGAAGTTGCACGAACGTGGTAGGGAACCTAAACAACGTGAGTTGTAGGCTACCGCCGAAAAACATCAAACTTTTGTACCCTTTGTAAAATTTCATCACGGTAAACGACACTCTAGAAAGGAAGGTCTTCAGGTAGCTAATTTTGTGACCATTGTTCAAGTGTATCACTCCATTTATTGGTGCGAAAACACATTAAAAATACGTGAAAAGTAATTTCAATACAACTTTGAAACGTACTGCAGAGTATATAAAACCACACATCTTTATTTATGTTGTTTTCAATGCACTCAATATAGCCAACATAATACCTTTGCTGCAACTTGCCCTACGTAAACACGTTTCATATTTTAGCTTTTGTAAAAACTTACATAATGTTTTTGTATAGAACAGCAGTTGGCGACCATGAAACGACACGGAAAGAAAATGTATGTTATATCGTTGCCTACGAGATTGGGAAGGCCTTCGCATCAATGATTTCCAGGTGGAACATTGAATGTAGTTCGCACAACGCCGCTAGAGCGCAGGTGTTTACACTGTAAATTAGCACATGGCTTATGACATGAAATGTCGAATTGTTAATGAAAGAACATTTTCCTGGAGTTTATTTGTTAGCCGTGTGCAAGAAAGTGGACTTTACCGGTTATAAGTTGCGAGAAATTAATGATTTCGACTATTTTGCATGTACTTTGGTAATATAATATTCTAAAGAGTTATTTGATATAATGGTGCAAAATGATGAAAACATTGCATTATAAACGCTGTGCTAGTTCGTTTGGCTATGGATTTAATGATTTTGATGTGTAAAACTCTTTAGAATCGCTGCACACTGTAAAAAGACATACATTTACTTATTTGTTTATATTTTAAGATGGTGTATTGATGTGTACCATTTTGCAAAAGTGATTCCTCACAGGTGACTGGCATTTCATTTCATCAGTTTCCAACAAATTGTGATTTGCGTGACAAATGGCTTAAAGTCATTTCACGACAGGAAAGTCCTGATAGCAGTGATAAATGGCAGCCTTCAGCTAGGTCAGTTGTCTGCAGCAAACATTTTAGTAATGAATGCTTTAGTATTTCTACTAAAATCAAGAGACTACTTGCGAATTCTGTTCCTACTATTTTCCCTGGGTATCCATCATACATGGTTGAAAATAAAAAACAGGCCCGTAAACTTCCCAAAAAGAGGACACACAATTGTGCATTCCCTCAACAAAGAAGTACTATTACAGAACAGTGCTGTAACTCAGACATTGCAGATAGCGATGCGAATTTTAATGCAAATTCTGTTTCAGTTAAAATTGATCTAGACAAAATCAAATGTCGATGTTCACATAAAGTGGTTGCAAAGAAATATTCGTCACACATCATTGTAAAAAAGAATAAAATAATCACCAAATTACGAGCAAAAAATAAAGAACTAGGAAGACAGTTAAAAGAAAAAAGAAAGTTTCCCATGCTGAAAAAATGTATTCCAATTTAATCGCAGCTAAAAATGATAATAGTTTGAAAGCGAAATTTATATTGGAGCAACTGCGGATGTTTGGTAAAGGAAAATTGCCATATTCAGAAGAGACATTAAAAATTTCCTCTCTTTGGGAAATGTTTTCACCGAAAGGTTACAACTTCGCAAGAGAAATGAACATATTACACTTGCCGCACAAATCCACCATAAAAAAATATGTAGGGAATTGTTCTGGTCAAACAGGAATCACTGATGAAATCATACAGAGACGATGATAACAGAATTTGAGGCACTAAGCACATATCAAGAACGGATTGGTTCACTCATTATTGATGAGATGTCAATTCAGCCCAAGTTGTTATACGATAGGCAGCTTGATCAGTTTCATGGTTGGAACGAATTATCAGACGAAAAAATGGACAATGGTGATGAATTGGCAAATATACTTCTATGTTTCATTTTTAGAGGAATTATTGCCAAGATACAAATTCCTGTTGCATTTTTCTTTTGCAAGAATTTAGATGGCTCGCAACTGTACACAAAAACTCTGCAAGTAATAGAAGCCATTGAAAAAGTGGGATTTTGTGTGCTGAGAATTGTTACTGATAATTCCATTGTAAATGTGGCAATGTATGAGAAATTATGTGAAGGGCCTGTCACATCAGTGATAAATCATCCTACAGACAAGACAAGAAAAATATTCCTTAGCTTTGACCAGAGTCACATAATAAAAAATATCAGGACACAGTTTCTGGAGAGGACATTCAGGCTAAATGGGACTCAGATAACAGGAAAGCATGTGCAAACTTTATATAAGTTACATAAAAACTCTGTGTTTACCCCTGTTCGGAATTTGTCTCGGAAGATGGTATATCCTTCAAATTTGGAAAATATGAATGTAAAACGAGCAAAACTGTTATTTTCTGAACCAGTGACTGCTGCACTTGAAACATGCAGCACACTTTCACGTGAACACTTTCCCGACAATGACAGTCTACAAGCAACAGTTCACTTCATGAAAATAGTGAGAAAGTGGTTTGACATTCATGATGTTTGCAACAGAACACAATCCTGTAGATCAAGGAATATGGACAAACTGCACTTCTTTTCCGTGAGTGATGAACATCTTCAGTGGCTTACACAAACATTCCTGCCTTATGTAGCTTATATTCAACAACTTGGTCGAAACCGAAACGAAACCTTCAGCTCAGAGACCTATGAAGCACTTGTAATCACTACAAAATCAACAGTTGCCTGCATAACATATTTTCTGGACAATGGTTTTCACTATGTCTTAACTAGAAATTTTTCGAGTGACGACATTGAATTGTTCTTCAGTCATCTAAGGCAACTTGGAGGTTTTAATGATGCTATGGATGCTCGGTCATGTTTGCATGCAATACAAACAAACCATACGCACTGGTATTATACCAGCATCAATGTATGCAAATGTGGAGAGTGATTCAAGCTTTTCATCTTCAAAACAATGCCATGCAAAGCCCAACTCTTCCCAGTCGACTGATGTTCTACCAAATTCTGTGCTGGAAATCCTGAATCGTCCATTGAACAGTAAGTATTGATACCCAATCTTAATTATTAGCGAGTAAAGTTGTTTTTCATTTTTACATTTGGCGAAATTTTCTTTGCAGCCTGTCCAGCAACAATGAAAACTGCATCAGTTGCCTTTGTTTGTGGCTATCTCGTAAGAGTTGCCGAGGAGAACACCAACTGCATTCACTGCATCGACTTGCTAGCCACAGTATCCAGTAATTCACCGTTAAATATGCTAATCCATAATCAAGACAGAAGTGGCTTGAGATATGCTAAGGCTTCGTTTGTTTCTCTTGTGATGATCATTGTGGAATTTTGTAAAAGTGCATTAAAATTTTTGCCGAGCAAAGGTGTACGAGAATCGCTCACACAATATTGTAAGACAAGATTTATTGACACTCTTAAATGTTCGAAATGTGACAATAAGAAACTGTGCTTGTTGTTGTTGACGAAGCTGCTAAATCCATTGTTGAGCAACATTGCGATGAGATGTACAGACAAATACTATCGCGCGAAACAGTTCAACAGTAAACCTTTATGCAGAAAGTTACTGAAACTGTTAATAGTATAGGTAACTATATTTCTCGGGTCTGTGAATATTTTTTGTCGGGTAATTGTTGTAATGTTTTAAACTGCAAGAAGGAATTTTCATGGTATTCGTCACCAACAAGAAAAAATTGGTGAGTAGAATTTGTAATTCATTATTATGATGCTTATTTTATTATATATTTTATATGTAAATGTAAAAGTACATACACATTTTTTTAAATGTAAACACCCAACTAATTCCCGCGCTAGTTTGTTTTTATGTTAAAATTTACAAATTTTGAAGATAACTCCCATATACGACAGCGTAAATCTACAGCGTAAAACCCTGCCATCTTGCGGTGTTTTTGGAACTATAGTTGTATCGACACTTTTACATGCGAAAACCGCAGCGATGCGAAGGCCTTCCCAATCTCGTAGGCAACGGTTATATCAAGCAGCAACTTTATTCTTCATGTTTACTTACGGCTACACCACTTATTAAATTAAATATCGTAATTATTTTCGTTTATGATTTCAATTTATGTACACATAGTGAACTTCGAAAATTCATCAAGCGAAAACATTTTGCGAATATCTGAAACGAATAAATATGCACTAATGACTGGGATTTGTGTACACATGGAAGAATTGTACTGTCGCGTCGGGATGCATTGCAGTATCAGAAAGAAGAAATAGGCTTGAAATCTTGAAATTGTTTCTGTGGAAAATATGCTTGGAATTACTAGGTAATATGGTGACGTGAAGAAAGATAAATTACGCCCGCGGAAAATAAGCTTGGAATTACGGTTAAGGTTATGTGAGAAGTATTATTGGCGAGAGCAAACATCGGTTATCAAAATATCGCAAGTATTTACCGATGTCCGATATTGAAAAATGTGCCGATATTACCGATCTCTGATATCGGATATCGAATATCGGGCCATCACTACAACAAACCAAACCCACTAAATATTTTTAGGTTCTAATTTATTAAGGCATATAGCCACTAGTGGTTTAGTTGTTAACACTTCAATCACTATAATACAGCAGCAAAAAAATAATACATACATTGCAAAGTGGTTTTAAAGTGTATGAAATGTTTTATTTCAATTTTCGTTATGGAGTGATTTTGTATTCTTGTTTACCCTAGATAGGTAATAATGTAAGATTACAAAATGTGCATTAAGGATCAGATATAAAATTAAAGTATCTTTCTGAAAACTTGTACACACAAGATACCTTTATATATAACATGGAATGGTCAATGTTAGTAAAGTTGGGTCAGCTACCTAATTATATATATATATGTAATTCATAATACATATATACAATAATATTTCAACCTACGCTACCCCGTTTTATGCAAATCTGGAGCTACATGGTTTTTAAATCTTCTCGTCAATTCGTTGTTCTTATTTTGTTTTAATGTCTTGCGACTCTTGATTATCCACTCTGTATGCACTATTGTTCAACTTGCGACACGTTCGTACATGTTTCACGCGGAGTCAATGCGTAGCTACAAATTAATATTTTGTAATATATATATATTGTGTATTCGTTATATCTACTGAGACTTGATAGACTACTATGTCTTCCAAACAAAGTAGAACTGATTTTTTCGCATCAAACAAGAAAAGAATAATATCTTTTGGAATGTAAAATTAACATCATCAAAAACTTTGATGCAAAAATAAAAATTTGTGAAAGGGCAAATAGTTTGATCTACCGGAATCGATAGTCAAAACTATTATAAAAGTAAAGAAAAAATTCTCGATGCTTTGAGAAGTGCTCAATCTTTGAATTCAAGCCTCATTATTAAACGTCACTGTATTATTGCTGAAATGGAAACAATGTTAAAATTAGGATGTAATAATAAAGTAAGTGTTAAAAATTGTCCTGTTGATCAGAACACGGTGTGTTTTCAAGCTAAACTGATTTTTGAGAGATTGAAAGAATAAGCTGAAGAGGGGGGTTACAGATGAAATGTTTGAAGCTAGTGATGGTTTGTTCAGCCAATTCAAAAGTCGCTCTAATTGGCACAGCATAACAGAAAGAGGAGAGGTGGCAAGTGCTGATAAAGAAGCTGTGGGTCTCTATCCAGAGAAACTCACAGCTATGATAGAAGGTGCTGTACCAGCCAAACCACATTCAGTGTGGTTGAGACCGGGTGTACTGAAGAAGATACCTAGAAGAACTTTTATTGCGCGTGAAGAGAAAACCTTCCCAGGTTTTAAGGCTGCCAAAGATCGATTAATGGTGGCGTGAGCAGCTGGCGATTTAAGTTAAAACCGCTCTTAACTTATCGCTCAGAAAACCCAAGAGCATTAAAAAATAAACCTAAAGCTGGCTTGCCCATTATTTGTAAGTTTGGGTGACAGCTTCCCTTTTGCAGGACTGGTTTAGTCAATACTTCGTACCTGAAGTCGAACGTTATTGCCAATCTAAACAAATTTGGATAGTGATACTAAACCCTTAAATATGTTTATGAATGCACTCAGTATAATATATCTAATATGGGGAGGTGATTACATGCTCTTTATAAACAATTATCTAAGTATAGTTATTTTTAAGGAATTTTGTGCATTTCAAGGAGAAATCCCCAATATATGTCATTTATTGTTGGTAATCAAACAACTACAACTAGTTAAAACTAACACAAAATCACATTAGTCAATATGTTCAAAGCACTAGTTATTAGCCAGAGCGTAACATTACTGATCAGGAAAAAATGCCATTGACAAAAGTTCCATGTAAATCTACATTGATGTATGTACTAAGTAGTTTGAAAACATTCTATACGAGAATTCAACAATCAATATTTTGTAGATAATCAAATAAAAACAATGATGGGTAGTAAACACAGAAACATGACTAAATATTTCACGCATTTGCTGTTTCAACACTGGAAATACTACGCTCTATACATTATGTTTACAAAATTTTAAATTTGAAAAAATCAAGTATTTTCTGCTTTTTGATAGCCGACGAGTGTTACCATGCTCCTTAAACAACAACGCTTCAAAAACATTAAAAATTGAAGCTTCTGTAATACCATCTAGGCCCTATTACAAAAATAGTGTGGGGTTATAGCATCATAGTTAACCCTCCAGCAGTCGCGTATATTGTTCTATCGTGAAAGGTCGCGTGGTTGACAGGTGTCACCCATTTTTTATTTTCATATAATACTGTTAAATAATGCTGTGGTTTGTAAATTATATCTTTCTGCAAGTTTAGGGGTTTCAATAAAGTGCAAAAACCAAAAATACACATTTTACACACATTGCTAATACACATATTTCATTGCACATACATTAGAATCAACCAGTCAATATGGCATTGACAACAAAAACCTCCCTGGAACCTTCACGTCATGATATACACTTTTTACACACATTTTGTATTTACATATGCTCATTGTGCATACTTTATCGGTATTTGTCACTTCACTTTCATATCATACTTTCCACTTGTAAACACTACAGTCTAGCATATTCACATTATTTTTTTACAAACATTCTTCACATACATTTTTTAGATGTTCATTGCACACCCATTTTCCGTATTTTGAACACCATTTTCGTGTCGTCTTGTCCCTGTGGCGTCCACAAAGGAAACAACGTCCTCTGGCACCGTCACGTCCTTTTGATGCATTTGCATTACCTTCTGGTTGTCCGAGTAGAATGTGGGCTCGTCGTCTCAGTTCAACTGGAATTTGCGGCAATGTTGAGCGATACTGGATCTGTGGCCTAATCAATTCCCAAGCCAGATCTCCGAGGAATTCACTTCTAGATAATGGCTTTCCCAAATTAAGCTTCAAAATTACTAATGCATTGAGAGCCGAAATGTTCAACTAGTCGAAAAAAACTACCATTGGCCACCTTCGTGTAGATCTTGCCACGTCGTATTTTTCTATCAGTTGATCAAGTAAATCAACCCCGATTTTTGTCTTGTTGTAAAATATGATTATCTCTGGTTTTCTGAGGTTTCCGGTTTCCTCGTCAATGTTACTGTCATGATGCAAAGTTGATAACAACAAAACTGCTTGATTTTTCTTAGAGCAGTATGAAACCAATGTAATATCTTCTTGGAACCCAAACATTGAAGAATTAGGCTCACGCTGTTTATTTGGCAAAAATTCTCTCGGAATTTCAGCCTTGTTTTTTCTGAGAATGCCGACAAAGGTAAGTCCTTTTGACAAAAGGTTTTTAGCCAGAGGATAGCTGCTAAACCAATTATCTGTGGTCACATTACGATGTGAACCATTGATAGGCTCACACAGCCTCATAACAACATCTGTCGGCGAGTTGCTTTTCCTGAAAGGTCCTTCGGGTTGATTACCTAGGTAACATTCTAAATTCATCGTGTATGCCATTTTTGCATCTACAAGCGCAAACACTTTAATTCCATATTTGGCCGGTTTCTTTGGTAGATACTGACGGAATGAACATTTCCCACGAAATGCCAACAGCTGTTCATCTATTGTGAGATATTCACTAGGAATGAAATATTTTTAAAAATTGTTGTTTACAACTTCAAAAAAATTTCTTATGGGAGCAAATTTGTCAAATTCTCTTCGAGTAGCCCTATCACGAATGTCATCGAAACGAAGGCATCTGAGAAGAAAGAAAAACCTCCGTTTACTCATTGTCAGGTAGCAAGATTCTAAGCCATTCCCCTTGGTGTTGTCCCATAATTTATCAATGTTTGTCCTTGAGCCTTTGTAAGTACCTATCAAAAGAAGAAGTCCAAATAAGGCCCTAATTTCCACTTCATCTGTGTTTTTGGCATCACGTTCCCTTTCATATTTACATTTTACAGAATCAATGTAAATATTTGTAGATTCTACAATAATATTGAAAACCTGCTCGTCTATGAAAAGATCTAATATTTTTTCTGGAGAAACGAGCTTTGTGGCTACTCCTTTCGGTCCTGGCAGGTGCGTAATTATGTTTTCTCTACGGGTTCTGACATTTTTTTTAGGCAAACTGCAGACCCATTTTGTTTTTCCATTTTTCCCTACAAAAGTTTTATAGTTTTGCTCTTGAGTGTCAGCATCACTGTTCTCGTCACCAGACTGATCAGTGCCAGAATCATGATCACTCTCACACACATAATCACTTTCATCAGAATCCGACTCACCAGCAATTTCGTCTTCTTCAACTTCATTCAGCCACTTCATCCACACGGCTGGATCCGAGGAAACTTCTGTCCTTCTCTTTTTTGGTTCCGCCATACTGGCCTGCAAAGCCAGTAAGGCGTAGTAACAATTATAAAATTTTCAATCAAAAAATAATAATTATAAAATTACAAAAGTGAAAAATTTAAATTTTTACAGCAAATAAGTTCTTTCAAATTAAAAACATATAATTTAAATATATAAAGTATCTTTACTGAGAATGCATTATTATAAAACAGAAATTAAAAATTGCAATCCTACCTTATAACAAAGTTATGTAGATGGTCGCACGGGGGACATATGTCAACCAACTCACTTCTAACAGTAACCACACAACATGGTCAGAGAAAAGCAGGCGACTAACTACAGTGGTACAATCCGCCAAGCCTCACAGAAAAGTACTGTCAGGCTCGGACCGGAAACCCCTCCCAATACCTAGTTCTTGGTAACAAAGAGGAAGTGGGTGACACATGTCAACCACGCGACTGCCGGAGGGTTAAGACACGTTATGTAAGACGCTACTCTTAATACAAGTAAACTGTAATAGATTTTTTTCTCCCCGGCTTAAGGGGACCACTCTAACAAGGGGCCTTAGATAAAAACTTGCTGAAAGTAGAATAAAACCACAGATATAAACCCTAGCTATGATATACAATGTGTAAGAAATGTGTGCTGCTTCTAGATCATATTTTTTTTTACATAAATTAAGATATTTTTTCACAACATGCAAAATGATAGAATATGTACTGTTGTATTGCTGTAGCTTTTTCACACATTTGTTATATGTTCAGAATTCACTTTAAGCTTAGTTCTGATCTTCTTTGTTACGTTGAAAATACAACACCATAATACAGGCTTTTCATGCACACATTCACATACTAAATATGTAGCATTTTTATCCATCTGCAGTAAGTGACAATTTTATTACAAAGAAAACACCTTTATCTTTGGAGTAGTATCTAAATAACTTCCATAGTACGTAGTGTTTGAATGGACGGTGGTTGGTGACGCAGGGTGTGGAGAACACGCGCAGATTCCTCTTGGAGTGGTTGTCGTTCCTGTACCGCTACATCCCGGTTGGTCTGCTGGAGAGGCCCCCTCAGAAGATGAACGAGCGGCCGCCGACCTACAGGGGCCGTGACGACCTGGAGACGCTGATGGCGAGCGCCAACTGCGCCGACTGGATCAAGATCAGGTTCGTGTCGTCCCTGACTTTACTTTCTTTCATTACGGTTTTTGGGCAAATGCATAAACCTTGAATGTTTGAAAAAAAAATAAAAAAATAAAAAAAAATTTAAGAGCAGGATACAGAAAACCCCATTTTAACGCAGTAGTTTCAGTTACTGAAACAAAAGCCTCTTAAGTGTTAAAAATAAGTTAGAACTTATGTATCTGTAAAGCAACAATACCAGTGATCTTCAAACCATTCCTCTAAATGTTGTTCCAATACATATTGGGACTGCACGATTATCGCTCTCATACCTTTTCAATGTGCTGCAGTCGACGGCAACAGTGTGGAAGAACTGCGAGGTGTGTTTCTTCTAGTGGCTGGAACGACAGGAAGTCGCTACGATCGTTAGTGACACTGCAAACAAATTCATGCTCAAAGAAAGTTACTGCGCATGCTTAAATTGGCTGCAAATTCAATGCACTAGCTAAATGTTTCGAATTATAGGCCAATATCACTTATGAATAAATTTGCTAAAATCTTTGATAAAATAATATTTAAAAAATTTAAAATTAAAATAATTAAATGCTCTGATGGTCAGCATGGTTTTAGAAATGGTAAAACTACAAATACAAATTTAATATTGGTTCTAAACTCTAATTAATCAGAAGTATTAACAAGTAGTGAAGTTAATTTATGTTACTTTCTAAGGCTTTTGATACAGTTAATCATCAAATTTTACTAAATAAATTTGCTAATTTATGTTTAAGTGACAGGTATATTGAATGGTTCTAGAGTTATCTAAAAGAAAGATACGTACTTCTATGTTTCAGTAACAAAATTGTTAAATCTGATTTACATCTTGCTAGTTCTGGGGTCCCTCGAGCATGTACATTTTCTCATCTACTTTTCAAAATCTTCATTTACGATGTCATTACAGTTCTTAACCACTCTACTTGCCAATTGTTTGCTGATGACTTTGAAATGTACACATAAATTACATCTGCGTGACTGCTACCCACTCCAGAGAGACATTTCTGCGATAGTAGAAGGTTGCAAGTTTAACTTGGTTAACTTAACAATGACAAAACCATTACCATAACATTCTCGAGAAAACTCCAGCCAATTACTTTTGAATACAATATTGATAGGGGTGTGCGAAGCTTTGAGTATTCGAAGTCGAATCGAAGATATTTTTTTCCTTCGACTTTGGCTTCGACAAAAATAAACTTCGAGTGGAAAAGTCGAAGATTTTTGCCAGAAACGTTTGGCCCACTATTTGGATCAATATATACACATATATATACTCCCAAAATATATTTGCGGCGGGTAATTTCCCGTTTATGTATACAGCAAATTCTCTCTAGTACGTCCCTCTTGTTAACGTACAATCCAGTATAACGTAATAAAGCCACCGGTCCCTTGAAACGCCATGCAAATTAATAGGCATAATAAATATATAACGTACCGTATTTACTCGCATAATGTCCGCAGTAATTTGGCTACATTTTTGACCAAAAAATGGGTTGCGAACATTATGAGGTGAAGTACGAAAAAAAAAATTTTCCACAAAATTTTACGTTTTATGTAGAGTAAAAAAATTGTTCTCTCATAATTAGTTTACTAGCAGAGCGCTGGTGACTGGTGACTCTGCGCAGCGGACGTGAGAAATGTGACAGGTGTCGAGATAATTGGGTGCCGGTGATTAGTGGAAGTCGCCACTCTTTTTTTTTTCTTCTCTCACTCGCGTGTGCTCTTACGTTCAGAAGCCATAGCCAGCCTACACAAAATAAACACTTTGCGTGAAAAGATATTTTTTTAATCTTTCATTGAGATGGCCACTAATGTCTGCATTAGCCGGCGCCGGCGAGCCTCCCTCCCTGTCCCTTGCCCACTGTGTGTATAAAAACACCGTGCGCATGTACTCCCACCACTTCTCCGCTACCTCCCCTACTTTGTGACGTAGTGTGAGTTGACGTGTACTGGCTTGTGCTATATATAGCCCATCCCCTTGCAACTCACGTGACGTCGCAGGCAGCTGCGCAGTAGAGTGCGAGTTTCTGAGTCCGGACAGTTTCACCACGCTACAAACCCTCTCAGCGACCGCTCCGGAGAAATGAACAACTCAAGGTCAAAGCATTGCTGACAGCATCGGTAATTTTCCATCCCGTTACTGTGCCTTTCAGGGGTGGCCAAGGTTGCTTTGTCTGGTGCGGACTTTATGCGGATTTTAAAAAATTCCATTTCAAGTATTTAAAAAGAAATGTGCAGACATTATGCGATGGCGGACATTATGCGATTAAATACGGTATGTTTTTTCAAAGCCCTGGACAGTAATTTCTCGTTAATACGTATCGTTTTGCCGATATTAATACACAAAATATTAAACATTTTCTCATTTCATTCACAATGCTATAGCTTTGTTTAATGACAGGTCTTGTGGAAATTGTTTACAGACGTTTTCTTTATTTCGTTGAGTAAAATGGCAGTTGCAGTGCTGGTAACCGTGCGGATAGAAATTTCATTCGTATAAAAAAAAAGTCTGTTTTTTGTGTGATTGGTGTAGCAACATAACATTTATGCGGAATAATCAAGAGTTATAAATAAAAAAACGCTTAACTTTTACAATTAAGAAAAAAAGATTCGATTATAATATTTATCCTACAAAATGCGTATTTTCACGTTTGAATTTGTAGCAATGGATATTGGCCGATGGCGGCCATATCTGGCTAGGTAGGTACATAAAACGTGGATTATACGATGGCCAACGACTACCAATGCGTTTTTTGTTACCGTTTGTTTTCTGTTACGATGACCTAACCAATAATTTGTTTGTAAACATCATTTCAGATTGACATCTTTCGCAATCGTACACAAATGTAATACGTATACAACATTTATTTAACAGATTTAGTGGCACACAGTTTCCGATGCTAGTGAACATTTTGTGACGTTTCATGAAGCTTGTGTAATGGTGACGTGACGACGTGGATAACCTGTTTATATTTTTATATTTAGTGTATTACGGCAGCATAAATGTAGGTAGGCCTACCCGTAGAAGTTATGAGTACCCAAAAGCGTGTGGGTATCAGCATTGCAAAAAAACTAGAGATTCTTACAGCTGTTGACAACTGCAAGAAAAAGTGTGATGTTGCAAAACGCTTTAATATTGCACCTACAACTCTGTCCACAATATAAAAGACAGAGCAAAAATTGAAGAGCAAAAATTGAAGAAAATGCTGCAAAACTGCACCAAGAGAAAAAGATATAGCAAATGTATCGATAGTGACCTCGATAAAAATCTTTTTGATTGGATTGTGCAAGCACGCTCTAATAACATACCCATCTCGGGCACAGCACTGCAAGAAAAAGCACGAATGGAGGCACTAAGGCTTGGATTTGACAATTTTCAAGCCTCAAATGGCTGGCTCACACGCTTCAAAGCCAAGTGGAATTTAACTTTAATGAAAACCAGATGAATGAATTTTACAAATTTTAAATAAATGAAAAGTACTTATATTTCCTGTGGATTAAGACATTTAACAGTACTTATGTAGTATACATACATTTTTTGAAGATGTTTGGTACAATGGAAATTTCTTTAGTCTATATAATCATAACAAAACATATGTATCAATTTTTTTATATTAAAAATTATGTTATTTCAAATCCTTCGACTTCGATTTTCCTTCGACATTCCTTCGCACAATATAAGCTTCGCTTCGCATTTAAAAAGAGACCTTCGCACATGCCTAAATATTGATAATCATCATATAAAAATCTAGGTATTTTACTTTATTCAAAGTTATATTTTCATCTTCCCCTTTAACCCCTTATATGTTATATCTAATTCCAATAGAATACGTAGTCTCATTAAGTATATTACTTTCAATGCTTCAAATTTTTATTCCGCTATATCTCTCTCTACAGATCTAATTATATCTAAAACCCGGATATAGATATATAATTTGTAACACTATTAATTACTTAAATATTAAAAAAAATTTATAAAATACAAATTAAATTTTCTTAATTTATTAATTTTAATTTCTAAATAGGTAGTATGAATGTAGACATAACATACTTTCTGGGTTCTCTTATTAAAGCTAGAAGATATATATATATTATTTACTTAATTTATTTATAAATGTTATAAATATAATTTAAACTGTCTTTATGTACTTGAAACTACCAGCATAAAAATTCCAACTTTCAATAGTGTTAAGTCCCCTTTACTATTGACATTAAGTAATAACAACAATATTATGTATAAATGTGTTATGAACATCGACAGTAGTAATGCATTAATGTTAATTCAGTAGAAGACTATTTGAAACACGTAAAATATAAGTTTTAAAAAAACTTCAGGCATTTGAGTTATGGTTTAATATTTTTAATTTTTCATACTTAACCACCACTTAGTTGCCATGTTGAAATTCAGAAAAACAGTATTTAACGAATCATGGCTTTTAGATCCAGACTTCAAGAACTGGCTAAGAGAATCGCCCACGGATCAATAGTCTGCTATTTGTACTTTTTGCCATACAAAATTCAGTCTAAGTAACATGGGTAAACGAGCCATAAGAAGTCATATCACCGGCATAAAACACCAAGCAGCTGTAGAAAGCAGAAGAAAGGCTTATTCACTTTCAGTATATTTCAAACAGAATTCATCTTCAACTTCAGATACATGTCAATCTTCATGTCAGCCTGTCCTAGGCACTTCATCTGATGAAGGAAGTGTCGTCTCACAGGTTTGTCATTATACTTTTTAATGCATTGTTGTGACAGTAAAGTCCACACTTTGTAATACCTAAATTAATTAATATTAGGCTAATTGCAGCATTTGTCTTATTAGAGTTATATTACAATTATGCAACTTTTTAAAATAACTTATGTATTTAAAAAATCAATTTCAATATGAACTGGAGGATTCTTATTGTGCTCTAAATTTCAGAAATGCATCATAAAAATATATTAAGACAGTAAGTAAGTTACACCTGGTTTTGAGTTCAAATTTGCATAAAGAAAAGGTTTCCCCATTGAACAGTTTCATTATTCAGGAGAATGTCACAAGTCTGAAGTATATTGGTGTATTCAGACTGTAATGACGCACACTTCCATGTGTGCTTCTGGAAAATGTGTGGATCTCTTTAAATTAATGTTTCCTGATTAGCCCAGTAAATGAAGGCCAAAAATCGCCTGTCGTCGCAACTAATTCCGGGAAAGCTGAATTTTTGTCAGAGGTTAGACTCTTATAAGACACGTATTTCCTCAAAAGTCCCCGCCTATCCCCCTTGTGCTTTCCCCCCCACCCCCCCCTCTCGGAAGTTCTAAATTGTTGACCTTTACAGAATCGCTTGTGAATACGTAAATAATTGTGTAAAGTAGTAAATATGTAGCGTATTTTGTTTTTCAAAAATTGGGTTTTTAATTTTGTTTCTGACAATATTTTCTTTAATGTTGATAGTTAAGGCGTTATAAAATCACAAACATAAAAAAAAGGGTTTTTAATGTCAAAATGCGCAGTTCTCGTTCTGGATGTTTTTAAATATTGGAAATACACAAAAAATCTTCAAGTAAATTTTGTAGCACACACTTCCAGCTTTAAAATGATGTATAGTTTATGTCGGGTAATTCATTGGTTACTGCTGGGTAGGGGGGGGGGGGGGAAGTGAGCGCATGCGTATGGCTAGCACGCTCCGACCTGCTACATTCATATACCCCGCTTCCCGACAATCTCCTCTTATCATGAGATTTTTTTTTTTAATTTTCCTCTGTTACATGCAGGATTTAAAACTTTAAAATTTAAATAGTAACCTAAATCTTATAGTAGGCTAATTATTGATATATTGATGTATTCATTCGCAATACAAAATGGAATCAAAATAATTGTTCGGTAGTGTTTATTTTTACTTATTACGGGCGTTAGGAATGAGAGCTCTCCGATGAAACACTTTGGCCGGCCTGCATCATAGTCTCTGCTCGATTCCTGTTGACGAAAATCTGGGAGTTCCTGCTTGGTTTCGAACCCGAATCGCCTTTGACAAAGGCAAGAACTGGATCACTGCAACCCCGTTTTGAAATTATTTAGATAATGGTAAATTTGCCATAAAACGTATGAGGGTCAAGTGGCTTTTAGGGTTAATATGTTTGAGCCTTGGCAGCAAGAACTACGTAAAGTGGCAGGCACACCACGTATGCATATTCTTATTGCGTCTCGTTTATTAAGTCTTCGTGATGACGGAGCAGGAGTGGGCTACACGTTCTTGTCTTATCGCGGCAATAGCGTGAAGAGTGGTTTAGTGGCTAGGGTTGAGGCGGGCGGGCTGCAGGGCAGCTATGAAAAAAATGAAGGGACAGTCTTTCGGAGAACTGAAATTACATAGGAAGGATATGGTACTGACTCAATCTAGTCACAAATCTGTGGCTGTTCGATCAAAGCGAGTGACTGTGAATCCTCAACAGTTATTCAATCGAATACTTTGTTTGTGTGATGGTCCGACTAGATTAAAAGTTTACCTTTCGTACGAACTGGCTTCTCGACCACCATCCTTATTCGATGATGTTTCTTTACGAAAAGGAGCGAAGTCATCATTCCTGAAGGTATTTTCTGAGGGCATTACTGATGAAATTAAACCCCAACAAGATACAGGTACTGGTATAGTTATTGATGGAGGCTTTCTCCTCCATAGTGTAACTTGGCCATTTGAAGAGACTTTTGGAGAAATCATTGAAAATTACTGCACATATATCGTCACAAAATATGGAATGAACTCAACTGTTGTTTTTAATGGGTACCCTTCAGAGCCAACAACTAAGGGAGAAGAACAGTCAAGAAGATATGCTAAAAACTCATCATGTAACATAGAATTTGAGACAAATACAAAATATATCACGAAAAAGGAAGCTTTTCTATCTAATACGAATAACAAAAAAAATTAATTATGAAACTGTCTGAAGCATTAAATAGAAGGGGAATAAGTTCATTCATAGCCGAGGGAGATGCTGATTTAGACATCGTAAAAACAAGAATTGAACATCTCAATAAATTCAATATAGTCATAGTTGTGGGATCAGACACATATCTTCTGGTACTGCTTGTAGCACTTGCGCCTGAAAATAACTCTGTATTCTTTCGAAAAGAAATCTGTGGCAAAAATCCTTCCGTTGTTTATTATGACATACAAACACTAGTAAATGTGCACAGGAGCATCAGAAAACTTCTTTTATTTGCATATGCAATTACAGGCTGTGACACCACCTCGTCATTTTTTGGTTTGGTAAAGACAAAATCTGTTGATGTGATCAAAGTTGTACCACAAGCCAAACTTCAAGCAGAGTTATTTTTGGAAAAAGATGTATCTCGTGATGAATTACTCAAAAAGGGAGAGACATTCATACTTGAAATGTACAGGCTTAGGAGATATTCTAATCTGAATGAAGCTCGCTAATACAAATTTACATCCATGACAAGTAAATCTGCTTTAAAATCTAACTTTGGTTTATCAAAATTTCCCCCCACATCAGAAGCAGCTCACCAACTTCTATTACGAGTTTACCTCCAGGTGCAATATTGTATGGGCAATAAACATCCACCTACAGATTGGGGTTGGAGACATGAATATGTAAATGAAAATTGCAGGAAAAATAAAGTTTTAAAACCTGTTCCCAGTACCAAAGCCTTTGCCCCGGATGACCTTCTTTGTCTTGTTTCCTGCAGCTGTAATACTTCATGCGGTAACAATTGCAAATGCAGAAAATCCGGTCTAAGCTGTTCTGCTATGTGTGGAAACTGTAATGGATTATCATGCCTTAACTCTCCAAATTTCGACGATGAATAGTGTCATAGTAAAGTTTGTAAATGCCAATGACTGATGCAGATGAAGGTCAACATGTATTGATTAAGGACAATTTGTTAAAAATTAAGGATACATTACTTTTATATTAGAGGCGGGTGGGCGGTCCGTGATGCTATCATCTAAACTACAATTTAATATTCAAAACATTTTTAACTTGTTTAAAGTTATTCATAATCATGACATCTACCGGTTTTAGCCAGTCCGGGACACGACGGGTCCATAGGTGGTGGATAATGGAAGGCCCTTAATTGGGTAGGGGTATCTTTCCCCCCGAACCAAATCTGGCTATGCGTATCTAAGCAAAGAATTTATGTATACAGAATTGCTTTAAGTATTTGCTAATAAATATTATATATATGATTATTAACATAAAGTGAAAAAAGAAAAATGTATGTTAGTTGTTTAATGAATTATTTTATATTAACATGAATACTGTTTAAAACTAGATATATTATTCCTCAAATAATTATGAAGGCTACGCGAACGGACTGCGAATAGTAGGTCGGTGCACGCTAGCCATACGCATGCGCTCACTTCCCCCCCCCCTCCCCAGCAGTAACCAATGAATTCCCCCATATAAACTATACATCATTTTAAAGCTGGAAGTGTGTGCTACAAAATTTACTTGAAGATTTTTTGTGTATTTCCAATATTTAAAAACATCCAGAACGAGAACTGCACATTTTGACATTAAAAACCCTTTTTTTTTATGTTTGTGATTTTATAACGCCTTAACTATCAACATTAAAGAAAATATTGTCAGAAACAAAATTAAAAACCCGATTTTTGAGAACAAAATATGCTATATATTTACTACTTTACACAATTATTTACGTATTCACAAGCGATTCTGTAAAGGTCAACATTTTAGAACTTCCGAGAGGGGTGGGGGGGAAAGCACAAGGGGGAGAGGCGGGGACTTTTGAGGAAATACGTGTTTTATAAGGGTCTAACATCTGACAAAAATTCAGCTTTCCCTAAATTAGTTGCGACAAAAAACCTTTATTTACTGGGCTAGATAGTGACATTGCCCAGAAGATGCAGCTAGGAAGAGTGAAAATTGGATACACTATTTTTCATGGAATTGCTCCATACTTTCACGATGAACTTGTAGATTTGTGCTTGCATTGTCCACAGATAATGGTAGGATTTGATGAGTCCTTAAACAAGGTTGCTCAAAAGGGACAGATGGATGTTTCGGTACGGTTTTGGAACAATAAGCTAAATGGAGTATCGACTAGGTATTTGAACTCTGCATTCTTAGGTCATGCTACATCAATTGATTTGTTGACAGCATTCAGTAGTGCTCTCTCAGAGTTAAAACAGATTACCGTATATACTAGTGTATAGCGCGCCCTTTTTTCCCTCAAGTAAAGGGAAAAAATCAAGGATGCGCGCTATACACGGAAAAAAAAAGTTGAGGGATGGAGGCGGGGAGGAGGAGTGGTAGTCGTTAACTGCCGGGTGACGGGTGACCACACACCCACACACGCACACACGCACACACACACACGCGCACACGCGCTCTGCAAGGAGTCCACATGCTTCAGGTGGTGCCTACCTGCTGGTTGTCTTCCTTGTAGGTGCCCACCCCTGTGTGGTGTCTGTTTGCTTGCCTGGTCACACACAGCGACTGTATCTCTTGTATGTCCGAGTTGTGACCTCTTTCAAATCCTTCCAAACTATTTTTACCTGACTTATGCTACAGAATTGGCTAGTTTGATTATGTTGGGACCAGAATATGCCCAGCTCTAGAAATGAACACACCCACACACACAGTACATTGGGCTCCCTTGTTTTGGCATGGAGGTATTGACAGAAGTGTGATTGAATCCACATCTCTTTGTTTAACCTTGTTAATTTATGTTTTGTAATTATATATATGTATATGTGTATTTTTTTCTTTCAGTGAAATGCTGTTGGGTCCTGTTCCAGATAATTATTGCTTTCTGCCAAAGCACAAAGCAAATTCGTGGGTGTAATGACATCATGTACATATGTAATAAAGCCTCGTTTTGGTAAGATTGTGTTCAAGACACCACATGATTGTTAGTGAAGTTTCTACTTATTATTTTACTGTACAGGGTCTGTACCATGAGTTATTTAAATAAATATATTTCAAGTTTGTTATTATTTTTTAGTTTTCTGCAATTTTTAATAATTTGGTTATCTAAACATTTATTTTTTTATTTTTTTTTAATGTACAAATTTTAGATGATTCATTGAAGAGGCAATGAAATGCCATGAATAATTTGTTTGTATTTGGAGTAATCATTGGTATGCTTCCTTGCTTGATCCTGTGATCCTGATTACCACATTTTTATCATGTTTTGAAATGTTCTTACATTAGTCACCGGTATGTACAACTTATGAGTTTTGATGCATTCCTTACTAAACAACAAACATGCAAATGTGTTTTAAATTTTGCATGTGAAATTCCAGATATTTTTCTAGTTAATTTGGTCATAATTATTTTTCTGGCATATTTTTAAAATTGGCCATTTTCAGATTTTAAAAGAATTTTTAAGTTGTGTTTGCTCATGTGAAGTACCTGGCAGTGACATTTCATAGAACAGTCTTTGTTTACAGTGTGGAGTGTGGCAAATAGGGCACTAACTTATTAAAAAATATAATAGCAATCTACAACAAATTTATTTTAATTAAATTTTATACAAAAAAATTGTGTGTTAATGTTACTTGTTAGAAATGTACACAATAGTTGAGGTTGTCCTAGGCCCACTCCTCTTTCCCTCAACCCAGCGGATAGTTTTTATAGTATTGGCCAGTGTGGTTATTATTAATTGTAATTATCTGTTTAATTAATTGTTACTAAATTTGAGGGATTTATGTATACAAACATTTGTTTTGGTACTTTTATTCATTCACGTTCGTTGGACGACGTATGTCAGGAACGGAGGTCAGGCGGTCACGAAGGAGATGCCGCACCACGGTGAGACTGCTGCTGCCTATTGGCGACGTGAGAAATCGCAGCGAAGCGTGGCAGGCGACGGATAAGCTCGGGAACTGGGTACAGAAAATACTTTCGCCACGAACTATGTCAATGTTTGTGCGACAATTCATAGTTGTCGATTTCGTACCAGGAAGACGTGCGAAACGCCCAACACTACTTGGTGATAAACTACTCTGTGTCAGTAGGCGACTGTGGATGCGTAACCCCGCTGGAAGAAGCTCGCGTACTTTTGGCGAGGTTGGTCATCAGTGTCCAGTGTGTTTCCCTCATAAGTGTCTGAGGCCATAACTGAACCTACTGTTGTTCAAGCCGGCTTAAATTGTAACCATTCTTCAAGCATTGTGTCCCACTGGCAGGACTTGTGTGTCATCTGAAACTGACAAATATTTCTAGTGTTAAAATGTTGTAAAGGTTTATGGCGCACAATCGATAGATCTTTTAACCAGGACCGTTTATAGGCAGTGCTTCGTGTGAAGGTGTGCATTGCCCCATCAGAGTCAATGCTGCAGCGAAACACCCAGGAAGGAGCTAAGTCTCACACAATATTAGATTTTTAGCTTGTTGCTATTAAATAAAATATTTTGATTTGTCTTGCAATCCTAAAACTATTTTTTTTGTAAACTTTGTGGAGACATGTAAATGTATTTTTTCAGAACCTGAATTAGGACTATTTAGACATTTATCTACACTCATATATATAATTTTATGAGTACATGAATTATTTATTCTTTATATTTAAATGATGTGTTACTAAGACTAAGGTATGCTAGTCATCAGCCCATTTTTTCAGCATGCTCCATTTTATTGCTAATGCTTTTGGTTTTATATAAAAAGTAATGTTCAGTAAGACTAGCTCTAAATTAATTTGTTCAGTGACATAAAACAGAACATAAGGGTATTTTCATTTACGTTTGCTAAACTTCAGGATAAATTGAAGTTTCTTAATGATTTTTAATTTCAACATTAAGTCAAGATTGTGACACTCCAGTTCAAAATAAAGAACAACCCATGTTTAAAGTTATTTTTCATTTACACTTAAACCTTGTTAAGTACATAGTTTCTCAATGTACTTAGAAAACAAAACTTATTTAATGGGAAAACCTATCAGAAGGGTAAAATTATGTGTATTTATTGGTAAAATTCTAAATTATTTAAACTTTTTATGTATTAAATTTTCTTAGTGGGGTTTTCTTAAAAGGGGTTTACTGTATCTGAATGGGTTGTATCTGTAACAAAATTAAGTTATTTCAAAAAAAAAAATTTATTTATATTAACCTTATTAATATTTTTTCAGATCAACATAATCCACAAAATGGGATTAGTTGATCAAGCCAAGACACTTAAACACTTGTATTGTTAACAAAAGTATTGGTTGACAGCTTGACATCACACCGTAAAAATACAGTCAAATTTCAACTCTACGGCCCTTCTTGGTTCTCAGACAGAGGCTTGTAATTCCAAGGGGTCTTTATGGAGTTTAGTTGAATTTTAAACCATCCAAACTCCTTAAGTCATAAACCCCTTTAATCATGTAGAACCAGTGTGTGATGGTGTTTAATTACACAGGCTGTAACCACACAGACTACAGACTCCCCACTTGTTAAACAATGTATTATGTTGTTGGATTATATAGCATACTTGGTTAGGTTATCTATAATTAAGTGAATAACGGTTGTTCATGCTATTGAGCAGTAATTGTCTGGTAGGAATGTGTTTGTGGTCTGTTCTCTACTTTACTTTAATTAACGTTTTTTCTATGTCTCATGTGAAAAAAATTGCGTAAAGTTAATTTTTCTTAATTTTTCTTACTCATTTAAGTTTTTGTGTCCTTTCACGTTTTTTCTTTTTGTATTTTTTGTTGCTAGTTTAATTGTCTGAAAGCTGGCTGACGCAACAGTTTGCCAGGTACGTAAGCACTGGGGAGACATCACATGAGCACTCTTCCCTTCTGGAGGACAGAGGCAGGCATTAGAGTCAGTGAGTGTCCGGACGAGGTACCGGGCGGTGGCTCACAACGTCATTGATTATGCCCTGCAGTACTGCAGTACATGCTCGTTGACGGTCATTTTCCAATCGTTTAGCGGGGTTTGTGAGGCGGCCCCAATCTCACCCATTACATCACTGCCCCTTCGTTTGTTAGATTTGCTCTTTTAAGTAAGATGGGTGTTTTTTTCGAATTGATTGCAAATCCTGATGTTACCTGTGCGAGGGGCATAACTAACATCGGTCATAATCAGGCCAAGGCTAACAACATTTACATGTCTGGCTACGAACATGATCACCTCTCTTCCTAAATTTGCTCCTTTGATATAATTTCCCCGTGCACTCACACCATGTTGGGCAAGTTTCTCATTGGAAATTTTTTCTGGGTACCGGAAATGGAATACACGAGTTGGGACTTTGCATCTATCGATGCTTCTGGCGATGCGTCTTTTTTTCCCAGAAGTGGATTTGTCTTCCCCCGATGACTGCCATAATCATGTCTAGGATCTCCCGCTGGAGTCCGTAAATGGTGTTCTGCCAAAACTGCATGATGAAGAAGCTTTTATTGACCCTCGAAACATTCGAAAGTAATAAGTTGCATGCTCTGACATTGCAGCACTACATTCGGTATGGAGCCATCCTTGACATAATTCACAGTGGACTGCATTTTGACTAAAAAGATGGGATTGCGGTTACATATTTGTTTAATCTCGACCGTAAAACTCAGTCTACAAACTCTTTTGACAAGATCTTTTTCAAGTAAATGAGCAGTACCACTTATAGCAAAAGCTATAAAAATCCTCACAAACACAGGGACGTCCATGTTGTTTCGCGGTTCGATTCCATTTATGGCATGGCAGAACTAGTCGGGGGCATCCTAGGTTCAAGGGCAGGCAAATCATTAATGATTATATGGTTTTGATCGAGCTACAGAAAGATACCATCACTTTCGATAAACTCCTCTACACTGGCGTGGCTATTTTGGACCTGTCAAAAGAACACCTGTATGATTTTCATTACAACTACATGCAGGCTAATTCCCTCCCCAGTCTCAACACCGGCATTATTCTGACACTGATTGTTTAATTTGTCATGTCGATAGACACAACATCAATGCTTCTTTTAACCCTGATTTGGAAACTCGTTTCGATACTTCTAATTAGTATGCACCAGGTAACAAACAAGGCTTCCCTCTGGTTAACAAGGGCAAAATAGGGTTCATGAAGGATGAGTCAATTGGAAACTCATTACAGAGTATTTTGGTCTTCGTTCTTAACTGTATGCATACATGGTGGAGTAAAATGTTGTTTGCATCAGACTAAAGGTGTGAAGAGCAGGATTCTCTGTACACTCATGTTCGATCGTTACCTGAAAAGCTGGACTCAAAAACTTGCTGATTTTTGGTAGCCAGTAATATTTTTGCTTGCGGGGCACATTGTCTTTACCTAATGTATCCAAGGTGACGTCAGGATGCGACGATAAACACTGCATCTTGGAGGACGGTGGCCACCGTGCCGTGGGCACACTCCGGCTGGGCTCGACTCCCGCCCGGGCGAACCCACTGCCTCCTTCCCTGCGTGCCGACAAGTTCACTAGCTTTATTGTTCTCTCACTTGATGGATTGTCAAGCTGTAGAAGCTGTGGTAGTTTTCTGCTGAAACAACTGTCGGGTTGATGTTGCTTCTTTCACGGGGGCCGCTCCTCTGCACCTGAGTATATCACGGCTGGTATGTGGCACTCCCCCCACCAGCACCATGCCTCCCGTACCTGTTCTGTGCTTTAATAACATTTTGATATGTCAGTGTCTCTCTCCCAAGCCTTTTGTGGATGCATCCAACTATGGCTGACGGAACAATGCACACATTTGCAATTGCCTGGATTCAGTTCTGATAGAGTTGTGAAGATATTTATTTATTTAGTTATTATTCCATTATATAAATATGATTTTGAACAAAAAATTATTTCCAGTGTTTTTATTTGCAAATTTGGCACACATTTCCTTTCCTTTTGTTTCAGAATACAGGTGTGATGCAGATTGCCATATTGGCAGGCACCAAATAAAATACTTCTCTCATGTTATAGCAGTACAAAAATGGTTCATTTTTTGAATATTAATTTTTATTACAAATTATATTTAAAATATTTATTTTGTGTGCAAATATAAAAAAAAAGCAAAAGTTTTAGTACTATAATATTTATATCACAGAGAGGAAAAGTATAAATATGTACATACTTAGTACTTTTAATAAGAAGAGCAAAAATGTACTTAAAGTTTTTTCATACATTCTGCAAAACAAATATGTCACTGAAATATTACATAATTAATTACAAGAAATGTTTCTTTTGTACTCTAACCAGCGAAACTCTCGACCTGGTGCCAATAAGGTAAAAACATTTAAATACATAACATTTCTGTTGTTTGTACAATACTGAAATAGCAAAACAAATGGTAACTTACAATAAAATATGTCTTGCGTGTGTGTGTTCTTGCACGGGGCTACTAAAAATCTTTATTTCAATAATATAAATATTAAATGGAATAAATGATACACAGTGTTGCATACCAAGCAAGAGAATATTTATTTCCCTCTGCCGCCCGGCCAGAGCTTTGGCGCTGCGAGACTGCGTTCAGTCGACTGGAGGCTTGGCTGGACCACTGCCTTGACATGTGTGTATCTTCCCACCGGTCAGTCGCCTGTGTCTCTCGTGTGTTTCTTCCCACACGCGCCACGCTATCCACACTTGGCTTCATCCCACAGTAGTCTCCCCACTAACTCGTTCTCCTCGAGCCAGGAGTGGGGGGTCGCAACCTGGTCTGAATTTATCAGGAGGAAGGGAAAGCATATTCTTTTGGCACAAATGGTTGTTAGGCTCCTTTTACCTATAAGTTGGGGTGGGAGACACTATGGAACCCCTACTTGTATTTATTCAATTAGCTGCATTCTCAAAATTTTTCCAAAAGTAGCTTTGTCTGCAAAGTTAAGTTTTTTGCACATTAAAATATTCATTATTTGGATGAACTGTTGCATTCTAGGCTTTTCTGATGTTTTATTTTTCATATTTGTCTGTGCTGATAAAATGGTCAAGACTCACATTACTTCATTCTAAAAATACACTAAAACTTTAAGCCTGCAATTGTCGAGAATACCTACAGTGTGAAGCATTTGGCCTTGGTGTGGAAACTCTAGGTGCACGCAACTTTAAATACTGAAGTGTGTTTACACTTTCACTTGCAAGTGCAGAGCATGCTGCCTCGGCACAAGAATGTGCAGTAGGTGGCTCAAGCGTGTAAACCCAGGAATTTGGCAGTAACTACCTCTTGAGTAGGCACTTCTCTGTGAATGACGACCTCCACTGTATACTTCTCAAGTCCTGCCTTGTAAAGGTGTTGTAGATCTCCGAAGTGTCACGTCATAACAGTCACCTGACGAGAACATTGGAATCCTAGTTACTCCACGCGACAGGGCTCTGGGGAGCTGCCGAACCCTCCAGCGAGACACAGGGCCCCAGACTGCATGGGATGGCACGGGTTGAAGCAGCCACTTGTGCCCTAGGGATCTCACAGGCTGGTGTGCGGGGCTGTTTCTAACAGCCTCTTAACAGTACAATAGGATCTCAGCATGTCTTAATGTGGCTGAGACAGCTGTCCAAGGAATTTATCCAGCTGTATTGGGGACTGAAAAAACAATGGAATGAATGTGTAAATATTGGCAGTGATTATGCTGAGAAATAAAAATGGTTTTGAAGTGATCATTATAGCTTATTTTTAATCATCTTTTGTCTTACCGAATAAAATTCTCTCATATTCTCTTCTTCATGTATTGAGTATTTAAATGTTTGCAGAAATTAGTTATTGTAATGTCATTGTTTTTAAAACATATATTCTTAAATAACATTAAATGTGTATATATAATAAATAAATATAAAGAAGCAAAACTCTGGTCGAATACCCAGGCTAGTGATAATCAGGCTTTGGGTATAAGTAGATAATGTAGTCCGAGCTCTAAGTTTAAGTATAAGAAGCGAATACCATACAGTGGATCGTGGCATTTAAGAGCTGAATAAAGATGGTTGTTTAAAATTAGTTTTATTATTTTTTGAAAAATAATTTAATTATGACATTGAAATAATATATTTGATAAAAATTATAAACTAATTAAATATGCATTTGATATGCCCTAAAATAAAGAGAACCGACGGCTTCCTTGTGTCAATGGAAAATTAAATCCTGACTTTAATATCGTTATTCTTTAAACTCATCCAAAATTTACGTTTAAAGCGTTGTATGAGAATGATACAAAGTCTTAACAACCTCCTAAAATATCAATGTAAAAAATTTTAAGTAGGTACTTGTTTTTCCATCTTTCAGGAGAGCTGCTAGATGCAAGATGATCCATGCACTTTTGTGGCACTGCAGTCGAATCAAGTGATCATCCATTTTTATAACTGAATACTCCCATGTAGTAGTATTTATCACACTAAGTGGCTAAGGGTGAAAGTCTGTTGTTACAACTGATGGCCACGTGCTTGTAATTAACAGCATCAATCACGTCTCTGGTCGACATTATTGTTCGGCTGCACTAAAATGTCTGTATTTTCCTAGACTGTGTGAACATCGTGGAGCCATAGTTTCAAAGTGTCAATCAACTGGTTGAAGACAACCTGAAGTGACTGCCCTGGATCTCTTCAATCAAATGTGGTTATTGTAAAAACACAAGATTTTATTGCAGTGCTGCACTACATGCCGTCAATAAGACATGTGTTGCTGGCAGTAGAAGTGCTAGAAGTAGTTACGGTTGACTCCCAAGCTGTTATCAAGCCACATGTCAACAGGACACATGCTGCTGGCAGTGGCACAGGCTCTAGTAGTGGGTTAGGATGTCTCCCAAGCTGGTCTCGTTGGACATGCCGTCAACATGAAAACAGCTGTTGGCAGCGGCAGATTGTCTAGTAGTGGTACAGTTGTCACCAAAGCTGGACTCGAGCTTCAACAGTCCACCATACACATGCTGCTGGCAGTAGCAAGGGTTCCAGTATGGGGGACATATGTCTGCTAAGCTGTTCTCGGGCCATATACAGACAACAGAACACATAATGCTGGCAGTGGGAGAGGCATTAGTAGTGAGGACAAATAAATTCATGTTGGTCCCAGTCCACATGCAGTCAACAGGCCAATGCTGCTGGCTGCGGCAGAGGCTCTCATAGAGGGGTCAGATGTTTAAGATGTTTTCGGGCTAATTACCATCAACAGAATACATGCTGAAGGAAGTTGTAAAAGTGCTAGTATTGGGAATAGATGTCTACCAAATTAGTCTCGGTTTACTTGCCATCCAAGGGTCTCCTCGTGATGGCAGTGGCTCTAGTAAATGGTTTGAATGTTTCCGGCCACATGCATTCAACAGTACATTGTTGCTGGCAGCAGCAGAGGCTCTAGTAGGTAGAGGGGAAGGATGTCTCCCAAGCTGATCTCGGGCTAACTGCTATCAACAGGATACATGTGGCTGTCAGTGGCAAAAGCTTGATATTGGGGATCGATGTTTCCCAAAGAGATTTCAAGCCACATGCATTTAACAGATCACGTGCTGCTGGCAGCTGCAGAGGCTCTAGTAGTGAGGACACATGTTTCCTTAATGGTCTTTGACTACAGTTACCAAAGGTCGCCTAAGGCTGACAGTTGCAGAAGTACTATGAGTGGGAACGGATGTCAACTAAGCGAGTATTAGTCCACTTGCCATCAACAAGACACCTGCTGCTGGCAGTGAAAAAGGTTCTAGTAGTGAGAATGGTGGTCGCCAATTGGTCTCGGGCCAATTGCCGTCAAAAAAACATTTTCTGCTGGCAGTTGTAGAAGTGCTAGTAGTGGGAACGGATGTCTCCCAATCTGGTCTCTGGCCACATGCCGTCAACATTAAACTGCTGGCAGTGCCAGAGGCTCTATTAAGGGAATGGATTTCTCGAAATCTGGTCCCGAGCCACAACACATATTAAAGGACATGTACTACTGGCTGTTGTGAAAATACTAGTAGTTTTACAGGTGTGTCACAAGTTGGTCTCAAGCCACATGCCGTCTACAGGACATGTGATGCTGGCAGTAGTAGAAGTACTAGTAGTGAGGGAGGATGTCTCCCAAGCTGGTCTCGGGCCACATTCCATCTACAGGACATGTGATGCTGGCAGTAATAGAAGTGCTAGTAGTGGGGAAGGATGTCTTCCAAGCTGGTCTCGAGCCACACACCGTCTACTGGACATTTGATGCTGGCAGTAGTAGAAGTGCTAGTAATGGTGTAGGATGTCTCCCAAGCTGGTTTCTAGCCACACACCGTCGACAGGACATGTGATGTTTAAAGTAGTAGAAGTGCTAGTAGTAGAGAAGGTTGTCTCCCAAGCTGGTCTCGGGCCACACACCATCTACTGGACATGTGATGCTGGCAGTAGTAGAAGTGCTAGTAGTGGGGAAGGATGTCTCCCAAGCTGGTCTCGGGCCACACACCATCTACTGGACATGTAATGCTGGCAGTAGTAGAAGTGCTAGTAGTGGGGGAGGATGTCTCCTAAGCTGGTCTCGGGCCACACACCGTCTACTGGACATGTGGTGCTGGCAGTAGTAGAAGTGTTAGTAGTGGGGGAGGATGTCTTCCAAGCTGGTCTCGGGCCACACACCATCTACTGGACATGTGATGCTGGCAGTAGTGGAAGTGCTAGTAGTGGGGAAGGATGTCTCGCAAGCTGGTCTCGGGCCACACACCGTCTACAGGACATGTGATGCTGGCAGTAGTAGAAGTGCTAGTAGTGGAGGAGGATGTCTCCTAAGGTGGTCTCGGGCCACACACCGTCTACTGGACATGTGATGCTGGCAGTAGTAGAAGTGCTAGTAGTGGGGAAGGATGTCTCTCAAGCTGGTCTCGGGCCACACACCGTCTACAGGACATGTGATGCTGGCAGTAGTGGAAGTGCTAGTAGTGGGGGAGGATGTCTCCCAAGCTGGTCTCGGGCCACACACCGTCTACTGGACATGTGATGCTGGCAGTAGTAGAAGTGCTAGTAGTGGGGAAGGATGTCTCCCAAGCTGGTCTCGGGCCACACACCATCTACTGGACATGTGATGCTGGCAGTAGTAGAAGTGCTAGTAGTGGGGGAGGATGTCTCCTAAGCTGGTCTCGGGCCACACACCGTCTACTGGACATGACGTGCTGGCAGTAGTAGAAGTGTTAGTAGTGGGGGAGGATGTCTTCCAAGCTGGTCTCGGGCCACACACCATCTACTGGACATGTGATGCTGGCAGTAGTGGAAGTGCTAGTAGTGGGGGAGGATGTCTCCTAAGCTGGTCTCGGGCCACACACCGTCTACAGGACATGTGATGCTGGCAGTAGTAGAAGTGCTAGTAGTGGGGAAGGATGTCTCCCAAGCTGGTCTCGGGCCACACACCATCTACTGGACATGTGATGCTGGCAGTAGTAGAAGTGCTAGTAGTGGGGGAGGATGTCTCCTAAGCTGGTCTCGGGTCAAACACCGTCTACTGGACATGTGGTGCTGGCAGTAGTAGAAGTGTTAGTAGTGGGGGAGGATGTCTTCCAAGCTGGTCTCGGGCCACACACCATCTACTGGACATGTGATGCTGGCAGTAGTGGAAGTGCTAGTAGTGGGGAAGGATGTCTCGCAAGCTGGTCTCGGGCCACACACCGTCTACAGGACATGTGATGCTGGCAGTAGTAGAAGTGCTAGTAGTGGAGGAGGATGTCTCCTAAGCTGGTCTCGGGCCACACACCGTCTACTGGACATGTGATGCTGGCAGTAGTGGAAGTGCTAGTAGTGGGGAAGGATGTCTCTCAAGCTGGTCTCGGGCCACACACCGTCTACAGGACATGTGATGCTGGCAGTAGTGGAAGTGCTAGTAGTGGGGGAGGATGTCTCCCAAGCTGGTCTCGGGCCACACACCGTCTACTGGACATGTGATGCTGGCAGTAGTAGAAGTGCTAGTAGTGGGGGAGGATGTCTCCTAAGCTGGTCTCGGGCCACACACCGTCTACTGGACATGTGGTGCTGGCAGTAGTAGAAGTGTTAGTAGTGGGGGAGGATGTCTTCCAAGCTGGTCTCGGGCCACAAGCCGTCTACTGGACATGTGATGCTGGCAGTAGTAGAAGTGCTAGTAGTGGGGGAGGATGTCTCCCAAGCTGGTCTCGGGCCACATGTCGTCTACAGGACATGTGATGCTGGCAGTAGTAGAAGTGCTAGTAGTGGGGGAGGATGTCTCCCAAGCTGGTCTCGGGCCACATGCAGTCGCAGCCAGAGGGCACGTCCTTGCTGAACGACTCCCAGCACTCGCTGCTGAAGCGCCGCCGCAGGAAGTACATGGTCTGAGATCGCGGCAAGCACGAGAAGCCCGGATACACGCATCTCTGAAACACACATCGTCCTTATGTAATATACTGGCAGTAGTGTAATTATGACGAGTCTAGCACAATGTTATTGTTATGAATCTACATCGTGATGGTTTGATGAATTGTTGGCTGACAAACCGTGAGGATTCGGCCATGTTCGATCGTGTCTTCCGCTCGTTGCCTGTTATCTTGGATACTGTCACATTCGCCATTTTGTTTATCCACATCTTGAAAATCTGTCATTAGTAAGCTAGAGGTTCAGAAAAAATTGCAAACGTCAGCAATGTATATACTGGTTGACTCGATTGATTCCTGCCCTTCGTTCGAAGCTTGCTCCATGCAAAAAAGAATTATGTAAAATTTTCCTATTTAATAAAACATTGCTAAAAATAAAATAAATGTTTTAAATTCCTCACCTAATTGCCTCCAGTAAGCCGATGATTGCATATTGACTGCCACTTTTGAAATTATAAACCAGGAAATTTGAAGAAAAAAAAAATAGTAATAATTGCTTATTAAAATAATGATTGATTCGATCAATACCCTTGTTAATGTCTTGATATCAGGCATTAAAGAGTTCGTTTAATGAATTGATTGTAGGTATATTAAAAAGTCAATGGTTTCCGTTACAATAAATAAAATAAAACTATCACATGAAAAAGCAGGACAAAGGTAGAAGTGCTAGCACACACAAAGTTAAAATCACTCATGGAGCAAGGGTCGTGTTTTCCAATAATATCTCAAGCATATTAGCAACTTGATATTTTTTCTTGTTTTTGTGTAGGAAATTGTATACAAGTACACAAAATATGTCAAGTGTACACATGTACTTTTCTCCTAAGTATCACAATTTAAGTACATTAACCAAGAGACTTTTAAAATATTTAGAAGGCTAGTGCCAGAGACCTGCTTTCAGGAAGACTTTGCCCCGAGAGAGTCGCGAGCTAGAAACATAGCGAGGCCGGCCACTGTTGGCTCAGGCACGCAGCATGCAGCTCCCCTGCCACTAGCCGTTGAAACCATAGCCGGTTGTTGGAATCACTTAGGGCCGGTTTTATGACCTCCGGCTAAAGTTCTGGCTAAAATTTAACCGCAGGCTAGCTCTTATTTCGGTTTTATGACTCCCTGTTAACGTCTACCTTCCAGTTAAAGTCCCGGCTAACCTAGCGGGTGGATGAACCGGCCGCTAGCTGCTTAACCGGAGGCTAAGCAACAGAAAATAAAATGGCGATGTATCAGGCGAGGTTAGTTGTTGTTAGTGATGATGACTATTTGAGGAATTCTATTGAATATTTGCAGGATGCGATGGAATAATTTATTACTAAATGTAAAATGCTTCGCTTTCGTCAAAGTTTTATTAAAAATTACATGGCATGAAAGTGTAGTCACGCTTTTCTATTCTCGTCGAGTCGTGTATTATTATTTGACTTTAATTGATCACGAAGTACATAAACGTATGCTATGTATATAAACTTAAATGTTCCTGCTTAAGAATATGTGTAAATAAGTGAATTTTAAAATTGCAAAACGAGGGTTATTATTACCGGTAGGTACCTATAAAATGCGTGTTTTCGTGGAAGTTGTATCTGTGAATTTTTATTCGTAATACAGTGGACATATGCCGGGAATGAAATGCACTTCATACGACTTCAGACGTGGTTATAATTCAATAAATACAATTGAATGTGAAAATAAATGTTACCCAATTATCCCTTCCCTATTTTACATACCATTAGGTACTTATTATCTACCTGCCACGCAAGTGAAAAACGAAAACAGCACTGGAATTATTCTGTTTACCGTATCCAAGTTTATCCCTTGATCCTATCGGCATGACCCTTTATATGTTGGTCTTGTTTTACATTATACTTGCTGTTTTAATTTAGAATGTTGAAAAATCCTGTACACAACACAAAATACCTAACATATCACGATGCAAACAAATTATGTCAGGTCTTGTAAAAATATATTTCTTTCGTATACATTTTACAATCATAATTATTTCCCCAGTGAATATATCTAGGATCTCTCGACCTACTAAATTAAAACAGCAAACATCCTATACCACAAACTAATTCCATCAGGATCGGATTCATTTGGATACGTGATACGAAACTATTAGTACAAAAATGAAACCTACACCAGTGAAATGAAAATTGACAAGTATTTTCCCGAAACGGGGTCTATATTATTTGATTATGAAATAAATTTATGAAAGAAATAAGTGTTCTCTAGCAAAAATGTCATCCCTATTTATTTGTTGGTATAGAATTACTTCGTTAGTTTTGGCTTAATATATAACCTAACAAAATCATGAGTTCCAATACAAGAGTAAAGTTGAAAACACACGGTTTTGAATCGTAAATTGTAATTTTATGGTTTAATACAAAGCAGGTTTGACGTCAAAGTAGTTTTTGGTTAATTTAATTATATCTGTTGCAAGATAAAGTTCGCGGCATATTTCTTTACTGCAGCTGTAAATATTCCGAATCACAATACAAACAAACAGCTGACTAACATTCTACCAGAAAAAATAACTGTCTTGCAACAAAAGTTACCAAATTCTGTTTTATTTCATTACCAACACACCCATTATTACACCACACGCTTCGTCAGGTTACGGTTAGCCAACCGCAGGCTAAGTATGGGTCATAATACACCCCTCGTTCGTTAACCGGAGGCTAGCCTTACCTGGAGGCTAGCTAACCTGAGGATTTAGCCGGAGGTCATAATATCGGCCCTTAAAAGTACAACAAATCCATTGAGAGTAGAAAACTAACCTACGAATGTAACATCTGCGCCCGAAAAATTCTGTAGTGCATGTTTATCTAAGGGCCGGTTTTATGACCTCCGGCTAAAATTTAACCACAGGCTAGCTCTTATTTCGGTTTTATGACTCCCTGTTAACGTCTACCTTCCAGTTAAAGTCCCGGCTAACTTAGCGGGTGGATGAACCGGCCGCTAGCTGCTTAACCGGAGGCTAAGCGACAGAAAATAAAATGGCGATGTATAAGGCGAAGTTAGTTGTTGATAGTGATGATGACTATTTGAGGAATCACTTGTACCATCTCTTGGACTCCACTGGAACCAAACGAAAAGAAGGTCCAGTGGTCAAGAATATAAATAATGGTGACAAGAAACAGGGACCATGAAATCAGGGAAAACGTTAAGTAGGTAGCCAGTTAACTATAGGCGAAAAGGCACTTACCATTCTGGGTGTGGAATGATGAGAAGCACTCACTCTGGAAACGCACTCGCGCTCTGGCGAGCCACGGGCAGGTCATACAAGTGACTAACTAGTGATCAGAACTACGGGAAAATCAAACTAGAAAATAACTAAACTAGGGTCACTTCCGGCCTCCCTGGGATCACATCCCCTAAGCTAGTCGCTGCGAGACTGCTTCACGTAATGGGTCGCGGGTGAGAAACACCGGGAAGAAACGACCATGGAGACGACAGAAGGACGAATCAATCAACTCTTTGGGCTGCATGTAGTTAAAACTCGCGCTATGAGCCCGGAGGCCTAGGAAGTGGGGGAACTGGCCTTTGATTGGCTGGAGGTTGCGCCGACCAAAAGAAAAAAATAACAAAGGTAGCGCCCAGGTGAACCGAGCTTAAAAGTGTTCACAAATGTCTTCGGTGACAACCTCGGCTGCCACATAGCAGCGGACATCTGTTCACGGATGTCGGGTCTGGAGGCAGGTGAAGCACCCCACTGCGAGTTGGTCCCGGTCTGGGCGCGGGATTTGTTTAAATACTAGTGGCTGGCTCAGCGCTCTGTATAGAGTAGAGAATCTATTCTGAGACAACCAATCTTTCTACATGAGGTAAGTCCTTAGAAGTATTGCAACAAACCTTTAAAACATATTCAATAATTGGACTTAAACAAATATTAAATTAATCTGTTTTTGTTGTTATACCTGTATTTTAGTAATGCATTAACATACTGGTTTCGCTGTAACTTTATAGTTTTCGCTGTATTAGTTCTTTCATCTGCTAATGTAAAATTAACACTTCAGCATCATAGTTTTCACTGTACTATTTTAGTTTTATGCTAAAGTACTTGTTTTAGCTGCTTTAAATAAGTTTTATGCAGCATTATCTGAAATCTCAAATTATTTCACTACAGTCATTGCAAATTTCCAGCCCTCCTTGATTTCACGCATGAGATGGCAATGGCCACCTGTCAATTTGCCTGACAACAAGGGAATGTGGGTGGGGCAAAATCCGGTTGCCTGGCAACGAGAGAACATGGGCGGAGTTTATTGTCGAGGAGGCCGAGACAGGAGTTGGTTAGTCATCCGCTAGAGAGACACATATCTAAAGTGGTTTTTACAATAATGAATAAAATATTAAATATTACATAACATGATAATATACAATGTATATATTTGTAAAATTATAAATTAAATACTGCTTATTCACAAGTCACGGAAATGTATTCTTTATGCTAAAATAGGCAAATGTTTTAAAATATTGTTCCTAGATAGCATTAAAGGGAAATTTTCACAGAAAATATGCAAGTTGGGATTTCAGCACTAAAGACATAGCTGGTGATACATCATATTTCGTTGAAGTAGATTTGACTTTCACCGATGGTGTCACGATCGACTATCAGATCTGCTTCTGGCCCCAAGAATTGCATACCGCCAAATGGGCGTATGAGTAAATTACTGTTAAGTCTCGAATTGCGGAAAAATTATTTTGTCAATACCAAAACACTGCGGCTCTACGTTCAGTATGGGGCTGTCATCGGCCAAGTTCACCAAGTTTTAAGGTTTTTAGCAGTCGGCTTGTATGAAAAATCATATAATCTTTAATACTGAGTGTCACGCCCAGGCTACGAAAACCTCCAAAAAACAGTTCTTCAAATTACTTTACAATATGATTTATGGGAAAAGTGGCAGCTGGGTCAAGCCCCTCTCAAACCAAAATCCTGGATACGCCACTGATCCACAGTCTTTGCATCTCTTGTACTCGGATTACCATGTTAAGTGTGACAAAATTTATGATTCAGTTCACACCGATTTAGCTTCAAGTCGATACTTCAAATTATGTGCCAGGTAATGATCAAATTCTTCTCCTTAGTTAGTGATGGAAAATAAAGCTCCTGGTAAGATCATCACATAGTACGAGGACCTTCAGCCAAATCATTTGCATTTCGGATGAATGATGGCTCTTCTACAAATAAAGTCAATGATGTAAAGGCCAATGTGCTGCGATCACTCCTGTTCTCTCAGTTCCTGGATTGCTTGCTCCAAAATTCCTGGATACTCGGCAATCAGTACCATTTACGACCACACCATGATTAAGGAGCGAATGAACAATGTTGCACTGTCTTCAGGAGATGATAAGTGCTGGCTTTCTGAAGACGGTGTCAGCACTTGCCTTGGGGGCATAAAGACCTATGCCCTTCCCCAGCTCGTGCCTTGTCTCATCCCATCCAAATTTCAGCTATTTTTCCGCTTAAGTCCTTTCCTTACTTTACGTTTAGCAATCAGTGAGATGCTGCTCCAAAAACAACAGCGATCCATCTATTTCTCCACTCGGAGTGGTCCCCTGGCTCGAAGCAAACTCCTTCGCTCCACATCCTCCCCGAATCCAATCCTGAAGATGGCTGTAGAAACATCAGAAACCTCTCTCTCACTCTCGACCCACTCAGTGAATGAGCACTGGAACCTGCACCACTGAACTTTGAGTGCAAATAAACCGTCAGTATGTTTCGCCTTTTTTAGTATCTGAAATAAACCTGTTTCTATATTGTTGTAAACATTTTTAATTTTTGAATTCAGCAGTGGATTGACGCCGACCGCCAATGCTCCTCTGTCGCATAGACCCCTATGCCTCGTCAACGTCTCGTAAAATAGTGTGCACCGAACGCGCTCGTGCGCGCAGCAATGTGTAGTGCGTGTGACGAGGCGAACGCCATGCAACGAGTGCTGCGCCGGTGGAAGGATCCGGCCGGGTGTGGCATATCCCTCCGCCGCACTACAACAAATTATTTTTATTATGTTTTCCACAGGTTTTTATTAAACATTATTTTTCATTAATTAATAATTCAGTTTTTGCAAAATCATGTTTAAATGTGCGATTTGTCCCGAACCTGGCCGGTTCAGTTTCCCGCGAAATTCACACGTTTCCGCGGGAGGACTGGCGGAGGAGGGGGGTCGCGCGCGGAGACACCGGCAGTGTCCTTCGAGAAATCCACCAGGCCGGCAGCCTGCGCGCAACGCGGAACCTTCAACCTTTGCATTCACTGACATGTAGTTTTTCAATAGTGTAATTTCTTTTCAACCTTTACGTACAGTTCCGCGGTCGGCCTAAATTTACCATGAGGTACTTAACTTAATTCAATCAGTGCTCCAAGATAAGTGTTCTACGTCATACGTAAGTACTGTGGGGAGATGATGTGGATTTACGTCGGCGCTTCACGCCCAACCTAGCCTACCGGCTACTTAGTTTTGGCCCGCACGGGGCAGCCAGCAGGCGACGCGTGCCATCGAACATAATAACGATTCAGTCCCTGGGACACATCTAGACACCACGTAGAGTCGCCGGAGACACGGGCCTACGTGTCGCTAGCCCAGTTTATTAAGTGTAATGTATTAGTGAAACATTTGCCGTCACCCGACCTATGTGAAAGGCCCGGGGGGTACCTGACGGGCGCTACGGGCGTCGCGGTGCTCTTGTTGTCCGGAGGGGCGCCAGGTTAGCGGACTGCTAGGCCGTTTATGTTGGGTCGTGGGTACTCTGCCCCCACGTGCCCCGCCAGGTACACGGCTTGAATCTACCCTGAATGGTTCTCCCTTGACTGTGAAGGCCGCTCGGCCGTGTGGAGGACGGGAGACTCCGGAAAATTAGTATACACGAGTTGGTGAGAATTACCTTTAATCTAGTCCCGCTACAAAACACTCTCACCAACACTTGGCGACGTCTAGCCGTTACACGATTAACACAGAAAAAACAACACTACTCGACATTAATGGTTACCGCGGCAGTCTCGCGGGACGCGGGTCGATGCTCGCTGGAGACGGCCAGCGCCGAACATTAACGGGTGCAGGGGGTGCTCTATGAGCGGGCTCCTAAATTCGGCGAAACACTTACGTGTGTGCAGCCGGCAGGCATATGCACGGCGTCCTTAAGTAAAAACACTTTCGCTGGAGTCGGCCAGCACCGTACGTTTTGTGCTACGATACGTATCGCGGTATCACACTTAAGACGGTCGGGATAGGCCCGGCTCCGCAAAATACGCGCCGAGTCGACGTGGGCAGCGGTGAATTAACAAAAGGTTTTAAATTTAAAGATTTAGTACAGAATAAAAAGTAATAAAATGAAAGAAACTTGGATGCTGCCCACGGACACACGTCTGTTCCCGGCGCGGAGTGGTTCGAGACTGCCGGACATGGCCGCCTCGCAAGGAAGAGAAACTTTCTCTTCTTTGTGAGTCGGCGTCAAAAAACTTATATTAATTTAATTTACTATATTACCAGTTAAAACATGTTCCAGGTGCCCAATTAAAATGTAGCACCTGGTAATTGGGTGCTTAAGGCTTAACAATAGTTTTAATGTATTTAATTATTTAAAATGAAACATCAAGTTGGCGACTGAAAATTTACTACCATGTTGTCCCACTGTGAATTGTTTTAGAGGGACTTCTCCTATTCCGACATTCATGGGCATTTTAATTAAGGCCAGTGGCCGCGGTGACTGTTAATTTGGTTTGTTGTCTATTGGGGTCACGCCCGAGGCGCTCGCCTGACTCAATCCGGCTGGGCAAGGGGCGCGCTCCGAAAACGGGATACGGTACTGGCGGTGCGGAGCACGGGCTTAAAGGCCATGGTCGGTACAACGTCAAATGCCCCCCCCAGTGGAAGCCCGTCTCCGCCCCGTGTTCCCGCTCCCGCGGTACGACGACCCCCTAGCTCAGCCGGCACCCTTCGACACGCGATTCCATAGCGCGTGGCGCCTTAGCGCCGGTGGCGCGTGAGGTGCTGGCGCAGGCGGACGCCGCCTCGGTCGCTGCATGGGCATCTGGGCTGGGAGGCGGCGCCGCGGCGCATGAGGTGCTGGCGCAGGCGGACCCCGCCCCGGTCGCTGCGTGGGCAGCTGGGCCGGGAGGCGGCGCCGCGGCGCAAGAGGTGCTGGCGCAGGCGGACGCCGCCTCGGTCGCTGCGTGGGCAGCTGGGCCGGGAGGCGGCGCCGCGGCGCATGAGGTGCTGGCGCAGGCGGTCGCCGCCTCGGTCGCTGCGTGGGCATCTGGGCCGGGAGGCGGCGCCGCGGCACGTGATGTGTGGGGCGGCATGACGAGACTGCCCAGGACGTACTCGGCCAGGTGGGCCGGGGGTCGGCGCTCCCGTCGGGGGCGCTCTCGCGGGCTACTCCCCTCGGGGCTCGTCGGTCCTTGCCGTCCGTAGGGCTGGCGTTCCCGCTCGGGTATCAGCGCCGGGCTGGGTGAGCTCCGCCCCGGGGTGGTGGTCAGGACGAACTCCCGCAGCCTCGCTGGTCTGCGTCGTTTCCGACGGGGACGTCCAGCCCCCTCCTCGCGCGGTTGTGTGACGGTGACGCGGAAAGTTGCGTCGGCAAGGGAGGCCGCGTGCCCCCAACCACCTCTGGTCGGGCTCGGGGGCGATTCCTCTTCGTCCTCGTCTGGGTCGGATATGATGGGTGAGGGGTCAGGGGTCGCTCTGGCAGGGTCTTCGGAGTCGTCCCACGCGACTTCTGTCACCCGGCACCTGGCGTGGCGGGGACGGCCCCTTCTCCGCCGGCGCGGCGTGGTGTGAGTCTCCGTAGGTGCCTCATGCCGCGGGGGCGGCTCGCTATCGGGGGCCTCCCTTCGTGGGGCGGTTTCTGCGGGACAGGGTGCCTCGCCGGGGTCGTGGAGTGTGTCCGCGTCCAGTTCCCCGTCGGTGAGGTACTCGGGCTCGTCTGGAGCGGTGTCCTCGGCTTCCTCTCGCTGTTGCTCCAGTCCTCCAGGAGGGAGTGCATCAAGGGGGATGTCTGGTCCGTCTGCCGTGTCCCCATGTTCGGGTTCGGTCGGGAGTGGTTCCCCGGGGGTCGCCGCCACTCGCAGGTGGTCCCGGTGGATCTTCTGCACGCGGCGGCCGCCCAAGTCAACCATGTAGGACGTCGCCCCCAGGCGCCGCGTCACGGTGTAGGGCCCCTCCCAGCGGGAAGCGAGTCCGGCGCAGTAATTGCGCGGCGCTGCCGACAGGGGGTACGCTCGGGCGTACACCCGATCACCGGCCCGCAGTTGTGCCGGGGGTCGCGCTGTCTGGGGCGTGATTCCCTTACTGTAGCGGGCTTGTCTTGCGCGTGCCGCGTCGTGCTCCTGGGTTCGTCGCTCGTCGCGCTCCTCCGGTTGCTCTCCTGGGTGCGGTACGCAGTGTGTTGCCAGCTCGCCGGGCAGCGGCAGGTTACACCCCTGGATCATCTCGGCGGGGGTCATCCCAGTGGCCGCGTTCACGCGCCGCCGGACGCAGAACAGTGCGTCGGCGACGTGGCGGTCCCACTGGGTGTGGTCCTCCCCTAGGCGCAGCCGCAGTTGAGTTTTCAGATCCTGATTCCTGCTCTCGGTCGGATTGGCCCTGGGGTGGTATGAGGGTGTGGTGTGGTGGATGATGTGTGCCTCTTGGCACCACCCTCTCCACCGGGCCCCCAGGAACTGGCTACCGTTGTCCGTCAAGACGGACTCCGGGTAGCCGAACCGAGTGAGGAACTCGCGCGTCAGGACTTCGATGATGGTAGCCGCCCGTGCGTTGCCGCAGGGGTAGGTTTCTGTCCAGCGGGTGAACATGTCGGTCACGACCACTAGGAAGCGCTTACCCCGCGGCGAGCGGGGGTACGGCCCCATCACGTCCAGTGCGAGCGTCTGGAACGGTGTTGACGGCTGGCGAGGCTGCTGTTGTTGTGTACCGTCTCCTCGGCGGGCCTTGCGACGCTGGCAGATCTCGCACTCCCGGACGTAGACCCGGACATCCCGGTTCACCCCCGGCCAGTGGTAGTACCGGCAGACGGCTCTCCGGGTCTGGTCCGAGCCCGGGTGTCCGGCGAGGTCATGATCGTGGTAGAATCGCAGTGTTGCCTCGCGCGCTTCGGGTGGGATGTAGGTCTTCCACTCGTGCTCTTCCCCCGGCGGTCTGGTCATGACCCGGTCGCCCCGGAGCTGCCAGGCGGGGTGCTCTCCTCCGCACGCTGTCTCGCGGCGCCGGTCGGCGTCCGGCGAGCGGCGCTGGGCCGTGAGGACGCGCTGCTCCAGGTCGGCCTCGGTACTGGGAGGGTCTTCGGTCCCTTCTACGCCGAGCGTGAGGCGGGTGCAGGTAGGGTGTCCGTCGGCAGTCGTGCTGGTGTGGGATGGAGGCAGGTTTTCGTCCCACTCCTCCTCGTCCAGCACCTCCCGTCTGCCGTCTGGCTCGCGCGAGAGCAGGTCGGGGAGCTGATTTTCCGCGCCTGGCACGTGCTCGACCATAAAGTCGAAGGACTGTAGGAGCAGCGCCCAGCGAATCAGCTTCCCCTTCCTCCCCTGCATGGTGTGGAGCCAGGTGAGGCAGCGGTTGTCGGTGCGGAGGGTGAAATGCCTGCCCTCCAGGTGTGGACGGTATTTCTTCACGGCCCACACAACCGCCAAGCACTCCTGTTCGTTGCTGTGGTACCGCCTCTCCGCCGCGCCGAACTTCGCGCTGGCGTAGTCCACCACTTGCCGTTCTCCGTGGTCGTTCACCTGGTACAGCACGGCTCCGGTTCCCAGGGCGCTTGCGTCCGTCTGGAGGACGAGTGGGTGCTCGGGGTCGATGCGGGCCAGTGTGTGGCACCGGGTGAACGCGCTCTTGACGGCCTCGAATGCCGTCTGGGCGGGCGAGCCCCAGTGGTAGCGGACTTGGGGCGATAACAGGTCCGTCAGGGGCGCGATGACTTGTGAATAATTCGGAATATAGTTCCGGAGCCAGTTCAGCAGCCCGATGAAGCGCTGCAGTTGCTTCCGGGTGCGTGGGACTTCTGCCATCGCGATCTGCTAGAGGTGACCTAGTTGGGGGCGGTTCCCCTCCGCGTTGACCACGTGGCCCAGGAAGTCGACCTCGGCGGCTCCGAGATGGCATTTGGCTGGGTTGGCCGTCAGGTGGTTTGTGGCCAACCACTCCATCACCAAGGCCAGATGGCGGCAGTGGTCCTCCCAGGTGTCTGAGTACACTATGACGTCGTCCAGGTATGCTAGGGCGAACTGCCCGATGTAGCCCTCCAGCACACGGGTCATCATGCACTGGAAGGTGGACGGGGCGCACTTTAGGCCGAACGGCATGGCTCGGAACTGGAACCTCCGTCCGTCTGGCACCGTGAACGCCGTCTTCTCCCGGTCCCCGCGTCGTATGGGCACTTGCCAGTACCCGGACTTCAGGTCCAAGGTGCTGAAGACCTGGGCCCTTCCCAAGCTGGCTACGGCGGCCTCGACGCTAATCTGGGGGGGCGGGGCGCTGACGGTCACGGCATTTAACGGCCGGAAGTCCACACAGAATCGGCTTGTCCCGTCTTTCTTGTTGGCCAGCACAATGCACGCATTGTACCGGCTGTGGGACGGCTCGATGACTCCGTCGTGCAGCATCTCGTCCACCTGCTCCCGGATGATTCGCTGCTCGCGAAACCCGTAGCCGCGGGGCGGGTCGAACACTGGGTCATCAGTCAGGGTGGGGATGCAGTGTTCGGTGACGGTGGTCCGCCTCAAGGTTCCGTCCACGGCAAACACTTCGGGTCGGGCGGCGAGGACCTTGTTTACCTCCGCCTGGTAGGAGGGGGGGACGTCGTGGCGCACGTCCGCCAGGGTCAGCACCGCGTTCTGTCGGGGGGGCGTCTGTCCTAGTGCGTACACCACGTACCTCTCGGCTCTTCCCAGGTTGAGGCGGGGGGGTCCTAGCTCCAAGACCACATCTTGCTGGACCAACCAGGGGAGTCCTAGCACCACCTCCTCACACAAGTCTTGCACGACTACTGCGGACACACTACTGTTCAATTCCTGCGTACTCACCACGATCTCAGCATGCCCCAGCATCCGCCCGGTGTGTGTGGTGGTAGCCAGGCGCAGCTCGCCGATGCCCGGACGCAACGCGCCTGCGGGCACGAACGCGGGGCGTACGAACACGTCGCTCGCTCCCGTGTCGACGAGCGCGGCAGCTGGCCGGCCGTTGACCTCCACGGGGATGCGGAACAGGTTGTCCCGCGGGCGGCCCAGCTGTCCCAAGGTCGGGAGGGCGTGCACCCCGCCAGGCGCGGGGTTGATGGTCTGTGCGGGGGGAGGGGGCTCTAATCCCGGTCCCCCCGGGGGCCGTTTCCCGACTGGGCCGGGCTGGTGCGCTGTGGCGGAGGTGGTACCACGTGCGTCTCCTGGTGCGGCGGTGTGGCGGGTCGCGCCGCCCGGAATCCCCGCGGGCACTCGCTGTGCCAGTGACGTTCGCCACGCGGGCATCCCAAGCGACACAGGGGGACTTGCTCCCGTGCTCCGGCGTCCCGCGGTCGCTCCGCTCGCCAAGTTGGCGGCGCCTCGATGGCTCGTAGTCCTCGGTGTTGGTGTGAGGGTGAGTCCTGTAGTGCGGTGTTCCGCCGGGCTTCTGGTGGGCTGTCACCCCCTCGAGTGCTCGTGGTCGGGCCGCGCTTGCAGGCTCTCTGGAAGTTGCGTTCCGTCTCGCGTGCTTCCTGCACATACTCCGCTACACCGCCGGTGTGGCAACGACGCAGGAAGGGCTGCAGCTCGTCCCTCACTAAGCCCGTGATGATGGGCAGTGCCCCGGACAGGGGGGTGCCGGGCGAGATGCGGCGAAACAATTGGAGTTTAGTGGCGATGAACGCCTCCACTGCCTCGCTGTCCTTCTGCCGAGCCCCATAGAATGAGGCGGAACACTCGACGAGGGGCGATCCTGTGTCGAACCGGTGTCGGAACGTGTCCGTGAACTCTCCCCATGGCATGGCAAACCGGCCCCACATGCTCCACCAGCTCCGAGCGGTCCCTCGCAGCTGCTCGCTGACCCGCTCTGCCCACTCCGATTGGTGAGTCCGGCACCCGGTCAGGCGCGCCTCGCACTGCGTCAGGAATTCCCCTGGGTCCTCGTGCGGGGCTCCGGCGAACTCTGGCAGAGTCGCTCTGCGGGGCGGCAGGGCTCGTGCCAGGTCTTCCAGGCCGGGCCACACGCACTTGGCCTCGGTGATGTCTAGCGCGCGCGTCGCGTGGCCAGGGTGCGAGCTCCAGTCGCTGGCGTGGGTGGTTGGGGGGGCGGTGATGGCCGGGGTGGTACGGCTCGGTAGGGGTGTGTGGTCCACCGGTGGTGTTCGCGCCTGTAATTCTGTCTCCGTGCTGTCGTGCCACGGTTCTATGAGCCCTTCGACCTTGATTGCCGGCAAGTTGTAATCCGGTGCGCATTTACATGTCTGTAGAGGGTTCGCTTTCCCCGTTACCAGGTCCCTGCCCTGTGGCCAGTAGCAGACTTGACAGGTGTTCATCTTGAGTCTGTCTGCCATTGCGTCGCGCGGCGCATCGGTGTTGACAGTCGCTTCGTGCGCGCACGTGGCTCTGTTTACAAACAGACTCCTGATGAATGGAGAGGGGTGTGGGGGGTTGGCGCGCGCGCTGATTCGGGCCGCTGGCCGAGAGGCGCCCGGACAGCCGCACAAAAGGGAGAGCCGAGACTGGCCACTGCGAAGGGGGGATGCGGATAGCCGTGTGTAGCGGCGGCCGAGAGCGCCCGGACAGCCGCACAAAGCGGAGAGCGCGAGGATGTGAAGATGGGTGTGGGGGGGGGGGGGTGGTGTGCAGGCGAGGATGTTCGCTGAAGGCCCAAAGAGGAGGGGTGGGGGTGAAAGTGAAAGTTGGCGAGGGTCGGCGCGGGCGGTGACGCGTGCTTCCGGGTGGTCCCTTTGTCGCTGCTCCTCTGTGCGCCAAATTCCACTGCGCGCGTCCAAAATGGCCGTCTTCTGTCCCCTTTGTCTGATTTTCGGCTGTAGTTATGCCCAACGCAAGGGCGCTATTTGCCGTCACCCGACCTATGTGAAAGGCCCGGGGGGTACCTGACGGGCGCTACGGGCATCGCGGTGCTCTTGTTGTCTGGAGGGGCGCCAGGTTAGCGGACTGCTAGGCCGTTGATGTTGGGTCGTGGGTACTCTGCCCCCGCGTGCCTCGCCAGGTACACGGCTTGAATCTACCCTGAATGGTTCTCCCTTGACTGTGAAGGCCGCTCGGCCGTGTGGAGGACGGGAGACTCCGGAAAATTAGTATACACGAGTTGGTGAGAATTACCTTTAATCTAGTCCCGCTACAAAACACTCTCACCAACACTTGGCGACGTCTAGCCGTTACACGATTAACACAGAAAAAACAACGCTACTCGACATTAATGGTTACCGCGGCAGTCTCGCGGGACGCGGGTCGATGCTCGCTGGAGACGGCCAGCGCCGAACATTAACGGGTGCAGGGGGTGCTCTATGAGCGGGCTCCTAAATTCGGCGAAACACTTACGTGTGTGCAGCCGGCAGGCATATGCACGGCGTCCTTAAGTAAAAACACTTTCGTTGGAGTCGGCCAGCACCGTACGTTTTGTGCTACGATACGTATCGCGGTATCACACTTAAGACGGTCGGGATAGGCCCGGCTCCGCAAAATACGTGCCGAGTCGACGTGGGCAGCGGTGAATTAAAAAAGGTTTTAAATTTAAAGATTTAGTACAGAATAAAAAGTAATAAAATGAAAGAAACTTGGATGCTGCCCACGGACACACGTCTGTTCCCGGCGCGGAGTGGTTCGAGACTGCCGGACATGGCCGCCTCGCAAGGAAGAGAAACTTTCTCTTCTTTGTGAGTCGGCGTCAAAAAACTTATATTAATTTAATTTACTATATTACCAGTTAAAACATGTTCCAGGTGCCCAATTAAAATGTAGCACCTGGTAATTGGGTGCTTAAGGCTTAACAATAGTTTTAATGTATTTAATTATTTAAAATGAAACATCAAGTTGGCGACTTTAAATTTACTACCATGTTGTCCCACTGTAAATTGTTTTAGAGGGACTTCTTCTATTACGACATTCACGGGCATTTTAATTAAGGCCAGTGGCCGCGGTGACTGTTAATTTGGTTTGTTGTCTATTGGGGTCACGCCCGAGGCGCTCGCCTGACTCAATCCGGCTGGGCAAGGGGCGCGCTCCGAAAACGGGATACGGTACTGGCGGTGCGGAGCACGGGCTTAAAGGCCATGGTCGGTACGACGTCACAGTTGTCCGCTCAAGTGTTACCTGTCGTGTCAGGGCTTATGTATCACCGTCGTACGGCATTGCGCCGCTAAACATAATAACGATTCAGTCCCTGGGACACATCTAGACACCACGTAGAGTCGCCGGAGACACGGGCCTACGTGCTGCTAGCCCAGTTTATTTAGAGTTAGGTAATAGTGTAGTGTATTGTGCGTCAAGATATCGTGTGCCATATCAGAGTGTATTTTTTGTAACTATAGCATCACGTGTACGAGCCCGCCCCTCACGCGCATAAAAATCGTGAGCCGCCACTGAGGAAGTGAGCTGCGAGTGTGACTAGTTGCGTCGGGCAAACAGTTACGGCCAGAACGGGCAGCACCATGTATTGGGCTGTGCTGTATTAAATTCACCAACTATCTTCAGAAGCTTTGTGTTATTATTCAGGCGTCCCGAGTGGCCATAACAGCTCGGGGGGCCCTACTGCGTTGACCCCTACCTCTAGCCACAAGGCCGAACCTTCCCTGAGATCACGAACCTGAACCAAAATCACGTCTAAATAGTCAGAGGTAGCGGGGACGGCGTCAAGATAATATGTTTTATGAAATTCAGCAGTAGCTGAGCTGTATTATTAACTTCTGACTGCTTGCTAAATTGTTTTAAATATTTTTTTAATATTTAAAGTCAGCAGTAGCTAACCTGTTTTCAATACTTTAGCTACTTCTGAAGTTAAAAATTAAAACGATTTTGTTAATTTCTAACTGCTTGTAATTTGCTAAAGAGTTCGTACACTTTAATATTTCAACTCAGCAGTAGCTACCCCTTTTTCAAATTCTTTTAAACACAACAAATTTAAATTACATGATATAACACTTTTAGTGTGCTGTAAAAGTATGCTTAAATTTTGTGATGTTTTACAGTCTTGTCATGACGAAGATCCCCATCCACCTGGCTGCTACATTCTTCGAGAAAAAGTTTCAAGAAGCCATTTCTTCAGAGCTGGCTACATCCATCCGAATCCCCAGTCTGTTACAATAACCGGAGATATTTGAGAATCACGCAAACTTTAGGGCGCGAACGTGTTTTAAAGAGCCAACTAATATTTGCGGGCCAGCGAAGAGATTTGGTTTAAGTTACACAACTCCGAGAAAAATATGAATCTACCACACTAAAATAATAAAATATGTATTATAAATGAATGGGTATTGTTTCGTATAAACTAGTCTATAAATGATGTTAGGAGGTAATTTAACTTTGAGTTGTTGGTGACACTGACTGTGGAAGAATACCGTTACCAGGCACCATTTTTTGTCTGTTCGGTTCGTGTTTTTAGAGAGTTAGTTATGTGCGGAACTTTGGAGTAACTTCGGTGGTTGGTTGAAGATTACTGGGAACAATGGGTGTGCCGTGTTGTGGGATGTAGGACTGGTGCGGTGACGTGTGTATGGACAATTCCGTGGACTTATATCAGTCGCAATTACTTGCGTGGTCCTCCGGTGGAAGCATGGATTCAACTTTCAACCTATGAGAACAAGGGAGCGGTGCCGTTCGATGGTAAACATTGGTCCTCCGGGCCGGATCTACAACGAATCAGCACTGAAATACAGTCGGCGTCCTTTGGATATGTTCGTAAAGTTGGTTGGGCGTATTGAAAAATATGTGTTGTGATTGGTTGAGGTTAAGCGTAATGAGTGTGATTGACGTATTTATGTCGAACTTGAATATATACCTAATTGAAATATTGAAAATCGATTTTTATTATATTCAGATGTAATCGAATCTAGTGTTTTTGTTTACGTTTACCGTTTGATATTTTCACGTTCAACGATTGTGAAGATTTTTCCCCACTTTAAGATGTCTCGAAGTCAATTAGAAGCAAGATTGCAGCTCGTTAAGGGGCGTATGAACCGTTTGGTGAAACTAGCTAATGAGGTGGAGAAGGATAAGGGCCATGTGGAATTATTCAAGGCTCATTTTCAGGATATTAGTAAGCTTAGAGACGAATTCGAAGACGGACAGATACAGCTTGCTTCCGAGTCAAGTGAGGTGAGTGACCAATCTGCCAGTAGTTATGATGCCGAAATTGAAGAATTTGATATTGCATATTACAGAATTCAGGAAATTTATGCTAGAATTGTTACTCCTGTTGTCTCTTCTCAAGTTTCTCGAGTAGAACAAAGGCCTGTGTCCAGCTGTATGAAACTTCCGAAACTACAGCTACTAATGTTTTCTGGTGAAACTAGTCAGTGGACTAGTTTCTTTGACTTATTTAATGCATTGGTGCATGAAAATAAATCCTTGTCAGCCGTGGAGAAACACCAGTATTTACTTACCTCACTATCAGGAGACCCATTTAATCTCATCAAAAACCTGCCACTCTCAACAGAAAATTATGAACTGGCATGGAAGACCTTAACAGATAGGTACCAGGATGTGCGAAAAATAGCGACTGCTCATTGGGAAAATATAACAAGGTTTCCAGCATTAACTGCAAATCTGCTTGCTTTAAGGAAACTAGTTGATGTGATAAAGGAAAACTTTGGTGCCTTGAAGGTGTTGAAATTCCCGGTGAGTGAGTGGAGTTTTGTGCTCTTAAATACTGTGTTGCCAAAGTTGGATTCAGACACTCGGTGCCAATTTGAGTTAGCACACAAGGATGTGAAAATGCCAAGTTTTGAAAAACTGCTTGATTTCCTGGAAGGTCGCTGCAAGGCATTGGTAGCAGCTGACATCTCCGAGTTATCGATTAGCTCTACATCTATGCATGTTGTCAGAAAACAGATGCATCCACCTCAAACTATGCGTAGAGTATTTTTTTTTTTAAATTCTCAGGAGCAAGAATGTGTCATTTGTCACAGTAGTCATACAATTTACAGATGCCCAGTGTTTGCCAGCCTATCAAACCCTGAAAAACGTGAGAAGGTGCGAATTCATAACCTTTGCTTCAATTGTCTGAAACACCATAAGGCCAGGGACTGCACTTCAACCTTTAAGTGTACTCATTGTGATCGATGTCATCATTCATTGCTTCATTCAAGTGATAAAGGGTCTTGTGAGCTGCAAGGTAATTCAGACACTGAAAGAAGTGGAGTTATACGAGGAGGCAGTGAGGTAAATGCTAACACATCCCTTGCTAATAAACCTGTGCGTGATGTGGGTCCAGAAAATGGCTCTCATGTGGTATCGTTGACAAGTTCAGGGATTCCAGCACCCACTGTAATTCTTGGTACTGCACTAGTACATATTCAGGATGCATGGAGAAACGGCCTACACGTGCGTGTATTGCTTGACTCTGGTTTCCAATCATCATTCATTTCCGAGAGCTGTGTAAGGCAGTTGGGTTTACAATGGAGGAGGGCCCATATTTCAGTGCTGGGATTAGGACAGTCGGTTGTTGAAGCCAACAAGGGACTTGTGACCTGTACTCTCTCTCCATGTCAGCAGGAAGGACCGCAGTTGATAATTGATGCATTGATTCTAAACAACCTGACGTCTGGCATGCCATGTGCTAGAGTATCTCATCAAGTGTGCCAACAGTATACAGAGTTGCAGTTGGCTGACCCAGGATTTCACACTCCAGGACCAGTTGACTAACTTCTAGGAGGAGATGTCTATCTGTAAGTGTTTGATGGTGGGCAGTATCCAGTACCTTCAGGCTACCCTGCTGCATTTCACACCATTTTTGGATGGGTTTTGATGGGGAAGATCACACACAGAACCCACAACCCACAATATGTCAAGTGTAATTCTGATGATTCAGCTAATCAGGTGGCGTCCTTATTTACATCGACTCTACCCACTCACAACCTATCAGATGTCCTTCGCCAATTCTGGGAGAGTGAAGAACTGCCCCCAATGAAGCATTGTAATCCAGATGATCATGAGTGTGAAGAGCATTTTCTTCAAACACATTCACGTGATTCTGATGGACGGTTTACAGTACGCTTGCCATTCAAGGATTTTCCTCCAGACCTGGGTGTTTCTCGCCCCCAAGCAGTAAACCGATTACAGCAGCTAGAACGTCGCTTGGCACGCAATCCAGGGCTGAAGTCTGAGTACTGCAATTTCCTTAGAGAATATCAAGATCTTGGCCACATGCATCCTTTGAGCGATGAAAATATGCAAGGCGCTAAGTATTATATCCCTCGTCACTGTGTACTGAAGGAAACCAGCTCTAACACGAAACTAAGAGTTGTTTTTGATGCTTCAGCGGCGACTTCATCGGGTAATTCATTAAATGACACTCTGAGAAAGGGACCTCGGCTACAAAATGATGTGGTGGAAATTATAACCAAATTCCATCTTCATCCTTTTGTGTAGACTGCAGATATATGTAAAATGTATAGACAGATCCACCTGCATCCAGAAGATAAGCCGTACCAGGTGATTCTATGGCGAGAGAACTCAAATGACCCTATTAAGGAATTTCAGCTGGACACTGTCACTTATGGTGTGTCGGCTGCACCATTTCTGGCCATGAGGTCTTTACAGCAGCTTGCACTCGAAGAGAAGGAAAAATACCCTATGGCATCACAAGTATTATGGAAGATATTTTTGTGGATGATGTGTTGACAGGTGCTTCAACAGTGTCAACTGCAGTTGAGTTGCAACGTGATTTGATTGATCTGCTGAAACTCGGTGGGTTTGAATTAAGGAAGTGGTCAAGCAATCATGAAGCATTGTTGCAAGCAGTTCCTGAGGATCACCGAGAATGCCCACTTAAATTCCAAGAAGATGGTGGTGAAGTAATTAAGGTTCTAGGAGTTTTCTGGGATGCAACAAGTGATAGATTTTCCTACCATTTCACAAGTTCAGTGAAACCATAACTAAACGAGGCATGTTGTCCAACATTGCTCAGATTTATGATCCTTTGGGATGGATTGCTCCAGTAGTCTTCCAAGCAAAACTACTCCTTCAACACCTATGGCTGTTAGGCATTGATTGGGACGAACCCCTACCGTCAGACTTGAAGAAGACATGGCGTGACTTCATTGTACAGGTTCCTTCTCTTGGAAGTTTACGTATTCCTCGGTATGTGAGCACCCATAGCAACACCACTTTCGAGCTTCATGGTTTCAGTGATGCATCCATCAATGGCTACTCTGCAGTAGTATATTTGAGGGTGTCGGGGAATGGGCCTGAGGTCACAATCAACATATTAATTGCCAAGACAAGAGTAGCACCACTCAAGACAGTCACACTTCCACATCTCGAGCTTCTTGGGGCCAATATGCTGGTGAACCTTTTTAAGGTTATTGAGAATGTATTGTCAAAACACATATCCATTTCAGCTGTTACTGCATGGTGTGATTCAACAGTCGTTTTGTCATGGATTCGAACATCACCCCATCGTCTCAAGACATTTGTGGCTAATCGAGTGTCGCAAATCCAAGAGTGTAAGATACCCATACGCTGGCGACACGTATATTCTCATGACAACCCAGCTGATTGTGCATCAAGAGGCTTAATGCCTAAGGAGCGGCTTGGTCATCAGTTGTGGTGGCAAGGACCAGGGTGGCTTGCACGCAGGGAGGAGGAATGGCCAGCTATCATCACCACCCTTCAGAATGTTCCAGAGTACAATGCAGAAACAAGGGTGTCAGAAGTAATATCAATGGCTACACAAGTCAGTTCCCTGAAACTTGATTGTCTGGAGAGGTATTCTTCATGGTTGACACTGCTGAGAGTTGTGATGTACATCCTACGTTTTGTTTCCAACCTCAAGATCCCTAGGGTGAAGCGTGAATTGGTTCTGTTGACACCGGCCGAGCTGGAATCGGCAAGGAAATTTGTTGTTAAACAAGTTCAACAAGATTCGTTCAAGACTGACATTGACAATCTTGTTCAAGGCAGAAGCTGTTCCTCCAACCTCAGATCCCTTGACCCATTCCCAGATAAGGACGGCATCATAAGAGTCGGAGGACGACGACTTCATCATTCAGCCATGAGTTTCGACGAGAAGCATGCAACCTTACTGCCCAAGGAAGGTCATGTCACGAACCTTATTGTTGCCTATTACCACAAACAATGTCTTCATGGTGGTCTAGCAACAACACTGGCAGTGATTCGTAGCACATTTTGGATATTGTCTGCAAGAAGGTTAGTGAAGTCAAGAATTCACAAATGCCTTAGGTGTTGGCGATTCAATGCTGAACACATTCAGCCCATCATGGGCAGTCTCCCTGTTAACAGGGTGCGGGAAGCACGACCATTTCAGAGTGTCGGAGTTGATTTTGGTGGTCCCTTTTCAATCAAAAGCTCTCAACTTCGTAATGCCCGCATACTCAAGGCATATTTGTGCTTGTTTGTTTGCCTTGCTACTAAGGCCGTGTGAGGATGATAAGACAGGAATACAGGACGTAATAGGGAATAGTAGCTCTGATGAAGAACCTTTAGTGAACTTACAAGATAGAATACGATTACTGCAGCTAGCGAATTCTTGTGGAGACTCCGAAAACATGGAGGCAGGAAAATTATATGTAGACCCAGGTCATTTTTGGGGAAAACAGTGTGAGGATGTGGAAGAGTTTTTGAAGCAGTTCAGGAGAGCAGCCAAGGTTAATGGGTGGAACGAACAAAAATGTATTTCTTATCTACCAACTTTCCTTAGGGGACCTGCTGGGCATTGGTACGATAGTTTCGAAAAAACTTTAGAAAACCTTACCACATTTGAGGAGCTAGCCACTGCATTGAAAGCAGCATTCACACGAGTAGGGCAAGTAGAAGATTTGGAATTAAGACTCCAGTCAAGGATACAGGATAGGGATGAGCCCTTCGAAGCTTTTGTTTATGATGTTTTACATTTGTGCAATAGACTCGATTCAAAAATGTCTGAAGCCAACAAGGTTAGGTACTTACTAAGAGGACTAAGGTCGGATATTGTTGAAAAGGTTATGCTATTTCCAAACAATACAGTTGAGCAACTATTAGGGAACCTTAGGAACATTGAGGCAGGACTATACTACGCAAAGAGCCATGACAGGATACAGGGAAGCAACGGGAAACCAGAACACGTTCCCGTTAGGAATATTAGGGATACGAATAACACCAATGCTACACTTGAAAGCACCTTATTTGAATTTGGGAAACAGTTAAAGCAATTACGTGAGGACATGAAAACACTGCGTGTTCAATCAATACCACAAAGAAGTTTTAAGCCAAGGGAGGAGTATAGACAGGGTGTGCCCAACAATTTGTATCCACCAATCAGTTTAGAGGTAACCCGTTTAGGAACATAACACCAGGCTCGGGTCCTAGACCTTTTAATAGGCCCCAGCGGACGTCTGATGGACGACCCATCTGTTTCAACTGTAATAAGCCCGGACATATGAGAAGGGGGTGCCCATCTCTGCAAGATAACCAGAAACAGGGAAACTAGCTTGGGCGGGGTACATTCGGGGTGTGCACTCGTCCTGGGAAAACAAAATGTCCCTTTGTAAGCGCGATGGGGTGTTGAGTTTAACAACTAAAATTTTTGGGACAGAAATCCCCGTTTTTATTGATAGTGGGGCAGCTGTTTCACTACTAGAGAATCGGTTGATGCCAATGAACTACTGGAAACCCGCTGAACCCAGAGTGTTCTCGGGAGTGTCTGGCCAAATTCACCAGTTGAAACACATGAGTCGCCTACACTTTAGACTCGGTAGTTTTCGATATTCTCACCCTGTGGGACTTGTGGAGACACCAATAAAAGGGCTTATTTTAGGGTGTGACTTTTTGAGCAAATATGGGGCTGTCATTACATGTATAGGAGATAGGAGTTTGTCTCTGACTTTAAACCATCCTGATTTAAGTATCCCCACACGAGGCTCAGAGGTGAGGGAAGCCAAAAACAGTCATCGTGCGAAATGTAAACAGACTGAACAAAAACAAGTAAATCCTTTCCCTACAACTGGTAAGGACAACCAGTCAGCTGTTCCGACAGAGCAACCTAACTTAACCCAAATTCAACCCGAAGGGACGGTGAAGATAGGTTATGTGGCAGTAGCCGAACACTTGCGTCTAGATGCTCGTACACACCAGTTGATACCTGTTTACTTCCAGGGAGGTGACCTACCTGATGAAGTTTTGCTTGAGCCTAAAGAGGATGTGTATAGTAGATTTTCAGTGTTGGTCCCTCGTAGCATAGTAAATCAAAAACAACATAATCACATATGGATCACCAACACCGCACCCCACCCAGTGGTCTTACATCCAGGGATGAAATTGGGGTACCTACATAAATTTGAGGGTACTGCCCCCTCCCCCTCTGAGGAAGTAAGTACCATCTTACAAGCTAAAGAGGAAAACCAATTTGATCTGACCCAATTGAATATTAATCCTAAGTTACCCCCTGACCAACACGAGAAATTAACGCAACTGCTTTACAAGTACAAGGGCTGTTTTAGTTGGAACCCCACACAAATAGGACGCACTACCGAGGAGGTTGTCTTCCTTGATACAGGAGATAGCCCTCCTATTTCTTCTGTGCCTTACCGCGTGTCTCCAGGAGAACGCGAAATTATTAACAAAATTGTACAAGAGCACATAGATAACAAGATAGTTCGGCCATGTGACACCAGCTGGTGTTCTCCAGTTGTGTTAGTACGAAAAAAAGATAATGACTTTCGCATGTGCGTTGATTATCGTCGGTTGAATGTAGTGCTTAAAGACGATAAATATCCCCTACCCAGGATAGATGATTTTTTGAGCCACCTCACGGGGGCCCGATATTTCACTCAACTTGACATGAATGCTGGGTATCATCAGTTGAAAGTAGCCGAAAAGGATAAGGAAAAAACTGCTTTTGTAACTTCAGATGGGACTTATGTTTTGAAACTTTGCCCTTCGGTCTGAAAACAGCCCCTTCTATTTTTCAGAGATACATGGATAAAACTTTAGCAGGATTAAAGTGGGGTTCATGTTTAGTTTATCTGGATGACATCCTTGTGGTGGGAAATTCATTTAACCAACATTTATGCAGACTTGAATTAGTGTTAAAAAGAATGCAAGATGCCAACCTAACTTTGAAACCCTCTAAATGTACATTCGGGTACTTTGAAACTGAGGTCCTGGGACATGTAGTAAACAGTGAAGGCATTAAGCCCCACCCTGGAAAGATTTGTGCAGTCAGGGATTTTCCTCAACCTAAGGATCAACGAGGAATTAGGAGTTTCTTAGGACTTGCCTCGTTTTATCGTAAATTCATTCCAAATTTCTCTCAAGTTGCGAAACCTTTGTCCTCTTTATTAAAGAAAAATGAGAAATTCATCTGGGGAGCAGAACAGGAAAAAGCATTTCTAACTTTGAAAGAAAAATTAACGACAGCACCTGTGTTGGCCCATTTTCAGGAGAAATTACCCATTGAAGTGCACACTGATGCCAGTACATTGGGTATTGGGGCTACCCTGTTGCAACGAGTAGATGTAAAGTTACAACCCATAGCCTATGCTAGTCGTACATTGACAGATGCAGAAACCAGATATCCAATAACCCACCTGGAATGTTTAGCTTTGATTTATGCTCTTGACCAGTTTCGATCTTACATCTACCTCAAACCGTTTAAGATTGTTACTGACCACCATAGTTTATGGTACCTTGATAGGTTAAAGTTCAATGCACATAGTGCAGGTAGATTGACAAGGTGGGCCTTGAAACTGATGGAGTATGATTACACTGTGTGTTATAGTAGTGGTAAGGCACATGGTCATGTGGACAGTCTGAGTCGTAATGCCGTAACAGAGGGAACTTCACGTGATGAAGATAAATCTCTGGAATTACCAATATTTGTGTTACAGGATGTTGATTTAGCTAAATTACAACAATCTGACCCTAGTCTGGCACCTTTAATAAATGAAATGAAAAACCCTTCTGGGCTCAATAATAATCTTAGCAGACAAATCAAAAATTTCTCTTTGATTGACGATGTGTGGTACAAAAATAACCCCAACTCGGTTGGTAAAGAAAAATTGTTAGTGGTACCTGATAATCTGAAAGCTGAAGTTTTGAGTGAATGTCATGATAACCCTATTTTTGGAGGACACCTAGGCGCAGCACGCACGATAGATAAAATGACCCGTCGGTATTATTGGACTAACATGATTAAGGAAATTCAGGCATACGTACGTAGTTGTAGGGACTGTCAAGGGAAGAAAGGGGTCCCTCAAAAGAAAGCTGGGCTACTTCAACCCTTACCTGTTTGCGAGCCCTTTGAACGCATTGGAGTTGACATTCTAGGCCCTTTTCCCAAGACGACGTCAGGAAATAAGTATGTGTTAGTTGCAATAGACTATGGTACTAGGTGGGCTGAGACAAAAGCCACTCCTACCAGCAATGCAACAGATGTAGCTAATTTCTTATTGGAACAAATTATTTGTCGCCATTCTGTACCCTCTTCTATCCTTACCGATAGAGGAAAGGTTTTCAGTTCAAAAATTGTCAAGGAGCTGTTAAGATTAATGGACATACAGTCTTTAATGACCTCTGATTACCGCCCTAACACTAATGGTCTTTGTGAACGTTTAAATGGTACCCTAGCCATGATGATGTCTCAGTATGTATCCAGTTCACAGAAAAATTGGGATGAGTATTTACCTTTGGTAACTTTCGCCTACAATTCATCGAAACAAGAAACCCTTAATTTTAGCCCTTTTGTTTTGCTTTATGGACGAGAACCCGTCCTACCCTCAGAGATCAACTTAAGTCAGCAAGTAGATGAGGACGAGAGTCTGGGGTTGCGCAGTCGTTGGAAGGATGCGCTTCGCCAAGCAGCTGAAAATTTGAAGAAACAACAACAGGTAGACAAACGCAGGTATGATAAACGTAGATGAGCTGTAAATTACAGAATTGGGCAGGAAGTGTTGGTGTTTACCCCTATTCGAAAAAAAGGTCTGTCCGAGAAACTGTTTCATCACTGGTTTGGACCCTATGTAGTAGAGGACAAGCTGTCGGATAACCTGTATCGACTGAAGAAGAGTCGACGTGGGAAAGATGTTTTTGAGGTGACAAATGTGGAACGTATGAAACCCTTTTATTCATCCTGAGTTTCCTTTTGTGAATTTACTGGGGTCGTCTCAAAATCTATCCTGATGTTAGAGAAGTAAGAGTGTGACTAGATGTTATGTTTGTTTAATTTATTTATTGCAGGTTATGTTTCAGTTTATCGATAATAATGTGTCTAAATTGATAACAGAGGTTCGATTATGTTTCGTTTTGTTTGATAAAAGGCTGTTGACGGTGCTCTAGTCTCTATTTTGTACCTAAAATCAGTATTTAAGAGTGTTATAGGTTGCTACAAGTAAGCCTCTCGGGCCCACGGTCAGAAGATGAACCTCTGGGTGCTGGTGGGGGCCGTGCTAGTGGGGGCTCTCGACGGTTCGGCTGCCTCTTCCCCTCATCAACAGCGGGACACGGTCGGAGTTGTGGCCGGGGCCCACTTTGAGCCGTTGACTCAGGTGATGTTATACACTTCTTCGGTTCCTCTCAATTTCAAGGTCTCGTGGCCTACCAAACTAATTGATATTCAGGAAAACATTGTTCTTTTAACTTCCTGTCCCAGAAATGGTTCAAATGATTGGTGTAAAATTTTCAAAGAACTGAAACAGGTTATGTTTCATTCTGATATGTTGATTTCAAAATTAAATGATGCTGCTGGAGAGGATTTGGTTTACAATCAGGTTGACGAGAGAGAAAAACGGGGTCTATCCTTTATTGGTGAATTTGTTAGGTGGTGTTGCGACATCGCAGTCACCAGCCAAGTTGAAAGTTTATTTTTGAATCAAAGACAAATGGCTCAACATGTTAGATTAATGGAATCACAAATTTTAGATGATCATGTTGCTCTGGCTAATCTAAGTAATACCATTTGTGTGGTTAATGAAGCTATGTCCGGTGTGCTAAAACGAATTCAGTTTAAGTTTGTTAACCTTACTAATTACCTTAAAGATTTGAGAAAATCTATGACAGTGAAATTTTCTGGAATGGTACAAGAGATATGGCATTCTTTTCAATTTCAGCTCTTGTTGGTAGCACAACTACTCAAGCAATCTCACTCTTTGACTCGAATTGAAATTTTGGACCAATGTCGTTCCCATAAGATACCCTCTGTTTTGGTTACCCCTGAGCACTTAAAACAGCAACTGCAAATTTTGGAGACTATTTTAAACAAAGACGGTTATAGGTTAACTATTAGTGTTGCCCAAGTACAAAAGTATTTTCATTTGCCTATTTGTCGCTGTCACATTTATCAGGAGAACTTGTATGTCAAACTTAAGATACCTATTGTTCATGTTAATTCCAATTGGAAACTATTTCAGTTTGTTGCGGTACCTTTCCGCTGGAAAAATAACACTTGCCACTTGGAGCACGAGCCCAACTTTTTAGCAGTAAATAATGAGCAACTGGTGACCATTCAGGGTAGAAATTTGTTGGATTGTCGTCCCTTCGAAGACAGTTTATGTTTTGTTCCCAGATTTTCAGGTGATGCCATGGGAAGTTCTCTATGTCCTAAAGCTTTATTTCAGGGAGTGACTGCAGAGAAACTTGGTGAACTGTGTGCTTACAGATGCCATTCGGGAACCCACCTCATGATTACGCAGGCTGGTCCTGAACGGTATTTTCTAACTAACCCTGTTGGTAAACTAGAAGTACAATGTTTAGTGAATAAGAACCAAACCTTGTTTTTAGCTGCTGCGGATCGACCTGGCGCTGTGGACATTGAGGTCCCTTGCGATTGTCGCTTGTACATGAATGATGAGCTTAAAATTAATGAACTTTATCCGTGTGATTTTCTTTCTAAAGCTAAATTCCAAATGATTCATGTGATTCCAGCTGCTTGGTCAAAATTTAAAAAATTAAAGATTTTACCTTTAACAGCATCTTCACACACAGTTTTTCCTTCATTAGAAGATTGTTTAGACGAGGATTGGCCTTCTGTTATTCCTCACTTGAATTTGGTCGTTTCACGTTCCTTCGCGAGGCCCGAAGAATTACAGCTGCGAGACCCGGTGGAAGTTGTAAGCTTTTTGTTAAAACATTTACAAAGTATTTCTTTATTTGTGATTGGTGGTACTTTATTACTAATTGTTGTAAGAAACCCTTATCTAGTGGGGATTGGTACCTTACCCCGCATATCAGCTTTTAGTGAAAATGTCATGTTAACAATGGAGATAAGCATAACTGTATTTATACTTGGTGTCATAATGTGTATGATTCTTTTTCTGCTATGGAAATGGTTGTCACTCAAGTGGAAATTACGGAAAACTGAGGAAATTTCACCTACTGTACAGACTGATGTTGCAACTACAAGTGAAACCTTTAACTTACGTGAGAAATTTTCTGAGGATTGTCGATTAAAATCTAAGTTGGTTAGTGAGTCAGGTGAGGAATTTCATGTTTACCTCACCCTGTGTGATTAATTTTACAGAACTGTTGGTTATGTTTGATTTGTTCACCCCATTGAGGGCACATAGTTGTTAAACACTTTTGTGGTTAGGATTTATAATGTTTTTGTAATTAACTGTTCAGTTCAGAGGTTTTTCCTTTTTGTTTAAAGAATAAAAAAAAAACATCAATCGAGGATGAATCTAGGGGTCCAAGCAATTATTAACCTAGGGTTAATTTTTTTTTCTAATTATTTGTTTACGCTCGACTTTGATTTAACCGGGGTAGGGATACCTTGTTCCTGGTCTATCCCCTCCCCTGTCCAAACCTGTGTGCTCTTGTGCCTCTAAAGAAAGTGTAATTCATTTTCCACAGACTCAAGTGAGGCAGAGTTGTTAGCAACAAGTGTTTACGTTTTCTTTTTCTTTCATGAAGAAGAGACAGTGCATCGATGTACCACATCCAGAGACTCCAACAATTACGTAAGCTATGTGAAGAACTTTCCTTCGTCATGTATGTCCTCCTGACTGAGGACCATGTGTTGTGCAGCCATTGAACTTGTGTGGGAGATGGACTACTGTTTCCTCCCCTGTTGTGTGGTGGGCTGCTTATAACTCATGAGGAGTTATACTGTGGAAGCCCCTTTCAAATCAGTTTCTGTGTGTATGTGAACTCTTTGTCTTAAAAGAATGAAGAAACTGATGATCAGCATGGGGCTCGCTTTCGTCGACTTGTGCCGAATGAAGAAATTAGTTACTCTCGGCCAACCAGTGACAATGCTTTTTTTTTTTCTGTTCTGTAGCTCGTAGCTGCAGAGGCGTGTTTTGAAGATCTTGAACTTCACCCAACCCTATGGACATTTCAGGTTCCTTTCCTGATATTTATCCTTTGTTTTCCTGACTTGTATAGTCCATTCCTTTTCTCTTGGAGGCCAAGCTCCCATTTTAATTTAGCTGTGTTTGTTTCATTTTTTTGACATATTTATGATCATCTTTGTTGTTTTTGTCGGAGAATAACATGCCCCTGGACTCATCCTTGGTTAGTTATACTGTTTATGGAACTGATAAAGATGAAATGTGAGGTGGATATTATTTGCTACTCAGTCACTGTGATAATTATTCAATAGGGTTACTTCACAGTTTTACTTAATGGAATAATTTGAATTTTATTTTTTTTGTTGTTAATTGTTTAACATAATGTTTTGATATGACGTTAAAAATGAAGGCCCCCCCCCCCTCATTTACTTGTGGAAATAGGCTTGAAAGTGTAGTGTATGTTCTTTGGTGAGAATCTGATACTGGTGTTGAAATGTTTGTTCAGTTTCACTGGGGAGACATCCCCGATGGCATGCTGCAAGGAAGGCAGGCTGAGGGCAGAACTGCTCTGAAGGCTGGATCCTGGGTGTGAGCTGCAGATCACACTTCAAGGACTCTTCTCTCCAGCTTCAACTAGGGCTGATCTGTCCACGGTTCACGCCTCTCCTAGTTGTATGTCGTACGAGTAGTTTTACGATGTGCCAGCCACCATCGATTCTTACAGGAAAGAATTGTTTCCTGGGCTATTTACTAAAATTGTATCCTGTATTGGTTTAACTTTTTCAGTTTAGAGTTTGAATTTTATTGTTGTGGTAATACCCAACTTTCGTGCGCTGTAGGCATTTAACTTGTAATTCTTTGCCCCTTGGTTTTATTCATTGTCAGGAATTTTTTTTGTATGGCTTGTGGGGCACAAGCCCTTGTAGACCGGAGTAATGTCGCGGTCTGAAAATTTCATTACTTTTTTTCTTAAATTTATTTTACTTTTGTATCTCGTTAGGTTAACGTGTTGGTGTACGTGCGCGTTTCCAGGCTCGGCCGGTTGATTTCGACACGCGGGTAGTGAAATATAGGTTGCTGCGACATTAGTTTACAGGCACCGCGGGCTTTTGCGAGGCTGCGTGGTTAGCTAATTCTCGCGGGTCGCTGGCCAGGGCCCGCTGAGAGGTTGCAACACGCCGTTCCAGAAAAACCCGCTGCGCTACGCTAGTCTCTTGTTTGTCGTTCTGTTTGTTCTGCCACGCGAGGCTTTTGTGTACTCGTTTCGAGGACTCTGTCCTGATTAGTGTTGCCATCTTGCGTCCGAGTTTGGAAACGTAGACTGAAAAAAACAATCGAGCAGCGCAAGAGGGAGTGGGGGAAACTCGCTCGCGCCTGCGCAGAAGGAACAGCCGACTTCGCTTGTTTTCATTTTTCCTTGTGGGAAGGGGGGACAGCCAGTTTCCCCGGTGGCTAAGTTTTCCCGGTGTTCGTGGTTCTTTTTTTTGTTTGGGGTGGCCTAGTTTGGTAGTTAAAACCCCCTTCCAGGGAGGGGCCGAGGCTTTTTGCCTGGGGACCTCTCTGGAAGCCGGGTCCACGTCGGTTTAAAACAACTTTTCTCCGTCTCCAGTCAGAGGGTAAGTGATTGGCAGTGATGGTTAGGGAGACTAAGCTTCGGGCTGGACGATCTTCGTTCTGTACTTAATCGTTTAAGAAATAATGTAGTATTATTCCATCCCTATTATTTATTATTTTTTTCTTTTTGGGAAAAATCGACGTCTGGTTATAAGCATGTATGTAGAGGTAACTGGGAAGCATACTGTTCTTCAGCGGAGCTGCGGTGACGAGAGAACGGCCATGTTGTTGTAGCGATAATTGTTTGCCGGCTAACTTCACTTTAATGTGTATTTAATGTATTTATTTATTCCTTAATCTCTTTGTTAAAGTATTTATTATTAATCTGTTAAATATTTGTTTAATTATTTTTTTTTTATCCTAGTGAATAAAATCGGTGCTTGAATGAATTAATAATGTTTCTTTTCAGTACATAAATTATACCCTACACTTCCTGTAGAGGGAGAAGGCTTGGTCTCGAGTACCATGCCTACCAACGAGCTACAGTACCACCCCCCCCCCCCCCCACCCCAATGTTATAGGTTATTTATTGTGTTGTGTATAGGTGTACGCGGGACGTCTGACGGAATCCCGTCACAATATATTGAAATTTCAACATACATTGAAAGCCTGTAAACCTCGACATGCTTGCGTCCTTAGGTTCGGGGCTCAGCTGTCGTAAGATTTTTGCACAAAATAAATACAAGTAGTGCCACTGCCTTCAAGCTTCGGAACCAAGATGGCTGCCAGAAGCAGAAGAGATCACCATCGTCATTCCTCACGTTTTTCAACAAACTGTTGACTTAGTCACTGACCTCTACCCCCTAGGCTAATTTGGCAAGCATAATTTAGGTAATACTTTGTAAAATGTTGCACAGTTATCATCCAAAATTAGAGAAAAAAGTTTGCCCATATTTAATTAAAATGAAACACCCCCTTCTCCTTTTCCATTCATTAAATTATAATTTTAGTTTTACTTAATTAAGTTTTACAAACGACACTAAAAACTACAGGAAAATTCCTGTATGCATTTGAATCTGAGAAAAACTACCCCCATCGATCTGTCTACATTAATTCGGAAAACCACCCCATCCCACTTTCTCTACTCCTAAAACAAAATTTTTGAAATACTTGTCGAAAATTTTGCAAACTTAAAATTTAAAATAAAAGGAAAATTTTTCTAATATGTTATTCAAAAATCACCATATTTCCATATCTTTTCCCCGCCCCTTAAATCATAATTTTGGCACAACCTGAACAACATTTGCACACTCGAGATTTAAAATGAGAGGCAAATGCCAGACATGGCACAATGCTTGCTAGGCGCGTGCATACCTGAGTGGAAGATACGATGTCGCCGGCAGCCGCGCGGCTGTTGTAGGCCTTGCAGTGTATCTCGGAGTAGCGGGCCGGCTGGTACTCGTACAAGTCGTCTCGCAGGTGGACGTGCTTGATGCTGGTCTCACACAGCGGCCTGAAGTCCTGCGCATGCACAGCTTCACCTGATGCACTTGCACAACTCTGAGTGATGTCTTCTATTCAATCAGCGGTGTTGAAAAAACAAAATAAAATAAACAAAATTGTGAAAGAGGAGGCAAATTTCTTCTTTAAAGGTAATTTCAAATGCTGTTATCTTGAATGGTATTGCGGAAAAAAGTGAGCGCGTCTTTTAGTTCTCGCCAACGATGTTTATCATCTAACCTCAGTAGCGAGCGAAATCCCGGTTACGTTGATAAGAGTTAGGTACGAGCGAAATGTTTGGTCCTACTCCTCGATTAGACTGCGCTGCCTGTATTCTCACGTGTACACTGCTCTTGATTTACCCAACCCTGTAAATTAAAAAACTAACAAAATGTTATCGTATGAACCTACATATATTCATATGGTTTATAGAATTTAAATTAGTTAAATATTTATTTTTAAATGTATGTTTAATATAAATTAGTTAATGTTGATTATATGTCCGGTGGAGCTTATACTAAGAGAACCAATATTTATTTAGAATAATTTCACTTATTTATCTTTGGAAAAAAATTCTTCTTCTTTTCTTTCGTCGAATTAATTTTTTTATTTAATATAATTATTCTAGTCATATTTGTCTTTGGTCAGCGGAAGTTTTAAAAAAATAAAAAAAATAAAGGATTATTTTTTCGAAGGAAAAGTACAGCTATTAAGTTTTTGTCTATACCAGAATGACTTTGTGAAGTAAGCTGAATTGCTACATGATTTAGTTTTCTTTAGAAGAAAACGAGTTTTTTCAGTTTAGGGGCTCATTGCATTAATCAAGAAGGTTATTAAAAATTCGCGTGTGTAAATCATTGGGGAACTGGAAAAATACGACGGAAGTTCTTGTGTCCGTACCAACGTGGATTCCAGAGGATACTGCATTCCCGATGTGTGTTGGTATCGACGTTGTCTACAATATCCCCGTCATCAACACAATTTAGTCATCTTACTATTTAAAGGTAGTATTGTACGGGATTCTGCAATATTCAGTCAACAACGGTGAGCTATCCACACACAACTGAGTCCCCTCAATATAATAAGACATTTCCCTGGTATATGACGGCAACTGCACAATTTGAAGATATCCCTTTGTCTTGTGAATGACCTGTAACATCAGTTAGGAATACTCAGTGGTTATGGGTGTAGAGTCTCAAACTCACCGCATATATAAGAGCTAGCGAGTGAAACAATTTCTACCATAAATTATATTAACTTAGACTCTTATAAAGATCTAAAAGTAAAATTATTAACAAGGTTCTCTTGATACAAGTTTCACTAGAATATTCATTGTCCTTTATAATATAATTTCTATTAAATATTGGAATCATACTATTAATGTACAAAATGAATTAATATAACATTTCTTGCTGTGATCAACTTACACTTAAGTTTGGTTATTCTAATATTCACAATTAACAACATAGTCAGTGATTGATAATTTCTTTTTATTATTTTTTGTTAATATCTTTAAAGTTAATCTAACAGTGAATTGCATATTTGTTTTGACAGCATCACAAAATTTCAATATTTTTCAATCTGGCATAATTATTACCTGTAGAAAAGCATTCATTACATGGTGAAACTTCAAATTTTACTTTAAAAAAGAAAAGATATAAATACAATAACATAGTAAACTTTCTATAGGAAAGATGTTTTACAATCGATTCAGGAAATTACTATAATCAAGGAAATTATTTGTTTTATAATTAATTCGTTGATTTACTATAGACTGATTTTAAAAGGATTAACTAACTCATCATTTAAAGGAATGAACCTCAAATCTTAAAACTACACTATATATTGGTACACAACTTATTTATTTAAACTCACTTTATACAAATAACTTCCAGGATTGAATTCGTTTCGCAATCTTTGTACAGGTTGGGGCAAAAGGTGTGAATCGGTTTTTGAAGGGCTATTAAAAAAATTAGAGCAACTTACAGAAATGAGGTTTTATTCTATTGGAATCGGTATACATACCAGTAGTGTAAAATAGGGGCTACGAGCCTAATGTTTTTCTTATGGGACACCCATTTTGTGGTGACTTCTGGTGGTGGCTTGCCAATCGTAAGGATTCGGCCATGTTCGGACGTGTTCGTCTCTTGGTGCCTATGATCGGGCGGACGGCGGCCATTTTAGATGACACCACGCAGTGGTGTAGCCAGGATTTGTGTATTGGGGGTGTTAAAAAGCATGCCCCCCCACCCCCCGTATTAAAGCGGGGGGGTCCGGGGGTCCTCCCCCGGGAAAATTTGGATTTTAAGGTGTAAAATAGTGCTATTTTAGCAGTTTTCGGTACTTAAATTTAAATATCGTAATGGTAAAATTTTTATTAATTTTAATATGAAATTTGTTTGAGTGATGAATAAGAAATTAGTTAAATATTTGGTGCTAAAGGGGGGGGGGGGGTTGAACCCCTAACCACCCCCCCCCCCGGGCTACGCCCCTGACGCCACGTCCGCCATCTTGGAGTCCACTATTTGAAAATCTGTACTTATTAAGATAGATATTAGGAAAATTTTTTAAAAATTCACAAAAAAATCAGTTATAATTTATTGAATGATTAAATTGATTTCCGTCACAGATTCAATTTGCTCGAAGCAAAAAATAAAATAATTTAGGCAAAAAATACTTATATAACGAAATATGGTGAAAAATCATAAAAGAGGCATAAATCCCTCATCTACCATCATCCATTTGATTCGAACGATTCCTGTCCTTGGTTCGATCCTTGACAAATGTAAAAATGTTTATTTTAGATAAAAACGAATATTTAATAAAAAACTGATGAAAAATCCTAAAAGCGACTTAAATTCCTTATACACCAGCCGCCATTAAGCCATTTTGTAAATTCGTTATTATTAACCTAGGAATTCGGGACGATTCTAAAAATCCTTCAAAAATATCAGCAATTTAATTACTGATTGGTTAGATCGATTTCTGTCATTATTTAAATCTTTGCTTAATGTAAAAAATTTCATGTTAAAAAAACACTTATTTAATGAAACATGGCAAAAAAATTCACAAAAGAGGCTAAATTCTTCATCTACCAGCCTTCAGTAAGCCAATCATGACATATTTACTGCCATCTGGAAAATTCCAAAATATTAACCTAGAAATTCGGGAAAAAATGGAAAAATCATCAAAAAATCACCTAGCAATGTAGTGCATTTTGCGATACATTTTTGTCTGTAACTTCATATCAGGCAGTAGAGAGTTAATTATATTTATTTATTATATTGTAAACAGTCAATGTATGGGATAAAATAACTAAAAAAATCAATATTGCATGAAACAGCAGAACAGAGGAGAAAGGAGTTAGCACACACCAAGTGCTCATGTGGCAAGGATCATGTGATCAATAACCAACCGCCAAATTTATATTTTATTTTTACCTCACGTAGAAAATAACTTTCAATTCACGTGAAGTTAAAAGTTCAACAAGTAAAATACTAAGCATGATTGACATTGTGAATGTATATAGTATAAATATATAAGTACCTAAAGTAAGAAATCATGTCAAAGTTCCTAAATTCAAGCATGTTTACCACAAAGGTTAAGGCTAGCGGCAGGCGCTGTCGCTGTGTGCAGAAAGACGTTGACCCCGTGCGCAGGAAGACATCCGCGATGTCGCAGAAGCACTTCTCTTTAGAGACGCGCGATGCACCAGCCAGCACGCCAATACGTAACAACATGGGTGAAATAATAACCTAGTACATGAAAAGTACTTGTTGGATTCGCTTCAAATTACGAAAAACAGAACGAGATTGGAATACTAGGCTTCTAAGGTAAAACTTCCATATGCCACAAAAAAGACATAGCCACGAATAATAACAAACAACAAATCTTCGTACAGGTCAAGTGTGTTCCGTACCAAGAGGTATTTTTCGTCGATACTCGGCGAACATTTTAAACAGGTCATGTCCAGTGTCAGGCATATAGACCAGGCACCTCCGAACAATGACCTGACTATAGTCTTGAATACGCACATTTAATGAAATGACACATTCAACAAAAAAGGAAATGCAATGGACTTGCAAAGGACACACTGAACATTCAATTAATACAATGTACACACTGGGCACATGCTAGACACACTCGACACACACTAGACATGCAGTGGACATGCAATGGTCATGTAGGTAATGCACATTCAATGGACATGCAATGGACATGCAATAAACAAATTGGATGCACTGGAGACATATTTGACAAAGAGAACACACATTCGACAAAAAATGACTCACTGGACATACAATGTACATGCACACCGCACACACATGGACATGCAGTGAACACACTTGGCATGTAATGCCTACACTGGACATATAATGGACATGCATTTGACAAAAAGGACACATCCTGGATACACAGTCGAGAGAACTTAGTAAGAAATCATATTTCGAGATATAAAACTATTTTTTTAAATACAAAATATAAATTATTTTTATAATTTTATACACATGCAGTTAAAACAACTCATTATTATATGTAGACTGTATTTCTTTGTTCATGGAGTATGGTGGCTACTTCGTTGATGTGCGAATAGTTTCCTCCACTAATAAATGCAAGTAGCAGTCTCAGACTATCGATCAATATGTTAGGATCTTCCCATTTCATTAATCAATCACTTCTGCTGCCATCATCTTCTTAGAATGTTAATTATTGATAGTTTTAAGATATCTGAAGTCTTCTATTTTATCATCAGCTTCAAAGTCACTGTCACCTTCATCGTAGAAGTCAGCACCTTCGCCCGGATTACTGTAAGAATTCGAAATTGTTGACGTCGAAGCATCTTCATCGTCTTCAAGTTCCTTTTTAAAAGTCCATATTTTTTTCAAAGTATGGAGAATCTATTTGAATTCGGCTTAAATTTATTCTCACTTTTCACTTTGATAATACTTACATTGGTTTCACTATTTCTTAATCTGTCAGCAATACTACAATTTAAGTTCTTTATCCAGATCACGGGAGCTATGGACATAAAAACATTCAATACAAGGAAGATTATTTACATCATGCAGTACACTCCTCTTTAGAATAGTAGCTCTATAGTTGTCCTGTATATTGTAAGTGGGCTTGGCTTTACATGTTCTGCTGTGTGTTTTAAGCTATCATCACAGCTTAACATTTTATGTAATGAGTTTTTAACACAGTCATTCTTCTCGTGATGTCTATAGTATTCTTTCTCAAGACAAACTCCTTGCTGTAGTATCTACAGCAGTCTCCTTTTTATACATCTTCAGGCAATGAACTGCCATCCATATTAGCTTCTCAGACTAATACCAGATGCACACTGAGAATTTTTAATTAGAACAACTTCTTAAATAGATTTCTCAATATTTAGTCAGTGAGCGTTTATTTATCTCATACAAGATACATGCCGCAAGTAGTTATTATTCCTTCCAACAGATGTTGCCATGCAGGATTCTCTATCCCAATGGAAAAAGTAGGAGGGCTTCACTAGAAGTAGGTATATATAGTTCATCCTGGGGCAGAGGAGGAGGGAGGGGGATTAAGGGGTTATGTCACTTCCTTCGACCATGCACACACGAAAAAGTGTCCCATTACGTTCATCAGCCATGTATGCACAAAAAAATGTCCCGTTACAGTAGTTGCAAATGGGGGTTCAAGGCCAGGCGGAGGATCGAGGATTCGACCCTGAACTTTGACCTTGACCTTGAACCGAGTCCTTGACCTTTGACCTTGACCTTTGACCTTGACCTTTGACCTTGAAACTTGACCTTAACCTTTAACTTTGACCTTGACCTTGAAATTTGACCTTGACCTTGAAATTTGACCCTGACATTGAAATTCGACCCTGACCTTTAGCCTTGCGACCCTCGATGTTGCCAACCTGATGATGTCATCTAATCCGTATGCTAATCCATATGCTAACCTAACCTAACCTAACCTAACATAATCCATTTGCTAATCTATGCTAACCTAACCTAACCTAACCTAACCTAATCCATATGCTAATCTATGCTAACCTAACCTAACCTAAACTAACCTAATCCATATGCTAATCTATACTAACCTAACCTAACCTAAACTAACCTAATCAATATGCTAATCTATGCTAACCTAACCTAACCTAACATAACCTAACCTAACATAACATAACCTAACCTAACATAACCTAACCTAACATAACCAAACCTAACCTAACCTAATCCATATGCTAATCTATGCTAACCTAACCTAACCTAACCTAACCTAACCTAACCTAACCTAACCTAACCTAATCCATATGCTAATCTATGCTAACCTAACCTAACCTAATCCATATGCTAATCTATGCTTACCTAACCTAACCTAACCTAACCTAACCTAACCTAACCTAATCCATATGCAAATCTATGCTAACCTAACCTAACCAAACCTAACTTAACCTAATCCATATGCTAATCTATGCTAACCTAACCTAACCTAACCTAACCTAATCCACATGCTAATCTATGCTAACCTAACCTAACCTAACCTAATCCATATGCTAATCTATGCTAACCTAACCTAACCTAACCTAACCTAATCCATATGCTAATCTATGCTAACCTAACCTAACCTAACCTAACCTAATCCATATGCTAATCTATGCTAACCTAACCTAACCTAACCTAACCTAACTTAATCCATATGCTAATCTATGCTAACCTAACCAAACCTAACCTAACCTAACCTAACCTAACCGTCATGTCCGCCATCATGAAAATCAATAATTTTTATGTTAGAAAAACGGGAAAAAAATTAAAAATCATTAAAAAAATAACTAATCGAATTAAATAATAAAAATTAAATAAATTATTACTTAAAACCACTGTTGAACATACCGTTATGGTCGACATCTTGGATTATATTTAATTGTTGCATGTTTCGTTATACCCACCATCTCGGTTGAGTACGATGTTATCGTTACACTTTACATTATGACCACCATATTGGATCCTATTAATGTTGCATGTTTCGTTATGGCAGCCATCTTGGAATCGTGTAATTATTTAGCTAGAAATTCGGGAAAAAATCCATAATTAATTAAATAAATCACTCATTAATTTACATATTGATTCGATCAGTTCCTGTCCTTGGTTCGATACTCGATCGATGCAATAATGTTTAATTTTATGTAAAAAAATAATAATTTCAATAAACCATGTTCAAAATTCTTAAAGAGGCTTAAAATCCTCTACTACCATCATCTTATAAGCCATCATGTACGCCATCTTGAAAATTCGTAATTTCAATGCTAGAAATTCGTAATTTCAATGCTAGAAATTCAGGAAAAAATTCAAAACTCATTAAATAAATTTTGCAACCAATAAAATGATTAATTAGATAGACTTAGGTCCTTGGTACGATTCTGGATGCTGAAGAAAAAATAAATATAACAACAATTTAACATAATAGTGACAGGTTCGTAAATAAAACATCGCAAATTCTTTCACAAAATAAATTTTATTACAAAATCTATATTTTACTACAGGATCACTTACGAAAGCCCTGCATAGGCGTGAAATGACTAATTCTTAGCTCCAATCGGTTTATACTAGACAGAGACCAACCAGAACCTTTACAGACATAGTCCTCCTCTTCTTGACAGAGTTTCTGGATACCGTTTTTAACAGTTTGCTTCACATCGTCAGAACTGTAAATTACTGCAGCCGATGTCTTGAATGCACACTTCCTCACTTCGTCTTCGAATGGATACGGCTTTCCATATATACAGTCCAACCACAAGTTATATTTTGATGGACCGTTTGTTGCTACATCATCAGTAAGCTGATTGATTATGTCCTCTCTGATATCATCAAGAAAATTACAAATGTCTTTTGACTCACCTAACGTATTTAGATAATAGTAATCTTTAAATTTTCCACGAAATGCAGACTGCGCCAAGTAGAACCCATTATCATTCATTTGTAATGCACCGAACACAGTATTAGGTTTATTTTCATGTCCAGACGTTATAGCAATCGGTTGCTGCACATAGGTTTTCTTGCTTGTACGCTTACGAGTCTCCAATCTAAAGCGAGGAGTCGAAATTTCTACAGGTAGTTCTTCAGTAGACACACGGACTTTACCGTTGCATTTTTTCACATGCCGTCGCAAACTATCAATACGTGTAAACCATTCATGACACTCATCACAGCGGAACTTCATGCGAGATGGATTCTTCTTGCATTTACTCCTCTCATGTCTTCGTGATACATGAGAAAAAGTGAACGACATATCGCAGTAGCTGCAAGGATACCTTGCTGATGAAGACGAGCCTTTCAGACCCGATCGAGATACTGACGTTGCCGCAGTTGCGACATCTCCAGGCATACTCTTATGAACATCGATGCATCACTGTTGCACCGAAACCTTTACTTTCTGCCGAACAGCAGGACCTTTGCATGTTTTCATGTGCGTTTTCATATTATCTTTTCTGGCAAACTGCTTATGACATTTCTCACAAACAATCATTTTACGATATAGGTTCTTGGCACATTCTCTCTTCTCATGCCGTCGAACATTGCTGCTGTTTGAGAAAATCTTGTCACAGTAACAGCACTGATGTTCGTTAGTTGTTGTCGATTCGGCATCCATTGAAGTCTCCATTGAGGCTGAAACGAAGTTCGTCGAGTTTTCCTGCACAGCCAACACTACCGGCATTAAAGTCTCTTCTGCTGGTGGTATCACATCTGTTGAAATCTCCTCCAATGTTGATGTCGTCGTTGCCAACAGGATCTGCACCTTCTCCATCGTAGCTGTCGTCAAGGTCCCCGTAGACGATGGTACAACCTCCGAGTTCGACGTTAAAGACGGTAAAGATGCCATCGAGGTCTCAAGACGGTAAAGATGCCATCGAGGTCTCAAGACGGTAAAGATGCCATCGAGGTCTCAAGAACAGCTAATTGACACGACTTATGCACCAGAAGAAACAAACTAGGTGATCCTTACACCGCCGACGTCAGTAACAAACTGAGCGTCCTGCTGTCTAGGACTCGCTTATATACATGCACCGTATAGAATAATACGCTAGTCAAATTAATAACCATTTACAATAATACTAGAGTCAAATCTACAAATGAAAAAAGAGGATCATTTGATTAAAAAAAAAATTCGATCTCTCCAATATACGCCAGGCTCCAAGAGCTACAATTCACGTCATCAGATCCATCTACATTTTGCTCCTATGCTTCAATTGACCATTAGCTGCAAGTGCTCCAACAGCTCCATCAGCTCCAACACGTAATGTACGCAATGTACGCACAATACATGCAATTTGCATGCAATAAATGTAATGATCACTCAGTACACACAGGAAACGGAACGTACACACAGTACGGAACGTACACACAGTACACACAGGAAACTAAACGTACACACAGTACACACAGGAAACTAAACGTACACACAGTACACACAGGAAACTAAACGTACACGCAGTACACACAGGAAAAGGAACGTACACACAGTACACACAGGAAAAGGAACGTACACACAGTACACACAGGAAACGGAACGTACACACAGTACACACACAGGAAACGGAACGTATACACACAGTACACACAGGAAACGGAATGTACACACAGTACACACAGGAAACGGAACGTACACACAGTACACACAGGAAACAGAACGTACACACAGGAAACGAAACGTACACACAGTACACACAGGAAAGGAAACGTATACACACATTACACACAGGAAACGGAATGATCACACATACATTAGCGGAATCACACAGCCTTAGTTGGAAATCAGAATACAAGAAATAAAAACATTAAATTTTTACTTTCAATATTTAATTACTTCTCAACATTACACAAATACAAGTAAAAGAAGCCATTATTGTATGTAGCCAGCTTTCCTCAGTTCTTTGAGTATGAAGGATATTTCTTTGATGCACGAATAGTTTCCTGCACAAAGCGAGTCATGTAGAAGTCTTAGCCGGTCAATCGATATGTTTGGATCTTTCCATGATGTGTAATCAATCTCTTCTACCACCATCTTACTTGCTTGTTTATTATAAATACTGTTTATATCACAATCGTCCCAGTAATCATAATAAGCATTATCAGATTTATTTATTATAACACGACGTTTCCATCGTTTCGGTCTCAGGACATCGCCACATTCTTCGATCTTGTCAGCTCTTGGTGCTTCATCACAGTCTATGCCTTTGTCAACAGCCTCAGAGTCACTGTAACAATCACTGTAGAAGACATCCTCTTCACCCAGATTACCGTATGAATTCGCTATCGATGATGTCGAAGTGTCTTCATCGTCTTCATGCTTCCTTTTTAGGAGTCCATCATTTTTACAAAGAATGGAGGATCTACTGAATATAGGCTTGAATGTATTCTCACTTTTCACGGTGTTGATACTTCCATTAGTTTCAGTCTTCCCGAAGCCATTAGCATCCTTCAATTTATGTTCTTCCTCACGATCGGGTGAGCTAATACCATCACGCTCAGAACAAGGAAAATTATTGTCGTAATGCAGATCACTCTTCTTTAGTCTAGTGGATCCATCGGTGTCCTCTATGCCGTAAGTAGTCTTGACTTTACATGTTCTACCATGTCTTTTTAAGCTGTCAATTCATGTTAACAACCTGCTACAACGATTACAGCTTAACATGTTGCGTAGTGGGTTTCTAGCACAATCATTCTTCTCATGACGTCTAGCATTCCTTCTCATGGCAAAATCCTTGCCACAGTATCTACAGCGGCTTCCTTCCGATTTAGCTGCAGATAACAAACCACGATCCATGGTAGCTTCTGTGACTAATGTTAGATACAAACTGACAGTTTTCTCCAATTGGAACCATTTCTTAAATAGAGTTTTTTAAATATTTCATCAGCGAGAGTTAAGTTATCTAATGCAAAGCAAATTGATGCAAGTAGTTCTGGCTGTCGTCAACAGATGTCGCCACGTGTTGCTTGCAGGTAAATAATATCTATTTCATTAATGTGGAATGCGGAACGCTCACTATCGATCGCAAAGGGAGGTTGGCTTCGATAGTATCCAAGGAGAAAAAAAGTTCATCCTTCCTGCTAGTGCTTCTCAGATTTCTCACGGATTGTGACGTCACGGCGGCCATCTTGGATGGGTGTGACCTTGACCTTTGACCGAAACCGCAGGAATGATCGCAAGCACACGGATTAACCATCAAAATATTGATAAGAATAATCAGGAGCACACGGAGAAAACCATCATAATATTAGCAAGAATAATCAGGAGCACACGGAGAAAACCGCCATAAATTTTCTTTGATATCATAAAAATACAAAAAAAAATTAATAAAAACGAAAAAAAATTCAAACATTCTGGCTTGTACTAGAACTCTATCTTTGCTCAACAATGAGAAGTTCACAAGCTAGCAGAATGTTTGAATTTTTTTTTGTTTTTATTTTTAATTTTTTATTATTTTTTTTGTATTTTTATGATATCAAAGAAAACTTATGGCGGTTTTCTCCGTGTGCTCCTGATTATTCTTGCTAATATTATGATGGTTTTCTCCGTGTGCTCCTGATTATTCTTATCAATATTTTGATGGTTAATCCGTGTGCTTGCGATCATTCCTGCGGTTTCGGTCAAAGGTCAAGGTCACACCCATCCAAGATGGCCGCCGTGACGTCACAATCCGTGAGAAATCTGAGAAGCACTAGCAGGAAGGATGAACTTTTTTCTCCTTGGATACTATCGAAGCCAACCTCCCTTTGCGATCGATAGTGAGCGTTCCGCATCCCACATTAATGAAATAGATATTATTTACCTGCAAGCAACACGTGGCGACATCTGTTGACGACAGCCAGAACTACTTGCATCAATTTGCTTTGCATTAGATAACTTAACTTTCGCTGATGAAATATTTAAAAAACTCTATTTAAGAAATGGTTCCAATTGGAGAAAACTGTCAGTTTGTATCTAACATTAGTCACAGAAGCTACCATGGATCGTGGTTTGTTATCTGCAGCTGAATCGGAAGGAAGCCGCTGTAGATACTGTGGCAAGGATTTTGCCATGAGAAGGAATGCTAGACGTCATGAGAAGAATGATTGTGCTAGAAACCCACTACGCAACATGTTAAGCTGTAATCGTTGTAGCAGGTTGTTAACATGAATTGACAGCTTAAAAAGACATGGTAGAACATGTAAAGTCAAGACTACTTACGGCATAGAGGACACCGATGGATCCACTAGACTAAAGAAGAGTGATCTGCATTACGACAATAATTTTCCTTGTCCTGAGCGTGATGGTATTAGCTCACCCGATCGTGAGGAAGAACATAAATTGAAGGATGCTAATGGCTTCGGGAAGACTGAAACTAATGGAAGTATCAACACCGTGAAAAGTGAGAATACATTCAAGCCTATATTCAGTAGATCCTCCATTCTTTGTAAAAATGATGGACTCCTAAAAAGGAAGCATGAAGACGATGAAGACACTTCGACATCATCGATAGCGAATTCATACGGTAATCTGGGTGAAGAGGATGTCTTCTACAGTGATTGTTACAGTGACTCTGAGGCTGTTGACAAAGGCATAGACTGTGATGAAGCACCAAGAGCTGACAAGATCGAAGAATGTGGCGATGTCCTGAGACCGAAACGATGGAAACGTCGTGTTATAATAAAAAAATCTGATAATGCTTATTATGATTACTAGGACTATTGTGATATTAAGAGTATTTATAATAAACAAGCAAGTAAGATGGTGGTAGAAGAGATTGATTACACATCATGGAAAGATCCAAACATATCGATTGACCGGCTAAGACTTCTACATGACTCGCTTTGTGCAGGAAACTATTCGTGCATCAAAGAAATATCCTTCATACTCAAAGAACTGAGGAAAGCTGGCTACATACAATAATGGCTTCTTTTACTTGTATTTGTGTAATGTTGAGAAGTAATTAGATATTGAAAGTAAAAATTTAATGTTTTTATTTCTTGTATTCTGATTTCCAACTAAGGCTGTGTGATTCCGCTAATGTATGTGTGATCATTCCGTTTCCTGTGTGTAATGTGTGTATACGTTTCCTTTCCTGTGTGTACTGTGTGTACGTTTCGTTTCCTGTGTGTACGTTCTGTTTCCTGTGTGTACTGTGTGTACGTTCCGTTTCCTGTGTGTAATGTGAGTACATTCCGTTTCCTGTGTGTACTGTGTGTATACGTTCTGTTTCCTGTGTGTGTACTGTGTGTACGTTCCGTTTCCTGTGTGTACTGTGTGTACGTTCCTTTTCCTGTGTGTACTGTGTGTACGTTCCTTTTCCTGTGTGTACTGCGTGTACGTTTAGTTTCCTGTGTGTACTGTGTGTACGTTTAGTTTCCTGTGTGTACTGTGTGTACGTTTAGTTTCCTGTGTGTACTGTGTGTACGTTCCGTACTGTGTGTACGTTCCGTTTCCTGTGTGTACTGAGTGATCATTACATTTATTGCATGCAAATTGCATGTATTGTGCGTACATTGCGTACATTACGTGTTGGAGCTGATGGAGCTGTTGGAGCACTTGCAGCTAATGGTCAATTGAAGCATAGGAGCAAAATGTAGATGGATCTGATGACGTGAATTGTAGCTCTTGGAGCCTGGCGTATATTGGAGAGATCGAATTTTTTTTTTAATCAAATGATCCTCTTTTTTCATTTGTAGATTTGACTCTAGTATTATTGTAAATGGTTATTAATTTGACTAGCGTATTATTCTATACGGTGCATGTATATAAGCGAGTCCTAGACAGCAGGACGCTCAGTTTGTTACTGACGTCGGCGGTGTAAGGATCACCTAGTTTGTTTCTTCTGGTGCATAAGTCGTGTCAATTAGCTGTTCTTGAGACCTCGATGGCATCTTTACCGTCTTGAGACCTCGATGGCATCTTTACCGTCTTGAGACCTCGATGGCATCTTTACCGTCTTTAACGTCGAACTCGGAGGTTGTACCATCGTCTACGGGGACCTTGACGACAGCTACGATGGAGAAGGTGCAGATCCTGTTGGCAACGACGACATCAACATTGGAGGAGATTTCAACAGATGTGATACCACCAGCAGAAGAGACTTTAATGCCGGTAGTGTTGGCTGTGCTGGAAAACTCGACGAACTTCGTTTCAGCCTCAATGGAGACTTCAATGGATGCCGAATCGACAAAAACTAACGAACATCGGTGCTGTTACTGTGACAAGATTTTCTCAAACAGCAGCAATGTTCGAAGGCATGAGAAGAGAGAATGTGCCAAGAACCTATATCGTAAAATGATTGTTTGTGAGAAATGTCATAAGCAGTTTGCCAGAAAAGATAATATGAAAACGCACATGAAGACATGCAAAGGTCCTGCTGTTCGGCAGAAAGTAAAGGTTTCGGTGCAACAGTGATGCATCGATGTTCATAAGAGTATGCCTGGAGATGTCGCAACTGCGGCAACGTCAGTATCTCGATCGGGTCTGAAAGGCTCGTCTTCATCAGCAAGGTATCCTTGCAGCTACTGCGATATGTCGTTCACTTTTTCTCATGTAGCACGAAGACATGAGAGGAGTAAATGCAAGAAGAATCCATCTCGCATGAAGTTCCGCTGTGATGAGTGTCATGAATGGTTTACACGTATTGATAGTTTGCGACGGCATGTGAAAAAATGCAACGGTAAAGTCCGTGTGTCTACTGAAGAACTACCTGTAGAAATTTCGACTCCTCGCTTTAGATTGGAGACTCGTAAGCGTGCAAGCAAGAAAACTAATGTGCAGCAACCGATTGCTATAACATCTGGACATGAAAATAAACCTAATACTGTGTTCGGTGCATTACAAATGAATGATAATGGGTTCTACTTGGCGCAGTCTGCATTTCGTGGAAAATTTAAAGATTACTATTATTTAAATACGTTAGGTGAGTCAAAAGACATTTGTAATTTTCTTGATGATATCAGAGAGGACATTATCAATCAGCTTACTGATGATGTAGCAACAAACGGTCAATCAAAATATAACTTGTGGTTGGACTGTATATATGGAAAGCCGTATCCATTCGAAGACGAAGTGAGGAAGTGTGCATTCAAGACATCGGCTGCAGTAATTTACAGTTCTGACGATGTGAAGCAAACTGTTAAAAACGGTATCCAGAAACTCTGTCAAGAAGAGGAGGACTATGTCTGTAAAGGTTCTGGTTGGTCTCTGTCTAGTATAAACCGATTGGAGCTAAGAATTAGTCATTTCACGCCTATGCAGGGCTTTCGTAAGTTATCCTGTAGTAAAATATAGATTTTGTAATAAAATTTATTTTGTGAAAGAATTTGCGATGTTTTATTTACGAACCTGTCACTATTATGTTAAATTGTTGTTTAATATATTTATTTTTTCTTCAGCATCCAGAATCGTACCAAGGACCTAAGTCGATCTAATTAATCATTTTATTGGTTGCAAAATTTATTTAATGTGTTTTGAACTTTTTCCTGAATTTCTAGCATTGAAATTACGAATTTCTAGCATTGAAATTTCGAATTTCCAAGATGGCGTACATGATGGCTTATAAGATGATGGTAGTAGAGGATTTTAACCTCTTTAAGAATTTTGAACATGGTTTATTGAAATTATTATTTTTTTACATAAAATTAAACATTATTGCATCGATCGAGTATCGAACCAAGGACAGGAACTGATCGAATCAATATGTAAATTAATGAGTGATTTATTTAATTAATTATGGATTTTTTCCCGAATTTCTAGCTAAAAAATTACACGATTCCAAGATGGCTGCCATAACGAAACATGCAACATTAATAGGATCCAATATGGTGTTCATAATGTAAAGTGTAACGATAACATCGTACTCAACCGAGATGGTGGGTATAACGAAACATGCAACAATTAAATATAATCCAAGATGTCGACCATAACGGTATGTTCAACAGTGGTTTTAAGTAATAATTTATTTAATTTTTATTATTTAATTCGATTAGTTATTTTTTTAATGATTTTTAATTTTTTTCCCGTTTTTCTAACATAAAAATTATTGATTTTCAAGATGGCGGACATGACGGTTAGGTTAGGTTAGGTTAGGTTAGGTTTGGTTAGGTTAGCATAGATTAGCATATGGATTAAGTTAGGTTAGGTTAGGTTAGGTTAGGTTAGCATAGATTAGCATATGGATTAGGTTAGGTTAGGTTAGGTTAGGTTAGCATAGATTAGCATATGGATTAGGTTAGGTTAGGTTAGGTTAGGTTAGCATAGATTAGCATATGGATTAGGTTAGGTTAGGTTAGGTTTGCATAGATTAGCATATGGTTTAGGTTAGGTTAGGTTAGGTTAGCATAGATTAGCATATGGATTAGGTTAGGTTAGGTTAGGTTAGCATAGATTAGCATATGGATTAGGTTAGGTTAGGTTAGGTTAGGTTAGGTTAGGTTAGCATAGATTAGCATATGGATTAGGTTAGGTTAGATTAGGTTAGGTTAGGTTAGCATAGATTAGCATATGGATTAGGTTAGGTTAGGTTAGGTTAGGTTAGCATAGATTAGCATATGGATTAGGTTAGGTTAGGTTAGGTTAGGTTAGCATAGATTAGCATATGGATTAGGTTAGGTTAGGTTAGGTTAGGTAGGTTAGGTTAGGTTAGGTTAGGTTAGGTTAGGTTAGCATAGATTAGCATATTTATTAGGTTAGGTTAGGTTAGGTTAGGTTAGGTTAGCATAGATTAGCATATGGATTAGGTTAGGTTAGGTTAGCATAGATTAGCATATGGATTAGGTTAGGTTAGGTTAGGTTAGGTTAGGTTAGTTTAGGTTAGGTTAGGTTAGGTTAGGTTAGGTTAGGTTAGGTTAGCATAGATTAGCATATTTATTAGGTTAGGTTAGGTTAGGTTAGGTTAGTATAGATTAGCATATTGATTAGGTTAGGTTAGGTTAGGTTAGGTTAGGTTAGCATAGATTAGCATATGGATTAGGTTAGGTTAGGTTAGGTTAGGTTAGCATAGATTAGCATATGGATTATGTTAGGTTAGGTTAGGTTAGGTTAGCATATGGATTAGCATACGGATTAGATGACATCATCAGGTTGGCAACATCGAGGGTCGCAAGGCTAAAGGTCAGGGTCGAATTTCAATGTCAGGGTCAAATTTCAAGGTCATGGTCAAATTTCAAGGTCAAGGTCAAAGTTAAAGGTTAAGGTCAAGTTTCAAGGTCAACGGTCGAGGTCAAAGGTCAAGGACTCGGTTCAAGGTCAAGGTCAAAGTTCAGGGTCGAATCCTCGATCTTCCGCCTGGCCTTGAACCCCCATTTCCAATTACTGTAACGGGACATTTTTTCGTGCGTACATGGCTGATGAACGTAACGGGACACTTTTTCGTGTGTGCATGGTCGAAGGAAGTGACATAATCCCTTAATCCCCCTCCCTCCTCCCCTGCCCCAGGATGAACTATATATACCTACTACTAGACATCAAGGAGAAGGAAGTTTGTCTTGCATTTTAATGTTTCTCAGCTGTTTTAAGATTCTTATTCGACAGAGTAATGAATATTTATTGTTTGAATCAACCCGTTTTAAATATTTAAGTCTGAATTACTAATAAAAATTTAGCTATTTATACGAAACTCTGAAGGAAATTGCATGTCTCATCTCGAAAAAAAAAAATACATGTAGGGATTATCAGTAGAAGTATAGCCCGCAATAAACAGGAGCACACGGAGTAATCCAAAAAAGTGTCTCCAGGAATGACCAAATATTGACAAGCATAATCAGGAGCATGCAGAGAAAATCAACAAATATCTTGCTAAAACAAGCTTAGTAAATAACGAAAGATTATATTAAAAAATATTACAAACAACTTCTGTGAGCTTGTGTTAGAACTAATCCCTGCTGAACAAAGCCTCGCCAGCCAACAGACTGCTCTCGGGCAGACAATGTATTGTGTGTGTGTACTTATGCACACTTATTGAAAGATATTCAATACACCTAACTATTTTGAAACTAATTTTTTGAACGATTACTAAGATTTTTAACATTACTTTTGTAACAAAACAAATGTTTTACAGCACAAGTATATTTATTACATACAAATGGAAGTACCCGGTTTTGCCCTGGTTTACGTATTGTAAAGAGACTTATTTTATTTTAGAGAATGAGTGACTCATTTGAATACGAAAAAGTAATCATTTATTTCAGGAATTAAAATACTGGAGTGTGGAAAATAAAAGTAGTTTATTTTCGAAGTCAAAAATTTAGACTTTTAAATTTCGATCAATTTTTAACATTCTCCAAAATGTTGGGCAACATATTCTTTGAACATTTTTTCTTTACATTGAGATTCATGTCATGTTCCCTGGGTGCACAACCTGCCAGCAGCAAACATTATGTTCTTCGCTCCTAAGCGCGGTCAGCTCATCATGAGCGAGGGTGCATTCCCCTGAGATGTCTGTCTGTTCCAGCCCCGCTCCAGAACTGAATACAATACTCTACAATACATTATACGTGTCATCCTGAAACATTCATTACGCCATGTCCACCGCCTAACATACGTTCATAGAGACCTGCTGTTCGCCAATTGACAAGGTTACAGGCATTTTTAGTTATTTGTGTCTAAAACATATGTTCTTGATTAATGAATATGTAGGACGGACGAAACAGTTCAAGCAGGGGAATTATTTTGCATACCTAACTTCCTATTTGAAAATATAAGTGACGCAGTTTCCGTTTCTGAGAGAATGTTAAGCCTTTTGTGATTTGTACAAAGGTGTGTAAAATTTCCTTAAGGCCATATTTAACAGAGTTTTTTTTTTTTTATTTTTTCATGGAAAAGAGTTGTGCATGGACACTTTAAAATTGTAGTTGTTTTTTGTTTAAGAAGCATAGTTTACAAAATATTTCACTTCAAAGTTGATAATTCAGGGCTTTTGTGTAGGTACTATTTTTTTGATTAACTATAAATTTTTTCCTAAATAATTGTATTTGATGTGATCTGTACAAAATGCCAAAAATAGCTTATTGTGAAAGAGATAAATCAATAATTGCTGAATGTTTGCTGTAATCATTAGAGTCGCTTGAATTAGACATTATTATTTCGATAAAAACCACCATTAATCTGTCAATGGAAAAATTTCAGATTTTGTGAATTGCTAGTTTGAATCTTAATCTGTAAAATATAATCAGTTTTGATTTTTTAAGTAAATTGCAACACCCAAAAAAGTATGAATACTAGAATATTTTGGCGATGCGTAGCTTTGTCTCAAAATATATCTAAAATATTATTATTTTACATGGCTTTACTCTCGTCAATAGGGAAGTAATTTCAGGCGGAGACACGCAGCACAAATCAGAGGAAGGAAACGACAATGCACAACAGTAGTATATAATAGCCGGAACTAGATCTGGCTTCTGGCTGTGGTGCCGGTGCCGGTGTCCGCCATCTTGGATTGTGACGTCACGGCGGCCATCTTGGACGAGCGTAACGGGACACAGCGTAACGGGACAAGTTTGACCTTGACCTTTGACCCTCAAAATCCGCCAAAATTGGGCTAAAATTGCCCAAAATTCCTCAAAAATCGCCAAAATTTCAATTTTTTTGAAAAAAATTTCCGCCAAAAAATCTCAAATAATTCCACAGTTCAAAAATTAGGATTTCGAAAATCCTCAAAAGTCGCGTTGCCCTAGAAAAAACGAAAACTCCTAAAAGCGGCTTAAAACTCCTAAGAGCTAGCCGCTTATAAGCCGCCGACCTTGAAAATAAGGATGTCATGGCAGCCATATTGGATGATGACGTCACCGTTGCAATTTCCGTTACGGCCGCCATCTTTAACTTTTTTATTTATTATCCGATTTTAATGAAATTTTTTTTTAAAAATTATAAAAAAATTCAAATAATAAAATTTTTAATAAAAAATATTTTAAAAATATACTTTTACGACACGGAGTTTGGAGTCCTCGGTTCGAACCTGGTGAGGGCAAAAAAAAAATTAAAAATGGTGACAGGCTCCTTCCTCAATGGTGGGTGCTAGCAGACTGACTCCCACCACTTTTTTCAAAGCATATATATCGTCATCTAGTATGACGTCATGTCCGCCATCTTGTCTTCGATGCTGGAAGCCATCATAATTGTATCGTCGGCTAGAGTGTGCTGATGCCATGTTAGTTTAATTCTTACCCGCTAGAGTGTAGTAAACATTTATTACCGAGGTGCCCCCGCCATCTTGAAATTTGGCCGCCATCTTGAAAATCCGTAATTATTTAGCTACAAATTCGGGAAAAGTTCCAAAATTCATTAAATAAATCACTCATTAACTTACATATTGATTCGATCGATTCCTGTCCTCGGTTCGATACCCGATCGATGCAATAATGTTTAATTTTATGTAAAAAATAATAATTTCAATAAACCATGTTCAACATTCGTAAAGAGACTTTAAATCATCTACTACCATCATCCTATCAGACAACAAGACCACCATATTGGAAATTCGTAATTGTAATGCTAGAGATTCGGGAAAAAGTTCAAAATTCATTAAATAAATTTGTAATCCATATAATGATTGATTGGATCGACTTAGATCCTTGGTTCGATCCCTGGCCGATACAAAACAACTTTAATTTAAAAAAATACTAAAAAAGTGTTAGGTTTGAGAAAATAAAAACACCACAAGTTCTTTTAAAAAAATTTTATTACATAAATTCAATACACTACTACAAGTACAAAAAAAAACACTGACAAATTACTAAAGCCTTTTGGATTCCTCGATTCAAAAAGTCTTCTTATTGTACGGACTAAGCCTTTTACATGACTTTAAATGTCTATCCGATCCGGTCATCACCGCAGCCAGAGACGGACTGAAGTTCATATCACTTATATAGTCTCATTAGCCGGTACAACACATGAGTCAAATCAATAACCATGTTCATTATACGTCTCGGAGCATTTTTTATAATGACGATGTAAGCTATCGAGACGTGAAATTAGTTTATTGCACTTATTGCACTGAAATTGTATTCTTTGAACATTATAAGAACATCCGCTTCTTTCATGTCTGCGAGCATTTGAGGTGATAGTAAATGATACACCACAGTATTTGCACTGATGCGAAGTACGCTCTTCATTAATTGAAGTATTCAATGCTGATGAAACTTCAGCTAATGGTGGATCAGCACATATCGAAGTCTCCTCCAGTGTTGTCAGAGGCGTTGCCAACGGGATCTGCTCCAACATCGTCGGCGCCGACGTCATGGTTCCCGTAGTCGATGGTACATCCTCCATCGAGTACGACGTTAAAGTCGGCAAAGATGCCATCGAAGTCTCAAGAACAAGCAATTACACGTCTTATGCACCAGAAGAAACAAACTAGGTGATCCGTACACCCTCGACGTCAGTAACAAAACTGAGCGTCCTGCTGTCTAGGACTCGCTTATATACATGCACCGTATGGAATAATACGCTAGTCAAACCAAGAACATTTTACTAAAATACTAGAGTCAAAACAACATTAAAAAAATAGAAGCACCATCAAAAAAAAAAGGAAGCACACTTGGAAGCACCTTCAAAAAAGGAAAAAAAAAATTGGAAGCACCATCAAAAAAAGGAAGCACACTTGGAAGCACCTTCAAAAAAGGAAAAAAAAATTGGAAGCACCGACTACGAAAATGCAGCACATTTGGAAGCACCGACTACTTAAAGGCAGCACATTTGGCAGCACCGACAACGAAAAGGCAGCACATTTGACAGCACCGACAACGAAAAGGCAGCACATTTGGAAGCACCATCAAAAAAAAAGGAAGCACACTTGGAAGCACCGACAACGAAAAGGCAGCACATTTGGAAGCACCGACAACGAAAAAGGCAGCACCATCATCGAAAAGGCCGCACATTTGTCATTGGCTCCAATATTCATTGGTTCCATCAGTCTATTGATTCTATCAGTCTAGTGACTCCAACAGTCATTGACACCAACGACCTTTTTCTTCATCAGCTCCAATGATATTTGGCTAGAATGCTACGAGTCTAAGAGACCATGAGACTACAATTCTACGAGTGTACAAGACTCCTCCAACTACCTTCAAGTGTATAAAGCCCCAAATGCTCCAACAGCTCCAACACGCAATGTACGCGCAATACATGCAATTTACACGCAATAAATGTAATGATTACACAGTACACACACACAGGAAACGGAACGTACACACAGTACACACAGGAAACGGAACGTACACACAGTACACACAGGAAATGGAACGTACATACAGTACACACACAGGGAACGGAACGTACACACAATACACACAGGAAACGGAACGTACACACAGTACACACACAGGGAACGGAACGTACACACAGTACACACAGGAAACGGAACGTACACACAGTACACACAGGAAACGGAACGTACACACAGTACACACAGGAAACGGAACGAACACGTAATATTCACGCAATTGACACACAGTACACGTAGAGTACACGCAATTTACGCAAAGTACACCCAATGTACGCAATGTACGCAATTTACGCAAAGTACACCCAATGTACGTAATGTACGCAATATATATGTAATGTACACACAATGACTACGCTTCGTTCGCGCAGGACAAGCATTTAATGAAAACGAAGCACGTTTGGACGGAAATTCTATAAAACGAAAGCTCATTTAACGAAAAGGAGGCGCATTCTCTCGTTCATTCAACTTGGTAGGATACGATCTTCAATGATAAGTTAGGATATAATCTCTCCAACAGTCTATGAATCCAACAGTTTATATTTCCATTAGCCATCGACTCCAACAGTCATTGACTCCAACAGTCATTGGCTCCAACAGTCATTGCCTCCAACAGACATTGTCTCCAACGGCCTTTTGGTTCATCAGCTCCAATGATATTTGGTTAGAATGCTACGACTCTAAGAGACTATGAGACTACAATTCTACGAGTGTACAAGACTCCTCCAACTACCTTCAAGCGTACAAAGCTCCAACTACTTCAGCAGCATTATGTTATAATAGTACAAGGCTACTTGAATACGAAGCTACAAGTCTACATGGCTCCAATTGCGGCATCTGTCTTCGTCTGAATTTTCTCTTTGACTCCAACTCCGCCCGCCAGCATCTCTTCGATCTGCACCTCGATTATGTTATAATAGTACAAGGCTACTTGACTACGAAGCTACAAGTCTACATGGCTCCAATTACGGCATCTGTCTTCGGCTGAATTTTCTCTTTGGCTCCAACTGCTACAGCAGCATTATGTTATAATAGTACAAGGCTACTTGACTACGAAGCTACACATCTACAAGGCTCCAATTATCACATCTGTCTTCGTCAGCATTTTCTCTTTTGCTCCCACTGCTCCAACAGCATTATGTTATATGATTCCATGGATACTTTGTTACATAGCTACAGGTCTACGAGGTTCCAATGCATCATGTTTACGAAGCTTCCAGAACACAGGGTTACGAGACTGCGAGGCTACAGGACTACGAAGCTTCCAGAACACAGGGTTACGAGACTGCGAGGCTACAGGACTACGAAGCTTCCAGGACACGAGGCTACATGGCTACGAGACTACATGACTCTAACTGATTACAATAGCACCACTCAGTGATGAGAGTTAGGTTATCTCATGCAAAAGTACTTTATGCATGTAGTTCTGCTTTTCAACAACAGATGTCACCACATGTTGCTTGCAGGTAAATAATATTTAGTTCTTTTATGCGGGATGCGGGATGCTCACTAATGATCGCAAAAGAAGGATGGCTTCGCTAGACTCCAAGGAAAAGGAAGTTCGTCTTACATGTTGGTGCTCCACAGATGTCTCATGGCGTAATATTAATTTGACTGAGTAATGATATTTGTCAATTCCACCTGATAAAAATATTGCAAGTTTTGATTTAATAGCAGAAATTATCGAATTAAATGTAACTCCAATTAAAATGACATGTCTCAATAGACAAAAAAAAATCCATGCAGAGAGTGGTTCCTCAGAATAGTCAGAAACACTTGAAGAAACCACAGGAATGATTGCAAGAACACGGGAAAAACCATCAAATTAATGACATTAATAATCAGGAGCACACGGAGAAAACCATCATAATATTGGCAAGAATAATCAGTAGCACACGGAGAAAACCATCATAATATTGACCAGATTAATCAGAAATACTCGGAGAAAACCACCACATGTTTTCCTTGATATCATAAAATTACAGGAAAAAAATATTTAAAAAAATAAAAATAAATTTAAAAAAAATAAAAAAAATAAAAAAATGCATAAACAGTTTCTGCTAGCTTGTAAACTTATCATTGTTGAGCAAAGATAGAGTTCTTGTACAAGCCAGAAATTTATGAATTTTTTTATTTTTTTTATTTTTTTTTAAATTTATTTTTATTTTTTTAAATATTTTTTTCCTGTAATTTTATGATATCAAGGAAAACATGTGGTGGTTTTCTCCGAGTACTTCTGATTAATCTGGTCAATATTATGATGGTTTTCTCCGTGTGCTCCTGATTATTCTTGCCAATATTATGATGGTTTTCTCCGTGTGCTCCTGATTATTAATGTTATTAATTTGATGGTTTTTCCCGTGTTCTTGCAATCATTCCTGTGGTTTCTTCAAGTGTTTCTGACTATTCTGAGGAACCACTCTCTGCATGGATTTTTTTTTGTCTATTGAGACATGTCATTTTAATTGGAGTTACATTTAATTCGATAATTTCTGCTACTAAATCAAAACTTGCAATATTTTTATCAGGTGGAATTGACAAATATCATTACTCAGTCAAATTAATATTACTCCATGAGACATCTGTGGAGCACCAACATGTAAGACGAACTTCCTTTTCCTTGGAGTCTAGCGAAGCCATCCTTCTTTTGCGATCGTTAGTGAGCATCCCGCATCCCGCATAAAAGAACTAAATATTATTTACCTGCAAGCAACATGTGGCGACATCTGTTGTTGAAAAGCAGAACTACATGCATAAAGTACTTTTGCATGAGATAACCTAACTCTCATCACTGAGTGGTGCTATTGTAATCAGTTAGAGTCATGTAGTCTCGTAGCCATGTAGCCTCGTGTCCTGGAAGCTTCGTAGTCCTGTAGCCTCGCAGTCTCGTAACCCTGTGTTCTGGAAGCTTCGTAAACATGATGCATTGGAACCTCGTAGACCTGTAGCTATGTAACAAAGTATCCATGGAATCATATAACATAATGCTGTTGGAGCAGTGGGAGCAAAAGAGAAAATGCTGACGAAGACAGATGTGATAATTGGAGCCTTGTAGATGTGTAGCTTCGTAGTCAAGTAGCCTTGTACTATTATAACATAATGCTGCTGTAGCAGTTGGAGCCAAAGAGAAAATTCAGCCGAAGACAGATGCCGTAATTGGAGCCATGTAGACTTGTAGCTTCGTAGTCAAGTAGCCTTGTACTATTATAACATAATCGAGGTGCAGATCGAAGAGATGCTGGCGGGCGGAGTTGGAGTCAAAGAGAAAATTCAGACGAAGACAGATGCCGCAATTGGAGCCATGTAGACTTGTAGCTTCGTAGTCAAGTAGCCTTGTACTATTATAACATAATGCTGCTGAAGTAGTTGGAGCTTTGTACGCTTGAAGGTAGTTGGAGGAGTCTTGTACACTCGTAGAATTGTAGTCTCATAGTCTCTTAGAGTCGTAGCATTCTAACCAAATATCATTGGAGCTGATGAACCAAAAGGCCGTTGGAGACAATGTCTGTTGGAGGCAATGACTGTTGGAGCCAATGACTGTTGGAGTCAATGACTGTTGGAGTCGATGGCTAATGGAAATATAAACTGTTGGATTCATAGACTGTTGGAGAGATTATATCCTAACTTATCATTGAAGATCGTATCCTACCAAGTTGAATGAACGAGAGAATGCGCCTCCTTTTCGTTAAATGAGCTTTCGTTTTATAGAATTTCCGTCCAAACGTGCTTCGTTTTCATTAAATGCTTGTCCTGCGCGAACGAAGCGTAGTCATTGTGTGTACATTACATATATATTGCGTACATTACGTACATTGGGTGTACTTTGCGTAAATTGCGTACATTGCGTACATTGGGTGTACTTTGCGTAAATTGCGTGTACTCTACGTGTACTGTGTGTCAATTGCGTGAATATTACGTGTTCGTTCCGTTTCCTGTGTGTACTGTGTGTACGTTCCGTTTCCTGTGTGTACTGTGTGTACGTTCCGTTTCCTGTGTGTACTGTGTGTACGTTCCGTTCCCTGTGTGTGTACTGTGTGTACGTTCCGTTTCCTGTGTGTATTGTGTGTACGTTCCGTTCCCTGTGTGTGTACTGTATGTACGTTCCATTTCCTGTGTGTACTGTGTGTACGTTCCGTTTCCTGTGTGTACTGTGTGTACGTTCCGTTTCCTGTGTGTGTGTACTGTGTAATCATTACATTTATTGCGTGTAAATTGCATGTATTGCGCGTACATTGCGTGTTGGAGCTGTTGGAGCATTTGGGGCTTTATACACTTGAAGGTAGTTGGAGGAGTCTTGTACACTCGTAGAATTGTAGTCTCATGGTCTCTTAGACTCGTAGCATTCTAGCCAAATATCATTGGAGCTGATGAAGAAAAAGGTCGTTGGTGTCAATGACTGTTGGAGTCACTAGACTGATAGAATCAATAGACTGATGGAACCAATGAATATTGGAGCCAATGACAAATGTGCGGCCTTTTCGATGATGGTGCTGCCTTTTTCGTTGTCGGTGCTTCCAAATGTGCTGCCTTTTCGTTGTCGGTGCTTCCAAGTGTGCTTCCTTTTTTTTTTGATGGTGCTTCCAAATGTGCTGCCTTTTCGTTGTCGGTGCTGTCAAATGTGCTGCCTTTTCGTTGTCGGTGCTGCCAAATGTGCTGCCTTTAAGTAGTCGGTGCTTCCAAATGTGCTGCATTTTCGTAGTCGGTGCTTCCAATTTTTTTTTTTTCCTTTTTTGAAGGTGCTTCCAAGTGTGCTTCCTTTTTTTGATGGTGCTTCCAATTTTTTTTTCCTTTTTTGAAGGTGCTTCCAAGTGTGCTTCCTTTTTTTTTTGATGGTGCTTCTATTTTTTTAATGTTGTTTTGACTCTAGTATTTTAGTAAAATGTTCTTGGTTTGACTAGCGTATTATTCCATACGGTGCATGTATATAAGCGAGTCCTAGACAGCAGGACGCTCAGTTTTGTTACTGACGTCGACGGTGTACGGATCACCTAGTTTGTTTCTTCTGGTGCATAAGACGTGTAATTGCTTGTTCTTGAGACTTCGATGGCATCTTTGCCGACTTTAACGTCGTACTCGATGGAGGATGTACCATCGACTACGGGAACCATGACGTCGGCGCCGACGATGTTGGAGCAGATCCCGTTGGCAACGCCTCTGACAACACTGGAGGAGACTTCGATATGTGCTGATCCACCATTAGCTGAAGTTTCATCAGCATTGAATACTTCAATTAATGAAGAGCGTACTTCGCATCAGTGCAAATACTGTGGTGTATCATTTACTATCACCTCAAATGCTCGCAGACATGAAAGAAGCGGATGTTCTTATAATGTTCAAAGAATACAATTTCAGTGCAATAAGTGCAATAAACTAATTTCACGTCTCGATAGCTTACATCGTCATTATAAAAAATGCTCCGAGACGTATAATGAACATGGTTATTGATTTGACTCATGTGTTGTACCGGCTAATGAGACTATATAAGTGAAATGAACTTCAGTCCGTCTCTGGCTGCGGTGATGACCGGATCGGATAGACATTTAAAGTCATGTAAAAGGCTTAGTCCGTACAATAAGAAGACTGTTTGAATCGAGGAATCCAAAAGGCTTTAGTAATTTGTCAGTGTTTTTTTTTGTACTTGTAGTAGTGTATTGAATTTATGTAATAAAATTTTTTTAAAAGAACTTGTGGTGTTTTTATTTTCTCAAACCTAACACTTTTTTAGTATTTTTTTAAATTAAAATTTTTTTTTTTAATCGGCCAGGGATCGAACCAAGGATCTAAGTCGATCCAATCAATCATTATATGGATTACAAATTTATTTAATGAATTTTGAACTTTTTCCCGAATCTCTAGCATTACAATTACGAATTTCCAATATGGTGGTCTTGTTGTCTGATAGGATGATGGTAGTAGATGATTTAAAGTCTCTTTACGAATGTTGAACATGGTTTATTGAAATTATTATTTTTTACATAAAATTAAACATTATTGCATCGATCGGGTATCGAACCGAGGACAGGAATCGATCGAATCAATATGTAAGTTAATGAGTGATTTATTTAATGAATTTTGGAACTTTTCCCGAATTTGTAGCTAAATAATTACGGATTTTCAAGATGGCGGCCAAATTTCAAGATGGCGGGGGCACCTCGGTAATAAATGTTTACTACACTCTAGCGGGTAAGAATTAAACTAACATGGCATCAGCACACTCTAGCCGACGATACAATTATGATGGCTTCCAGCATCGAAGACAAGATGGCGGACATGACGTCATACTAGATGACGATATATATGCTTTGAAAAAAGTGGTGGGAGTCAGTCTGCTAGCACCCACCATTGAGGAAGGAGCCTGTCACCATTTTTAATTTTTTTTTGCCCTCACCAGGTTCGAACCGAGGACTCCAAACTCCGTGTCGTAAAAGTATATTTTTAAAATATTTTTTATTAAAAATTTTATTATTTGAATTTTTTTATAATTTTTAAAAAAAATTTCATTAAAATCGGATAATAAATAAAAAAGTTAAAGATGGCGGCCGTAACGGAAATTGCAACGGTGACGTCATCATCCAATATGGCTGCCATGACATCCTTATTTTCAAGGTCGGCGGCTTATAAGCGGCTAGCTCTTAGGAGTTTTAAGCCGCTTTTAGGAGTTTTCGTTTTTTCTAGGGCAAGGCGACTTTTGAGGATTTTCGAAATCCTAATTTTTGAACTGTGGAATTATTTGAGATTTTTTGGCGGAAATTTTTTTCAAAAAAATTGAAATTTTGGCGATTTTTGAGGAATTTTGGGCAATTTTTGCCCAATTTTGGCGGATTTTGAGGGTCAAAGGTCAAGGTCAAACTTGTCCCGTTACGCTGTGTCCCGTTACGCTCGTCCAAGATGGCCGCCGTGACGTCACAATCCAAGATGGCGGACACCGGCACCGGCACCACAGCCAGAAGCCAGATCTAGTTCCGGCTATTATATACTACTCACAACGGATGGTGAGAAACGATCATCTTAAAAATCCCCAGAAGTGCTTTCGGAAAGCCATGGCAGAGAAAAAAAAGAAAAAAAAACAAGAATTTAAGCTGTAGTGGTTTTATTTTCAATGAATTCATAACAATAATTATTAAATTCCCTCCTTTTAAAGTATTCAGAGACGGTATTCCCAAACACAATGCCTCAATTTATTTCTCGTAAAAAAATTGGTTGTCTGTAAAGTCGGTTTACGAACGATAGTGTAACGTGACAACGCCATAACCAAACATTGATGAAATGATTGATCCAGAAGAAAATGAAATATCATATTCGGCCTGAGACTGAGCCGTAATAGGTTTTTGCAACAAAACCATTTAGGCATTAAAAATATTATATTCTTTGAGAAAGACTTTTTTTTCTAATTTTTCTATCTTTTTTATGACAAAATCTACCTCTGCATATTTTTATGAATAAAATTGAATCATTTTTATTGAATTATCACTATTTTGTATGGATACAAAGAAGGAGTGAAATGAAATCTACAATTTAATTGATAAATTTACTTTTATTACCATTCATTAATTCAAACATATTTATTACATTTGTAGTGTCGCGCGCGCAGTATTTATTTTTACAAGTACAAAAATGAAGGTACTGCAGCGGCCGGGATTCGATCCGTCGACAATTGGATTGGTAGTCAGCGACGCTAACTGCACAGCCACGAGGCCAAATTGGAAACAATCGTTTCAGATGTTATATATATTTATAAAAATTTTGTTTTGTGTTGTGGAAGACTTAAAAACGTATGTAGTCCACCATGTTTATTTCTTATAGTGGTAGACGGGAAATTAAACCAAACTTATTTATAATGTGTTACAATTTTTTTAAAACGTTGTGCAAAAGATCCCGGGAGTAATTTGAATTATTATGTGTAACTGTAAAACACCATTGTTCGTTAAAAACGTATTTGAATATTCAACATTACTTTTAAATAACCGTACCAATTGTGCTAAAAATCGGTGGACGATCGTTAAATTACATAATATTAATAATTCAAACGACGAAAATATGATTGAAAAGTCAAATCGATGGTTGTTCCAATCGAGTGGAAGAGAGATACCACGCATGCATACAATGAGCATAACAGGACACATCCGTAGTGGGACATCCGTAGTGGGACAATGTGCGTTAGGAGACACTTTTTCGTGCGTGCAGCCGGCGTTCATCGATTTATTAGACGTTGTCACGTCAAAATATCCAGTTGTGCAACACTGTTTTTGTTATATGTCCGTTGCGTACAACACTCTTCTCTTGGACTGTAAAGTATTTGTGCCTGTGTTGCACGCACCCCACTGGCACCCCCTGCCTTTAGGCCGCGCAGAATTGTCTCCCCACCCCCCCTCCCCCCTTGTGCAGCAGCAGGCTGCTGTCTGACCTTGAAGATTAGTCACACAAAATTAACACTTCAAGGTTCAAGGGACAGAGTGAGCATTAGTTGGAAGAAGTAATGTGAAGTGAAGTTTGTGCAAATAAATGCAATTTTTATTTTATGTATTAAATTTGCTCTTAGATGTTTTTTTTTTTCATATCAAAGTTTTAATAGATAAACAAATTCCGGAAAAACCCCGGGTATCTCGTCCACGGAAACGAAACAAACACGCGAAAGCTGCGAACGAGATATGGAGGAAAAAAAGAAAGGTAAGCAATATTGATAATGAGGAAGAGTGGTAAGCAAAATTATATTAATATGCTGAGTTTAATCAAAATAGAATATTATCTTTTTCATTTTACGTGAAACAATACAGTTTATATTTGATGTAATACATTTCTATTTTATGTCCTTGAGTTTTGTCGAAGAAAGAATTTGAAATACTACGTTAAAGTTAATGTCTTTCCCAATGCGTATTGGATTTTAAAATGTAAAATTAAACGCATAGGTATTATTGCAATTTGAGTATTGCACTGTGTTGCTTCAAACTTAGAGCTGAGAGCTTGTTTCCCCATACGGTTTTAACAAACATTCAGTTGGTTTTACTTTGTTATTTATTGTATTTATGTATGTAGAGTTTTATATTTAATAAATGCAATTTTATAATCGTTTTGAAGCTGGCTATCATTGTGTAATCGTTAGAACACCAGCTTATAATGCAAGAGGTAGTGGGTTCGAATACCGGCCAGATTTAGTTTTCTTGTGAACATATTAATAAGTAAGCCCCTCCCATAAGCGATGCAGCTATATAACGTAAACGTCATCTGAAACAACTTGACGTAAACGGCAACTGAAACTTCTGCTAACAACATGGCTATAAATGGTAGTACACATCGCGGGAAATTTTCTTTCTGTTGCTTGGATTCTAACATACTTTTAACGAATTTCCATTTTTCTTTTATTATTTTCTGTATATTGTGTGTGACGCTACTTTCCTATTTGTACTGACAAAAAAAATTCGGAGACTTTTAAGATAGTTTGAAGTGTTTCAACTGAAATAACAATCTAAATGTATTTAGAAAACCTGTGCGTGTTGAATCTCGAGGCCACAAATTTTGCTGAGACCTTTCAACGAAATTAGCTAGGTAGGACCCCACATACATCTGTCTTCCCCTCTCCTTATTCAGTTTTTTTATTTCCATGAGTCATGAACTTAAAAATGTATAGCCAGCTTTTCTAAAACTGTTTTAGCCCCTCCAATGCTTATGGTGGGTGGATGTCTTCAGTCATCTAATCTGTGTCATAAGTAGCTAATTGTCCAATACAATCAAAAAAGCAGCAGATCGTTACAGTATTTTGAAAACATTGTTGAAATAATTTGTATTATTGTTGTTATATTACCATATGTTACTGTAGCTGTTATTCTGTTGATGATGCCACCTCAAAATCGGGTTAGTTGTATTTACATACCAATCATCTCGAAATTATTTTTCTAGCTGAGAGTTACAAACAAGCACTTGTAGGTCGTCTTTTTAATAGCTTTTAAGCAGTAAATGTAAATTAGTAATTTTAAAATTATATTTTCACTCAATCATAGCATGAATAAAACTATTAATCATATAAGAGACTATTTAAAAGTATAAAAATACTATAGCATCAAGTTCGTGCTGTGAATACTTTCTTAGTGTCAAGCCATGTTACCAAGTGCTTTTTTTTCAAAACGTCTCCAAAAAACTACACACAAATTTTCACAACCTAATATTTTTTTATCTCAAAAGTAACATGTGTAAGATAACCTTAAATTGAATACTAATATTTGAAACACATTTTTAAAGTCACTATTTCCTTTTCTGTCTATCTTATTCAGTGTGGCATAATGTCACTAATATTACCCGCCTACCATGATTTGTTTATCCCATTCGTTGTTTTTCGTTGGCCTGATTTCATGTACCTGTGCTGTTAACTTTAAAATATATTATATATATAAACTTCTATGTCACACATAGAACATTTTATGTAAAAAACTATTCTTTTTTTTTTTTTTGCAGAAACAATGTGGAAGAAATACAAAACATGTCTAGTTGAACGGTTATCAAGCAGTAGCAATACGTCTTCTTCGGAAAGCAATATCGTGCGTCGTTATGCCAAAGAAAGGAAGACAACGGTAAAATGTCCATATCTGACGAGGAAATTCTTCTAGATTTATTAGTTGAAAGCGTTATATCGTGTGCCCCTGCATTAGCAGGAAACAGAATCGTAGACATACAACAATTTATGAAAGAAATGAGAGTAGTCTATGAGCACCCAAACATTTGCACACTAGGACGTTTTGAGCAGGTAGTAAACATTTCAATTAACTATTGTTTTTGCTAAATTTTCAGAAACATTTTTTGTAAGTGTTTGAAACTTAGTTGTTTACCCATACAGCACACAATGTTTCAGTAACATGTCTGTGATATTGCAGTAACATTACTATGTTTCGAATAGATTACATTTCATCTGTCATGTTTCTGGAATATTTCATAACATTTCATTGGAAACATAGTACTCATGTCTATAAATGAAGTTTCAGATACATTTCAGCAAGATTCGTTTGGCAATATTACATTGTGGTTGATTCTGAAATGTATCTGAGACATTATATTGAAACTTCCCATCATGTTTGTTGGCACTGAAGTTTAGAAATCTTTGTCTTTGTGTATTATTTCTTGTTTTGGCGCAGTATTTTGGTACTTGGATTTTTATATGTGGTGAATAAATTGTAAGTTTTAACATTATTTATTTCATGTTAGTTTACTTTTTTTTGTTTTTACTTTCGCACTTAAGAAAGTACCGGTATAGAAACATTCTTTTATGCGTCTTCGAAATGTGTAAAGCTGTAGGTTAAGGAATGTCTTTTTTTGTCGGTATGCTTATTATGCTCAAACATTCCCGTGCCATATTTATATGTGCGCTGTTTTCAGTCTGATTTTTTAATTTATGTGATGCATTAACAGGATATTCGCGATTTAATAAAATTGCTAAAGCATCTAACAAGTTTTCTACTTACTGTAGCTATATATGGTCGTTGACTGTAGAACACGAATGCTTATGTATGGGTTATTTATTATCTTTAGTTAAAAATCACACAAATATAGGCTTATAGGTTCCTAAATATTTTGGTTTTAATAGCATTTGATCAAACCAATTTATTTTATTCAGTTATCACCTTCGGGCTTTTATAATATACTTAAGTAAATATATTTCATAACCTATAATATGTAGTTAAGGGTTATTAATGTTTATTTACTGTGCACAACACAAATTAATTATGTTGTGTTTATTTTAATATAAATATTAAAGTGATTAATTTGAAATAATTTACAATTCTACTGGTTAAGTAATTATTTTTATTATGTTATGTTCTGCACTCTGTAGTAGGCCTACTTACATCGTATGTTGTAGGCCTACGTATTACTATTAACGGAAATTTAATAAAGCCTGCTATTATATCTGGCTTGTCATAAATGTAATTTATTGTAAGTGAATGCACTAGGCCTACACATATAATTAGACAGCGGTTTCATTAATTGCCATTTCGCTTAACAAAGTTATTTCTGCAATCTGGCCTTCATTTTATTGGTGGGCTGGAATTGCAGCGCAAAATAATTGAAAAAAATTTTGTCCTTTACCGCAGAGAAGGTACAAGTCTTCGAGTTGTGTTGTACTAAGCATAAGCATCATTGGTTTTTCTATTTAAATTAGTTTTTCTTATGCTAAATTATGGTAGTAACCAAGTATGTTTGATTTGGAGAGTTTGACAAAACCTAATTCCATCCATTATATGACAATAAAGGAAACACATTAAATGATGATTTATTAGATTACATGTGTATAGTTATGTTGTGGTAGCAATTTAAATAATGAAAGTAAACATTAAATGTGCACTACAAAGGATAATATTGAGAATCTGCTCAAAAAATTACTAGAAATTATTGCACAAAAACATGGGCTGAATTGTAATGATGTAACATCACAGGCACTGTTCACACATACACTTATTAGGAAATCATTAGGTTTTAAATTTAAGTTTTCTTTTAAAACTTTGCTTAAAATGTGTTACTATACAATGTCATGGGCCTCTTTGCATTAACCAGACACCATTAAATTGATTGTTAGGAATGTAAATAGCATGTTAAGAAATTCCCAGTGAAGAAGTATTCCTGCTTAATAAGTTTGAAAAAAAAATGCATAGGTTGCAATACCAATTTGTCCCTTTTAAGATGCTTTCAGTTTTGAAATTTATCATTGGCAACAGAAACTTTTTTTTTCTGTTTGCATGGTAAAAATAAATAATGTAACAACTTAGTGTCTACATGTTTAAAAATCTCACATACATGTCATAATTGACCTGAAACAAGTTAAAAATAATTGTTTTTCCTTCTTTTTTTTTCAGCAAAAATCTCCAAGAACATCTGCATAGAGAGTCAGTTAAAAGTTTCATGTATTGTGTGTGTGTGTGTGTATATATATATATATATATATATATATATATATATATATATATATATATAGTTTTTTTTATTAAAGTCTACTTCTCAGACTACGTTGTTATTTGTTATTGAAAATACCCCTTTGCATCTTTGCCTCTATTGTTAAGTATTCAAATGGAAAGAACCTGGTTTGACCTGGTGTGGCTTTCTGATTATGGTTATACATGGTTCTTAACTTACTTCAGGTGCATTCTTGGCTGGTTTCATAACATAGATCATAGAAGTTACAATCCAAAACCCTATTGTCTGTTTGAATAAGTTTCTCTATCTCTAATGACTTCATTGTTGACAAGTTAGGCCAAACTAGCTACCTTCTATTTTGTACAAAGTATAACTCACCATGCATATTATTTTAAAATTTTGTACTGCATATTACATAATTATGTATATTATTTGTTTACAATAAATTTGTGATCTCATTTGAATATAGTTTGTGTGGAAGTACTGTTGTGTTAATATTATTTTGTGTATTTACTTTGAAAATTTGGATTTTAGAGACCCTATATACTATTGCCATATTGTATTTGTTGTTTTATCCTTAGGCTATTTATTCAATTTGGTAGTATTAAAATACAAATATAAAACCTAGCTTAATCCACGAACTTTAGGTAGATTAACATGCTATCTATAGAAAAAATTAAGGAAACCAGATTTTTTATGGACTGCCACTATTGTATCTTCAGCAAGTCACTGGCCACTCAATGTTAGGGAAGCTGGATCAATTTGAGCTCTTGTCTGATACAATAAGTCTTTCAATTAGGGAAAGTGACATTGCAATGTTAAAGAGTATTTCTCATTGCACATTTGTTTCATTCCCATTTATATTCCACTACTACACCACCATCTCACTTCATTTAGGCTGGTCAGACAAGTTTTTTGTTTAGTGAGGACAGCCGATTCTAGTCCAGTCTCATTTATGTTGAGCTTGTGTGAAATGGAAAACAATATGTCGATTATAAAGCTATATGATGAATTTGTATTAAGACTGCATTGTTTCATATTTAGACCCTCTGTAAATTAGTATGTGTGTGTTTAAGAAGAAAAAGACATTAATTATAACATAAAATTGTTACATGTCTTTTGAGGGTTTTCAAGCACACATTTTTTCTTGCAAATGTCCAAAAAACAAGCACCAGCCATATATACTTACTATAGCATTAAATAAGGAAAAACCTACATCACAATACGAGCACAGGTCAAGTCTCATGGCTGTTCATTATGTTAATACCGGTTTCCTGTGCAGCATACAAGTAGGAATTTTCTATTATAATATGTTAGTGTATTGTATATAGGTATATTAGTTTTTTATTTCTATAACATTTGTTTGAGGTTGAATGCGATTTTTTTTCTTGTGTGTATCAAGTATTTTAAGTTAATGTAATACCACATGATTATCTAGACCACTGATACCGTACACAATAACATTGTCGTGATTTTTGAGAATGTCAACATCTGGAATGCTATAGAAAACCATACCCAAATTATCAAGACATTGTTCAAATACAGATAAAGACATCGATGGACAAGTGCTCATTTATGATACTCAAAAACAAACTTGAAGTGGCCATAACACATTGGGTTGTGAAAATTATATTTTAAAATGCTCAGTAATCATATCTCCTATGCAAGTGGGGTTTGGTTGTTATGGATTAAGTAAATATTAGCATACTTTCTGTGCTGAGCATAAGGAGATCACATCCAGATAGCTTGGGGAGCCTCAATTTAATTTATTCATTACAAGATGACATTGTCATTGTATTTAATAATGGAACCTTTGTGCATTAGCTTGTCCCTTTTTCCCCATGTACTGATGTAGATGCATGTCTGCCTGCCACTATATCACATTCAAATTCCCCATTAAAATAAAATGCAATGGACAGGAACCATGGACACCAGTGCTGGGCTACTATATTACATTCATGTAAGTTTCATTCCCTTTGCAAGCATACTGAAGACTTATTTAAATTTTACTTTTATAACCATAATTTGTTTTTAGAATAATAAAATAGTTTGTAAAATTAATGTTAGGCATGTCTGGTATGCTGACCTGGGAAAACATCTGATGTCTAATTAGATTAATTAAATTATTTCTTTAACTTGGTTCATATATATATATATATATAAATTTAGCTCAGTAGGGTGGAGAATATGGTTTCATTAATTTACCTGAATTGTTGGATTTTGTCGGCAGGCTTTTTTAATCTTACATTAGAAATTATAAGTAAATTTTTAATTGGTTTTTCACCAATTGTACAAGCCAAATTATTTAGTAATATAATCAATTATCATTACATTAAAAACGACAAAAATTTACATTCTATGCCCTACCAGAGCACATCTTTAAAATAATTTCAAACAAAATAATATTACAATATCTATTTTTTTATATAATCAAAAAATGACACATTACTATGGACAAGCAAAACTTGACGAAAACAAGAAGATACGAACAAGATCATATCAATCCACCGATTAACACTTTCTAAGGGTGTGGTCAAGGGGCATTATGCACAAAGTGATCAAGAGGAAGTGTACGAGGGAATGCTGTGATGAATTGGAACACAGTCACTGCACTTCACTGCAACTAGCTGACCAATGCAGCTGTAACATTATGGTATCTGTTAAAGTGCAATACTCTTTTAAATTATAAATATACCCTCAGTCATCCTAATTTCCAGAGGTATTTTGGGTCACATGATACATTTTATATGTATTTCAGAACATTAATGGAAATATTTCGGTTAAATGTTTCAGAAATATTGATGGGACATTAGTGGAAACATTTCAGAAACATTACCATTTGATGTTGCAGGGAGGTTTCATTGAAATATTTCACAGGGCGGACATTTTGACGTTTCTGAAATATATCCGAGATGTTTCAGGTAGGTTGCGAAATGTTTCAAACATGTTACAATGTTTCAAAAGTTATATTTCTGAAACATATCTGTAACATTTTGTGCTGTATGGGTAGGCACATATCAATAAACTGCTTACGATGCCATTAAATTTAATCTGGAAAATATTCCAAAGATTATAAATTTTAATGTGCGTACACTGAAAAAGATTATGTGGTTTTAAAAAAGTTTTTATAATCTAGTTCCGAAGGATTTTTTTTTGTAATAGTACAAGCTAAACATTTTAAATATGAACACACTTCGATAGAATGCATGTAATTCATGTTGCAATGATTCAAAAAAAAATATGATACTAGAAAAGAACTGTTATGCGGTTTCGCGAAATGGAAATCTCAAAAATAAGTTTGAAGTGTACGAAAGTTTGCTTGTCTACAAAATAAATTGTTTTGTATTCTAGTTCCCAATAAATATAGAATTTACTGTGTACCCATTACTTTGAGTTTGCGTGCTCTCCTAAATTGAAAATTTTGAGCATCATTAAATATTCAAAAACTTAAGAATCTTATATGTAGGTACTGAAACACGTATTTTATACTGTTTGCCATAAAATATTATTCGTATGAAAACAATTTAACAATGGGTGTTTATGTTATTTTTGGCTCGCAGTAACATCAAGATTTGTTTCACCATCTAAAAAAATTAAGGGAGCTTTTTTTAAAATCTAAATATATCTAATAATTTTAGCAGGCTTTCACGGCCATTGTCTGAAGTAGCTTGGCTTCTAGGTTGTAGCCGTGTCCTTGGCAAATAATTCACCAACGTTTCGGTCGACATTGCAGTCACCATCGTCAGGGAGCAGTTACCTACCAGTAGGTAGGTATCAGTAGGTAACTGCTCCCTGACGATGATGACTGCAATGTCGACCGAAACGTTGGTGAATTATTTTCCAAGGACACGGTTACACCCAGAAGCCAAGCTACTTCTAAATATATCTATCTGAGAATTTTAAAGATTAAATGCTTAAATATACACTTTTACAAGCAAGCTTATGTTTAAATTTTTTTCTAAATCACCGTCACATTTAATCAGTTTTCTGGGCTGGCAATAAAAATGCGGTATGTTAAAATTATATGTGGACTACGTTAAACATTAGACCTCTTTCCTTTGCATCTCTTTTTCTCGCGGTCAAGCTTTTATTGCAGAGGGGGGTTTTCCCCTTAATACTTGTCCAAAAACAGCTTTTACATACATTTTCAGAATAATAAATATTTTATGAAAAGTAGGACAACTAAGGCAGTTTACCACAAACAAAAATTCTTAGTATTTTTTAAAAGTAAATTTATTTATGCTTGTTCATATTTGCTGCAACACGATATCCAGGTTGACATTTGATTGTTTTAATTGTTTTGCCTTTTTTTCTTAAGGTCCATGATGGAGTTACGCTGCAAAATATTTATTTCATATCTTAATAGGTTTCTGTGAAAATTTTCCACGAGTTCATGAGTGAACAATAATACAGTATACTTGTTGGACTGGAGAACTCTAAGTACATCTTATATTTCTCTTTCTTGTGACCATGATTCGCTTCGGCATAAAGAAGTTCTGTTTTACCTTCTTAAAAAATTTCATTTAGAATTATGAAATAACCCACATTTTTAATGTTGATCATTTGAATTTCGTACAGTGGTAATTTGATGGCCGATATATAAGGTGGCTGCCCTGCGCAATATGGTCATTCTGTTGAAATTTGCAGTGGAATCGTCAATGCAAGGCTAACGACTCTTAAGAAAATATGTGATAACGGATCCTATTTTTTCTGTCTTCACTTTGCAGCTTTCAGCTCAGTTCCGGGAATCACTTCAGCTGGCTCGGGAAGGGTCTGTGTTGGTGCAGAAGCGCCGGAGGAGGAAGAGGGAAGGCATTAGGGACAGTACAGTCGCGCCTAGAACATTGTAGCCGGGCTTATACTAGACTTTCTGGCAGGTATATGGCCTTAACAACTAAGTTAATCTTTTCACAGTAAGAAGGAACATATTACTTGTTATAGTGACTTTGAAAGTCTTGTATACCCGTAATATGTTGAAGACATCTCCTTATCTGTACAATTTACACGACAAAAAGTCTAAAAGAATGTCAAGGGCCTGTAAAATTAATGGAAAAAATGGTCGTCCTCACCAAAAAAAATCTGGTAGTGCTAATGGATGCTTACGATAGAGAAGTCTTTCTTCTGGATGGTGGCAAGCACATGTGGCAAGGGTTCCATGCGGTAGTTCCTGAGGTAGGCCGGCAGATTCCACTCCGCACTCCTCTTCACTTGCTGCTCCTGTGGCTGCAACACACATCACGTGACATGAAGCCAGCATCTGCAAGCAGGGGTGCTGCTTGAGGTTTGCAAGGAAATACTACTTCATATTTCACACGAACCTGCAGTGGCTGCAAACATTGAAACACTTGTGTAATATGATGGTTCTAAGGGGTGAGAACGAACAGCCATAATACAACTGTGTGATTGCATGTAAGTAAGGTGCTAGCAGCACTAAATGAACAAAAACCATATATACACTTCTTGCATTTTATCTTGTTCAGTTTTTGGTTTTTCCACTCATATTGTAGTACAGACTGTAAACATTAAGACATATTTACATGTTTATAATAATTTTTTTCTCACAGTTATATGTTTGCTTTGTCATTTAAATAAGAATAATTTTAGTTTTCTTTCATGTATTTAAGTAGGCTGAAGTTGTACATAGTGCGAGGATCCAGGCTTATTCCATAATATATCAGTTGATATTCATGTTTGGGATTTTATTCTCTACTGAACATTTATTTGAGATTTATTATTCCATTCATTACTGATTTCGCTTCACTGCACTCGTTAGCTATGGTCTCCAGGTATTAACTCTCTCGCCAAGTAGGAAGCGAGGTTGCTTAGTCATTCTTCCTAGCCTAGATGCTCGCGGGCCAGTGATTTAGAAAGAACAATTACTCAAGTGTTGGGCTTCGGATTGAGAAGATGTTCTCTCTGCGTGGGGCGGTCCCTCGTCCAGGGATCCCGCGCAGAGAACAAGAAGATACGTGGCTACGAAGAATTTATGTAGCTTTGCAAGTGTTAAGTCAAGAAAGTCCATGTTCTTGCCATAAGGACCACAGTGAGTCGTGTTTCGCAGTCATTTACACTACCGCGTCGGGCGAATATCCACCATTGTGCGGCGAGACTTCCAGTCAGTTATACAGCTACCATTCCTGTCTGCACTGGCGAGACGCACCCGTATCAAGGAATATTCAACCAGTCCTTGCGGAGCCGGGCAGAGAAGCCATCAGCAGTAGTTCTGCTGGGTGTCACAGCGAGAGTTGCAGCACATCCTGAACCGGTGGGGACAAGACCAGAGGTCCTCGAAGAACACAGTGTTCCAATTGCCCGCCCCTGAACTCAGTCGAGTACATTTTATATAATTATCATGTGTAGAATCACGAGGCTGAACCATCTTCTCTAGACTGAACATAACATTATCTTCAATCAGTTTCAATGGGTCGTCATACATAATTCGGCAGAAATTAGTGATAACCCAGACAGAGGGGTTTTATCACCCGTCAGTTACGTGGCTCATAATGAAAATATTGATAAAGTAACTGGTCAGGCAAGCGCCATTGACTTCGTGGAACAGTTTCAGTTTTCAAAAGAAAAATAAAACATGTCGAACGCAGTAGAAATCACATCACAGATGGGAACGAATTTAATCACAATGGATAATTTAATGCGTGTTTTTAACACATTTTCCACACAGCAAAACGCGTCACTAACATTGCATACAAACAGTATTTCAGATGAGCTAGCACGTCAAAGCGCAAAAATAATCGAAGGCGTAAATCAAATGCAAGCGGAAGTGTTAGCAAGAGCAGCCAATAACATCTCTGAGGTCACTAAACATGTCATTGCACAAATACAGGACGTACGCGAAGAAGCACAAAACTTTCGCGAGTCAGTCAACACGAAATTTACTTCCGTCGAAGTTCAGATGGAATGCATGCAGCAATCCATAGAGAATGCAGAGACGGCGCCATGACACAGCTAGGCGTGTGGCCGAGGAACAAATTACGCAAGCTACGACTGGTTTTGAAATACGTTTCGCACAACTACAGCAACATGAGACCAACACTTCACGGAGAATTTAAAACTGTAAATAATATCATCAAGCGTTGGGAGAGTTGCCTAAACAGGATGTTGTTATGACTTTTAGAGTCTATTAAATATACATATAATAAAGAAATTAATTTACCTTGGAAGTAGGTAGAATTTGGAACAAAACAGGCTAATTAAACATTGAACCTCAGAGATGACACTAAAGGCCTAATAAAGTAACGGCATTGCCTCCCTGAAAACCCTGTGGAGACTGTGGATTTATAACTTTAAATTAATAAATAAAAATGCAGTTTCGTCAATAGGCTTGCTTCGATTTATGTTGCTTCATAGGTTGTTTTTTTTTAGATTTAAAACTTTGACTATCTTAACTAAGGTAAATGAAAACATGTTCCAACATTGTGAATTGTTACAAAAGGAAACATATAATTTTGATGATTGAATAATTGAATTATTGGGTTAACTGAAGAAGAATAATAACTCAAATTTTTATAGGGCCATCCCGAAAATGATCAAACAAATGCATTAAGCCATAGTTAAAAATAAAACTTAATAAAATATGTGAAACATATACCCAATTTACACACTGGCGCTTTTCTTTGTTTGTTACATAAGTAGTTACCTACTGTTACTGACAATGCCAGAATTAAATTTATTAACATTTGGGGCAATTTAAGTCTGTTTGGAAAGTGGTTTGTCTTTAGACAATAAATTATACAAATTTGATTACACATATTTGGTCGACTTGCTGGCATCCTAAAATCTTGTAGACGTGACCCGCTGTGGGTGTCATGGAACAGAAAGGGGTTCTGAGGTGTCATGGAGTATTTGGAAGTAGAATATCCGTAGCTTATGGTGACGAGCTACAAGGTAGTTAGTCTTAGGATACCGAGGCCCAGGAAGACCGTCTGGCCGCTATCTAGGCTCCAGTTAATGGGCCCTGTCTGAGAACAAGCCAGATCCAAACGAATTATACCTGATTCACAGCCCACAAAAAAGGAATTATCGGGAAAGAGAATGGGTACGGGTATCGAAAACTCACCAAAACAGGGTGTTGCTCCTTGAAATCAGGAGGTGTCTTTCTAAGGTGTCCACGAAACTCGGTGTGAAACTAGCGCTGTGGATGCGGAAGCACTCATAATTGAAAAAAAATTAACAAACTATGAAATTCTCTACAAAAAAAACACTGACTGACTGCTTACAAAAAAGTAACTTCATACAAGATTTGGGAAACAATCCCTTGACAAGGCGACTACATCTTAATTTAAGTAGCGGAGGCGAATCTCGCTGAGTGCTGGCCTCTCAAGAAGGAAACATCTGAGAAAGATGCAGTCAGTCAGAAGTCGCGCCAAGAAGTCCACTGGTATGGCACCTGTGGTGCTTAATTAAATTCGGTGCTTCGCCTTGAAAGAAGGAGGGGATACTTTGGCTTCAGGGACGAAAGGTTCGGATGATGTCCGAGGGAGGGGTCGACAAATACAGACTTCGAGAGCTCGACACTGCTGTTGGCACCCGATCGCAGCGCTATCTACTGTGCAGTGGCCGAAACAGATATGGAGTCGATTTGCGCATCTCGAACAAGATTATTTCAAAACAAGGGGGCTTATGGAGGAGACTGGTGGAGAGCTCTGGTGGCTCGGAAGAGAAACACAGGAGATTGTTTGTTGATTAGGTAGCTGGAGAGCAGTGGCATTTGGCAAGAATTTGTACACCCAGGGGAAGTAAGTGACAACACCGCCACTAGATGTCAGGGACAGTACGTTCGAAAACCAGTAGCCATTCCTTGAGAAAAGCCATTGTTCTTCGGGGCTAAGCACTGGTGGTTGCACTGGAGTCCCTCGAGGAAAAGTCTCAGGGGGGACGTGGAAATTTCCAGAGCCGTGGGAAATGAGCTCTCCTGAGCCAGGAGATGTGCTGGGGCGTGGGTAAACTGACTCGAGAGCCTAACTGAAAGTGCTTGTCTCAAGTGAGCTCTGAGAAACAAGCTGCCTTGCGAAGCTGCAGGGAGAAGCAGTCCTGGTCACGACGACAGGAAGAGTTTCAGGAGCCAGGCATGTACCAAAGCGGGAAGAAAATGAGGCTTGATGCTGGCCTCGCAAAGGTTCGGTAAATATCCGATACTGCGCTGGGAATGACTCGAGTAACCGCCCAATAAAGATTAAGTGGGAGGGTACAGTGACCGGAACAAGTTTAAATCTAAGCTATAAAATTACATTTAAGATAACAGTTCAAAATTCAAATTTAAAATTGGGCCCAAAAATCATAATAAGTGGCATAATGTTTTTACACGATACTAATGCATGTACCTAACCTGTCAACCTGTACGTCACATTCTGGCTTCACTGTTGCGTACAGACCACCAGTCGGCAAGCACGTCACACGTCATGCAAACCAAGGCAAATGGACAGTCGACACTAGTTTTAGATGTAGCCACTATGCTTAATTATCCATGACATTTTTGGGCCGAAGAGATGCCCACATTTTCTGCAAAAACAAACGAATACCCTCTCAATTTTTAAAGGCATTAGAAGAGTATGCTAATCGCTTTAATCTTACAGAAGCAGAGAAAGTGCGTTGTTTAAGTTCATGCTTCAAGAGTACTGCGTACTACTGGTGGGAATTACACCAAGGCAGAGTAGAATCTTACAATCAGTTTTGCCAACTATTCCTACACCAACACTGGAATATAAAAATACAAGGCAACCTAGGCGCAGAGCTGCACAGCGAAAAATTCGAACCAAAGCTTAGCCGGTCACTAGAGGCTCACCTCAGTGACATGTTCGAGCATACATGTAAGATGTAACATGTTACTTGAACATAGCTATGAATGACGAAGAATTTATAGCTATGGTTTTGGGACAACTGCCAGTGTGTTATCAGCTGCATCTTACTGGCAGAAACTTTGAAAATATCTCTGATTTCCGAGAGCAACTTTTGGCTTACGATCGTTTGGCCAGGCAAAGCCAGACCATCATGGATGTTCACGAAGAAGGAGAGCGACAGCCGCCAAACAAGCAACCTCCGTTGTACCAACCACGGACACTACATAGTGACAACACAAACCACATGCCACAGATAAACACACTGATCTGACGTCAGAATAAAACAAACCACAGACAAAATCAGTGGTATCAAAACAATGGAACGAGTAACAATTATCGGTGTAACTGGCGGTATAAAGGTTCAAGTAAACAGCAGTATCAAACTACGACAAGACTAGGGATCAAACTACACGTGTCGGTCAGAAGAGGGTAGGAAACCATCTAGGACTCAGCCATCTTCGCCGCGATGGCCTCCCAGGTCGCCGAGGCATAGAGAAAGTCAACACTTGGCTAGAAACGACAGAAAATATTATCAACAAGCAGAAAGTCATAATACACAGTATTATGGTCAGTGAGCACATAATTCGTCAACAAATTCTCGAAGTCCTCAAGGCCGACTGCTGCAACAGTCAAATCCCACTAGTAAGTTGCAAGTCAACCAGTTGACAAGCGACGCCATTTGCAACAATACTGGTAAACAACTTATCATTTCACGATAATCAGGTATCATCATAAAAACAGTTACCTGGTTACTTTCAATGCCAAGAGCCTATTTATCCAGGCATATTCTATTATACCAATCAAGGTATTGAAGAAATTACCCAGCATCGTCACACAAAACGCTGAAAGTTTCAGTGGGATGGGTAATCAGACAAACTTTAAACCAGTAATCATCGGTGATGTTAGGCCCCGATCGCAGATCGCTACTGCTGACAAAGGGGTAATCCAGTCGGAAAGTACAATAAGTGCGTACACTATTGTCATGCAAGAAAACGAACGTGATTTCCCTACTCACGAGGAAGAATTAGAATTAAAGATTAATGTAGAATTCTATCCAGAAATTTGGTTTCATGTTTGTGGAATGCCTGTAGCTGTTGTATAAGACAGTGGAGCAGAGATTAGTTGTATCAGCGATAATCTGGTGTTGGCCTTAGAGAAAACAGGTGTGAAACTGCCTATTCTACCTGTGCCTAGTCTCAATATTTATGGTGTTACATCACAAGCGAGTCTCATGGTGAACCGACAAGCGACATTTACCATTTCAGGTTCAGGTCAAGGTGATGTCAGTGTTAATTGTCAAAGGTCTAGCTAAGCCTTTAATATTAGGAACAGAAGTAGTGTAAAATAGTATGTCCGGCACCAGGCTTCAGGCTGAGGAGCCAAGGAGCCTACCACCATCTTTAAGATTGTATTTTCACAGCGGCTATCTAGGATAACCTTGGTCTTCACCTGGCCCCGATGGCCATAGTTGATCCGCCATCTTGGATCAGCCATTTTGTTTTCTTGAACTTTCCGCCATTTGTAATTCCACTATTTTGTTTTATAGAACTTTACGCCATTTTAAATTATGACATCACTGTTGCAATTTCTGTTATGGTCACCAGCTCGTGACGGAGGTGGTGGTACGGTACTTCCTGGACCACGACCTCATGTGTGGTGCACGGAACACATACCTCTGTTACACTCCGTACATGGCAGGCAGTCTAGAATGTCCTCATCCTTCTGTAGGTACACTGGCAGGGATTTGTAGATGTATATAATTTCTTGCGGTGCGTAAACAAGCAGAAATTCTTTCGGCAGGAATGCTAACTCCGTCTCCTTGTCCAGAGCTGCTAGCATGCGGACATTACAATACGCCACGATCGCCGATATGATCTTGGCCCCACTTGCACAAGCAAACATTGACTCCTCGGTAGACGACTGGTGCGGGTGAGGAACTGCAGGTAACTTAAGGCTCTCGATACATCGGATCGGTATTTATAGCCTAAAAGGAGGGCGAGGGAGATAAGGGGGTCAGAAAATTGGGTGGGAATGTCGGAAAGGAGTGAAGGAGGGGAGGAGTGACAATTTCTTGGAACAATAAAAAAGATGAGGGTAGTGGTAGGGGTTTATCGAGAGAAATAAAATAATTTTTAGAGAAGGAGGGCAGGTGTAGGTGGTGGAGTGGAAAATTTACAATAAAAAAGAATTGGAATAGGGGGTAGCAGGTGGAGTGAGAAAATACCAATAAAAATAATTTTGGGGTTGGGAGAGGGGAGGGTTAGGAATTGGTTGGTAGGGTGTGAGGGGGGGGGGGCAGTTCATGTATGCAATGGTATTAGTGGTAGGGGGTCAGTCTACCAGCAGCCATCATGGGGGAAGGATCGGTCGCCATTTTTAATTTACTCTCGCCGGGTTCGAACCGAGGACTCCGATTTCCATGATGTAAGTGTGTTTTTTAAATAATAATTTATTTAAATTTTAAATTTTTTTTTTAATTTGAAGAATCACAATTTACCGATTTTTATGATGTCAGCCGTAATGAAAACTGCAAAAGTAACATCATAATCCTAAGGGGCGGAAAGTTCTGAAAAACAAAATGGTGGATCCAATATGGTGGAACCAAGACGGCCACCAGGGTCATGGTCAAAGTCAAAGGTAAAGGTCATCCAAGATGTACGCTGTGATGTAACAATCCAAGATGGTGGTCGGCTCCTCGGCTCAGCTTGAAGCATGGTGCCGGACATACTATTACACACAACAGATTTTCTGTCAGAGTATTGCATAATTCTAGATTTCGGCGGGTGGCTGGTTACACAAATTGATTCTGAAGTACCAGCTACAACAACTAGGTGGCATGTAGCCAACAAGTTGGTAGGAATGCTGCAACAAGAGATCTGTTTGCATCATGCTTCCAGTACATCAGTCGGTAGTTCACTGTATGCTACATCTGGAGATCTCATGCAGGCCGTTTTAAAAGTGAAATTTATTCAGGACAGACAGCAACAAGCATTTTTAAATTTTGCTGTCAGATCACAATATAGTAGTTTTGGATAATCCAAGACGCAACAACCTATATGAGGCAAATATTATTGTGCAAGAGGGGGAACTTTTCCATCGCAAATCTTGCCCCATTCCTAGGAAATATTTGACAGTAGCCGGAGGGTATTTAAAACTGATGTTAGAATGGAACGTAGATCAACGCGAAGCCAGTCCTTACACTAATCCGATGGTTTGCGTCAGAAAGAATGACGGCAGCGTAAGATCATGTTTAGACACTTGTGAACTTAACCGTAATACTGCGAAAGACTGTGAAAGTCCGCACAACACCTGCGACATTTTAAGGTTATATCAGGCATTGGCGTTCATAAAGTTGGGGGGGACAAATAATGATTTTGATGTCATGTAAACCCAATCCCCTCTTACTAAGACGGGGGGTCCGGGGGTTCTCCACCGGAAAATTTTGATTTTAAAAGAGCAAAATAGCGCTTTTAAAGCGGTTCTTTTGTATCTAACCATTGGATACATCGATGTTAAAATTATTATTGTTTCCTTAAGATAAAATTTGAGAGTGAAGAAATTACAAATAAAGTTGGGCAGAATAATATTATAAAATAAAAATATCACGGTCTAGAAAGTTGGGGGAACAGTCCCCTCCACCCAAAAATGTTCAGGGGGACTCGTCCCCCCTGTCCCCCCCCCCCCGTTCCTACGCCCCTGATATCAGGGAGTCAAATTCTTGACGACTCTAGATATTTCGGCTGGTTCCTGGCAAAAACCTCTAAAACCAGAATCAGAGCAATATATTGCGTTTTTATTCCGGAACTATCAGTGTATCTTCAGAGTAATGCCGTTCGGACTCTGTAACGCCGTTGCGGAGTTTACCAGGTGCTTAGACGCAACCTTGGGTCCTGAGTGCAGAGAGTTCGCGCGTGCCTACGTAGATGATATCCTGATCACTTAGTCTACATTAAAAGAACATCTACAAAACATCCATATAGTAATTTTGAAATTACTGTCTGCTGGGATGGCGGTGAAATTACATAATTCCGTATTTTGTAGAGAGGATATAACATTCCTGGGACACATTCTTATCCCTACTGGCATACGTACAGCACCGGACAAGCTTAGTGCCATTACGAATTTCCCAATTTCAAAAAAATTGTCAAACAAATTAAAGAATTTTTTGGAGTCGTGGAATTTTACCGTAATTACTCTGATCGGATCGCAAGAGTGGCATCACCTCTGTTTGAGTTATTAGAAAATGATAAGAAATGGACTTGGACGGAAGCGAAGCAACAGTTGTTTGAAGAGCTGAAAAATATCTTCCTTACAGAACACGTGATTCATCGTCCTGTTCGAGGACGCATCAGCTTACGCGCTGGGAGTCAAGCTAGCCCAACAAGACGATGAAGGCAACGAGTAGGACAATGAATGTCTCAGAACGTAACTATACCGTCACTGAAAAGGAAGTCTTAGCCATAGTTCGGGCGTTACAAAAATTTTGAGATCTACTTTTAGGTGAAAACATCAAATTAATTAAAGATCATCAAGCATTGACCTGCTTATGAATAGGGATGATTTTTGGTAGCCGCCTTACAAGATGGTGCCTATTACTTCAAAAATACGACATCGGAATAGGTCACATACGAGGTCAAGAGAATCTAGCTGCAGATTATCTTAGTAGAGCACCGGACTTGTCAGACGAGCCTACACATCAAGATAGAATCCTTGTGGCAAAATTAATTACTCCTAATTTAGAGAAGAACGCAACATTATTAGAAATGTTTGCAAACCTGAAGACTAGCGGGGCGTTCAAATATTATGTAACACAATTTTTGAAGATCTTTGACCCCCCCCCCCCCCTGTAACGCACCATTACATTTTTCTGTACCCCCTCCCCCTCATTAAACGTTACGTAACACCCAAGTGACCATTTTTACCTAAAAGTCATAATTATGTTGCGCAAAGTACCGGAAAGTCGCTAATATACCTTTGCTATTGTTCTAATCGCGTTTGCGGTAATAATAAATAAAACCAGCAATTTCTAGCTTGCAATACATGCGTATATTGTTTATTTTATTAGTAGGTATATATAGTTCATATGGTGGCAGGGGAGGAGGGAGGGGGATTCGGGGATTATGTCACTTCCTTCGACCATGCACACACGAAAAAGTGTCCCGTTACGTTCATCAGCCATGTACGAACGAAAAAATGTCCCGTTACGTTCATCAGCCATGTACGCACGAAAAAATGTCCCGTTACGATGGACAGACCAGCTCGCCAGGACGTCTCGCTATGAAAAGTATTAGGCGGTAATAAACAGCCAGGAGGTAACGAATATAAGCCTACTTCTACACGTGTTATGAACGCCGGATACATACGGCCAGGCAACCGTGTGTTTTGGCGCGCTCTACTTCCACGACGCGCAACGGCACCGGCAAGTTTTTATTACTACCTCCTCTCAAGTTCTGATCTCCTAATACTTCACAGCAGAGAAGCGCTGTTGGTCGGAGCCCGTAGGTACTTCCTTCGCACGCCTAACCTAACCTAACCTAACCTAAACTAACCTCACCTAACCTAATCCATATGCTAATCTATGCTAACCTAACCTAACCTAACCTAACCTAACCTAAACTAAACTAAACTAAACTAACCTCACCTAACCTAATCCATATGCTAATCTATGCTAACCTAACCTAACCTAACCTAACCTAACCTAAACTAACCTAACCTAACCTAAACTAACCTAACCTAACCTAACCTAATCTATATGCTAATCTATGCTAACCTAACCTAACCTAACCTAACCTAACCTAAACTAACCTAACCTAACCTAAACTAACCTAACCTAACCTAATCCATATGCTAATCTATGCTAACCTAACCTAACCTAACCTAACCTAAACTAAACTAAACTAAACTAAACTAAACTAAAATAAACTAAACTAAACTAAACTAAACTAAACTAAACTTAACCTAACCTAACCTAACCTAACCTAATCCATATGCTAATCTATGCTAACCTAACCTAACCTAACCTAAACTAAACTAAACTAAACTAAACTAAACTAACCTAACCTAATCCATATGCTAATCTATGCAAACCTAACCTAACCTAACCTAAACTAAACTAACCTAACCTAACCTAATCCATATGCTAATCTATGCAAACCTAACCTAACCTAAACTAAACTAAACTAACCTAACCTAATCCATATGCTAATCTATGCTAACCTAACCTAATCCATGCCAATCTATGCTAATCCATGTCAATCTATGCCAATCCGTATGCCAATCTATGCTAATTCGTATACCAATCCATGCTAATCTGTATGCCAATCCATGCTAATCCGTATGTCAATCTATGCTAATCCATATGTTAATCCATGCTAATCCATTTGCCATTTTGTATTTCTAGTAATTTCCACCAACTTCGAATCATGTCGTCACCATTGCAATTTTCGTTACGGTCGCCATCTTGAAAATCCGCAATTTTTATGTTAGAAAATCGGGAAAAATTTTAAAAATCATTAAAAAAATTAAATAATCGAATTAAATAAAAATCTTAAAAACCACTGTTGCAGTTATTGTTACGGTCGACATCTTGGATTATATAAATGTTGCATATTTCGTTACACCCGCCATCTTGGTTGAGTACCATATCATTCTTACACTTTTCGTTAAGACCGCCATATTGGGTCCTATTAATGTTACAATTATCGTTATGGTCGCCATCTTTAAATTTAGACACCATCTTGAAAATCTTTATTTATTATACGATTTTAATGAAAAAAAAAGTTCAAAATTCATCAAAAAATTAACTTAATAGAATTCTGTTTATATCGATTCCCGTCCTTGATTCGAAACCGGCGAGGGCAAAAAATATAAAATCAACAGATCCTTCCTCCACAGAAGCCACCTTCAGACTGACCTACCTCCACCAATAACAAGGTATTTACCATCAGCTGGTATGACGTCACCACACCTTTGACCTTGACCTTGACCTTGACCTTTGACCTTGACCTTGAAATTTAACCTTAACCTTGAAATTTGACCTCGACATTGATCTTTGACTTTGACCTTGATGTCCATCACGGATCCGTCATTTTATGTTCAGTACATGCTAGCGGTCATTGCCACCATCATGTTTTCGTCTGCTGGAGGTCACCATATTGTGTGTACTTGTCTTACCATCATGCAAATTCTATTCTAACATGCTACAGTGCAGTAATAATTTATTATTGCTGAGGTGCCCACCATCTTGAAATTTGACCGCCATGTTGAAATCATGTAATTATTTAGTTAGAAATGCGGGAAAAATTCCAATAGTCTCCGAAAAAATCAATTATTAATTTACAAATTGAATCGATGGATCCATGTCCACGGTTAGATTCTTGACCAGTGACAGTTGTAACTAATTATTAAATAAATTTTAAATTCTTTTTTCCGTTACCTTTCGCGGAGTTTATTAATCATAAGTCAATATACCTAACCAAAGAATTAATACAGTGACGATAAGCCTATCATGAAAGTCTAATTTTTGAATAATCTGAATAACCTATAAGCCGTTCATGTACAAAACCGCACATAAAGAACAATTGTCTTCAGTCCATGAGACCGAGTCATGTCATTATCAGACGTATAGGCTAGTCATTTCAGGACCACATGACCTTCGTCGTTAGCTAATTATATTCAATTAATCCATCGTGACATTTTTATACATTCTAAAGGAGCAAGTAACCTTGAAAAATATTTTAGTAACACCAAGAGGTGATAAACTAGTAAATATTCAATCACTACATTTTGTACTACGCGCAATCAACAAAAAGGAAGCACCATCAACGAAAAGACAGCACCACCAACGAAAAGGCAGCACCGACTACGAAAAGGCAGCACATTTGGAAGCACCGACTACGAAAAGGCAGCACATTTGGCAGCACCGACAACGAAAAGGCAGCACATTTGGAAGCACCGACAACGAAAAGGCAGCACATTTGGAAGCACCATCATCGAAAAGGCAGCACATTTAGAAGCTCCATCAACAAAAAAAAGGCAAAAAGGAAGCACAAGTTACGAGATCTAAGTCTTAGTTAGAAATCAGAATACAAGAAATAAAAACATTAAATTCTTATAATTTAAATTATTTATTTTATTGCTTTACATTATACAAATGCAAGTAAAACAAGCCATTATTGTTAGTAGCCAGCATTCCTCAGTTCCTTGAGTATGAAGGATATTTCTTTGATGCACGAATAGTTTCCTGCACAAAGCGAACCATGTAAAAGTCTTAGCCGGTCAACCAATATGTTTGGATCTTTCCATGATGTGTAATCAATCTCTTCTACCACCATCTTCCTTGCACCTTTATAAATATTACGATCTCTGGTGTCTTCCGTTTTACCACCAACCTCAGGGTAACTTTCATGTTTGAGACGGTGATCATCACAAGCTTGATCAGATTTACTTAATATATCACGTCGTTTCCACCGTTTCGGTCTCAGGACACCGCCACATTCTTCGATCTTGGCAGCTTTAGGTGTTTCATCATAGTCTATGTCTTTGTCAACAGCCTCAGAGTCACTGTAACATCACACGGAAAAGTTCAGAACTCCAATTCGCTGTGAAACCTTTCTCAAAGACACCTTTCTGCTTGGAGATTCTCACAATGTCACCAACATTAGCTTTATGCTTGCGTGTATCTTTCTTATTCGTGTTGGTGAATACAGTCCCAAGCAGACGATCATCCTTTACATCTGTCGATGGTACATCCTCCATCGAGTACGACGTTAAAGTCGGTAAAGATGCCATCGAAGTCTCAAGAACAGGCAGTTACGCGACTTATGCACCAGAAGAAACAAACTAGGTGATCCGTACACCGTCGACGGCAGTAACAAATAGGGCGTCCTGCTGTCTAGGACACGTTTTTATACATTAACCGGTTTGAATAATACGCTAGTCAAATCAAGAACAATTTACTAAAATACTAGAGTCAAAAAACTTTAAAAAAATAGAAGTACCATCAACAAAAAAGGCAGCAAATTTGGAAGCACCGACTACGAAAAGGCAGCACATTTGGAAGCACCGACAACGAAAAGGCAGCACATTTGGCAGCACCGACAACGAAAAGGCAGCACATTTGGAAGCACCGACTACGAAAAGGCAGCACATTTGGAAGCACAGACTACGAAAAGGCAGCATAATTGGAAGCACCGACTACGAAAAGGCAGCACATTTGGAAGCACAGACTACGAAAAGGCAGCACATTTGGAAGCACCGACAACGAAAAGGCAGCACATTTGGCAGCACCGACAACGAAAAGGCAGCACATTTGGAAGCACCGACTACGAAAAGGCAGCACATTTGGAAGCACCGAATACGAAAAGGCAGCACATTTGACAGCACCGACAACGAAAAGGCAGCACATTTGGCAGCACCGACAACGAAAAGGCAGCACATTTGGAAGCACCGACTACGAAAAGGCAGCACATTTGGCAGCACCGACAACGAAAAGGCAGCACATTTGGAAGCACCGACAACGAAAAGGCAGCACATTTGGAAGCACCATCATCGAAAAGGCAGCACATTTGGAAGCTCCATCAACAAAAAAAGGCAAAAAGGAAGCACAAGTTACGAGATCTAAGTCTTAGTTAGAAATCAGAATACAAGAAATAAAAACATTAAATTCTTATAATTTAAATTATTTATTTTATTGCTTTACATTATACAAATGCAAGTAAAACAAGCCATTATTGTATGTAGCCAGCATTCCTCAGTTCCTTGAGTATGAAGGATATTTCTTTGATGCACGAATAGTTTCCTGCACAAAGCGAACCATGTAAAAGTCTTAGCCGGTCAACCAATATGTTTGGATCTTTCCATGATGTGTAATCAATCTCTTCTACCACCATCTTCCTTGCACCTTTATAAATATTACGATCTCTGGTGTCTTCCGTTTTACCACCAACCTCAGGGTAACTTTCATGTTTGAGACGGTGATCATCACAAGCTTGATCAGATTTATTTAATATATCACGTCGTTTCCACCGTTTCGGTCTCAGGACACCGCCACATTCTTCGATCTTGGCAGTTTTAGGTGTTTCATCATAGTCTATGTCTTTGTCAACAGCCTCAGAGTCACTGTAACAATCACCGTAGAAGGAATCGTCTTCACCCAATTTACCGTAATAATTCGATGTTGATGATGTTGAAGTGTCTTCTTCGTCTTCATGCTTCCTTTTTAGGAGTCCATCATTTTTACAAAGTAGGAAAGATCTACTTGAATTCGGCTGGAATATATTCTCACTTTTCACGTTAAGGATTCTTTCATTGTCTTCATTCTTCCGTAAATCATCAACCTCCTTCAATTTAAGTTCTTTGTCGAGATCGGAAGAGCCAAGAAAATTATTGTCGTAATGCAGATCACTCTTCCTTAGGATGGTAGATTCATCGTTGTCCTCTAGCTTGTACGCAGGCTTGGCGCTACAAGTTCTGCCATGTCTTTTTAGGCTCTCTCCCCGCGTAAACGACTTGCTACATCGAACACAACTTATCATATTACGCAGTGGATTTTTAACACAGTCATTCTTCTCATGTTGTCTTTTATTCTTTCTCAAGATAAACTCTTTACCGCAAAACTTACACCTATGTTCTTTCGATACAGCGTCAGATCCCAAATCAGAATTCATATTAGTTACTGAGACTAATGCCAGATACCAATTGAGTGTTTTAAATTAGATCCAATACTTAAATAGAAATTTTTTCATATTTCATCAGCGAGAATTAATATATCTCATGCAAAAGTACTTTATGCATGTAGTTCTGCTTTCCAACAACAGATGTCGCCACATGTTGCTTGCAGGTAAATAATATTTAGTTCTTTTATGCAGGGTGCGGGATGCTCACTAACGATCGCAAAAGAAGGATGGCTTCGCTAGACTCCAAGGAAAAGGAAGTTCGTCTTGCATGTTGGTGCTCCACAGATGTCTCATGGCATAATATTAATTTGACTGAGTAATGATATGTGTTAATTCCACCTTATAAAAATATTGCAAGTTTTGATTTAGTAGCAGAAATTATCGAATTAAATGTAACTCCAAATAAAATGACATGTCTCATTAGACAAAAAAAATCCATGCAGAGAGCGGTTTCTCAGAATAGTCAGAAACACTTGAAGAAACCACAGGAATGATTGCAAGAACACGGGAAAACCCATCAAAATATTGACAAGAATAATCAGGAGCACACGGAGAAAACCATCAAAATATTGACAAGAATATTCAGGAGCACACGGAGAAAACCACCATAATATTAACAATAATAATCGGAAGCACACGGAGAAAACCACAATAATATCGACAAAAATAATCGGAAGCACACAGAGAAAACCACCACAAGTTTTCTTTGATATCATAAAAATACAGAAAAAAAATATTTAAAAATAAAAATAAATTTTTTTATTAATTTATTTTTATTTTTAAATATTTTTTTTCTGTATTTTTATGATATCAAAGAAAACTTGTGGTGGTTTTCTCTGTGTGCTTCCGATTATTCTTCTCGATATTATTGTGGTTTTCTCCGTGTGCTTCCGATTATTATTGTTAATATTATGGTGGTTTTCTCCGTGTGCTCCTGAATATTCTTGTCAATATTTTGATGGTTTTCTCCGTGTGCTCCTGATTATTCTTGTCAATATTTTGATGGGTTTTCCCGTGTTCTTGCAATCATTCCTGTGGTTTCTTCAAGTGTTTCTGACTTTTCTGAGAAACTGCTCTCTGCATGGATTTTTTTTGTCTAATGAGACATGTCATTTTATTTGGAGTTACATTTAATTCGATAATTTCTGCTACTAAATCAAAACTTGCAATATTTTTATAAGGTGGAATTAACACATATCATTACTCAGTCAAATTAATATTATGCCATGAGACATCTGTGGAGCACCAACATGCAAGACGAACTTCCTTTTCCTTGGAGTCTAGCGAAGCCATCCTTCTTTTGCGATCGTTAGTGAGCATCCCGCACCCTGCATAAAAGAACTAAATATTATTTACCTGCAAGCAACATGTGGCGACATCTGTTGTTGAAAAGCAGAACTACATGCATAAAGTACTTTTGCATGAGATATATTAATTCTCGCTGATGAAATATGAAAAAATTTCTATTTAAGTATTGGATCTAATTTAAAACACTCAATTGGTATCTGGCATTAGTCTCAGTAACTAATATGAATTCTGATTTGGGATCTGACGCTGTATCGAAAGAACATAGGTGTAAGTTTTGCGGTAAAGAGTTTATCTTGAGAAAGAATAAAAGACAACATGAGAAGAATGACTGTGTTAAAAATCCACTGCGTAATATGATAAGTTGTGTTCGATGTAGCAAGTCGTTTACGCGGGGAGAGAGCCTAAAAAGACATGGCAGAACTTGTAGCGCCAAGCCTGCGTACAAGCTAGAGGACAACGATGAATCTACCATCCTAAGGAAGAGTGATCTGCATTACGACAATAATTTTCTTGGCTCTTCCGATCTCGACAAAGAACTTAAATTGAAGGAGGTTGATGATTTACGGAAGAATGAAGACAATGAAAGAATCCTTAACGTGAAAAGTGAGAATATATTCCAGCCGAATTCAAGTAGATCTTTCCTACTTTGTAAAAATGATGGACTCCTAAAAAGGAAGCATGAAGACGAAGAAGACACTTCAACATCATCAACATCGAATTATTACGGTAAATTGGGTGAAGACGATTCCTTCTACGGTGATTGTTACAGTGACTCTGAGGCTGTTGACAAAGACATAGACTATGATGAAACACCTAAAACTGCCAAGATCGAAGAATGTGGCGGTGTCCTGAGACCGAAATGGTGGAAACGACGTGATATATTAAATAAATCTGATCAATCTTGTGATGATCACCGTCTCAAACATGAAAGTTACCCTGAGGTTGGTGGTAAAACGGAAGACACCAGAGATCGTAATATTTATAAAGGTGCAAGGAAGATGGTGGTAGAAGAGATTGATTACACATCATGGAAAGATCCAAACATATTGGTTGACCGGCTAAGACTTTTACATGGTTCGCTTTGTGCAGGAAACTATTCGTGCATCAAAGAAATATCCTTCATACTCAAGGAACTGAGGAATGCTGGCTACATACAATAATGGCTTGTTTTACTTGCATTTGTATAATGTAAAGCAATAAAATAAATAATTTAAATTATAAGAATTTAATGTTTTTATTTCTTGTATTCTGATTTCTAACTAAGACTTAGATCTCGTAACTTGTGCTTCCTTTTTGCCTTTTTTTGTTGATGGAGCTTCCAAATGTGCTGCCTTTTCGATGATGGTGCTTCCAAATGTGCTGCCTTTTCGTTGTAGGTGCTTCCAAATGTGCTGCCTTTTCGTTGTCGGTGCTGCCAAATGTGCTGCCTTTTCGTAGTCGGTGCTTCCAAATGTGCTGCCTTTTCGTTGTCGGTGCTGCCAAATGTGCTGCCTTTTCGTTGTCGGTGCTGTCAAATGTGCTGCCTTTTCGTATTCGGTGCTTCCAAATGTGCTGCCTTTTCGTAGTCGGTGCTTCCAAATGTGCTGCCTTTTCGTTGTCGGTGCTGCCAAATGTGCTGCCTTTTCGTTGTCGGTGCTGCCAAATGTGCTGCCTTTTCGTAGTCGGTGCTGCCACATGTGCTGCCTTTTCGTTGTCGGTGCTGCCGAATGTGCTGCCTTTTCTTAGTCGGTGCTTCCAAATGTGCTGCCTTTTCGTAGTCTGTGCTTCCAAATGTGCTGCCTTTTCGTAGTCGGTGCTTCCAAATGTGCTGCCTTTTCGTAGTCTGTGCTTCCAAATGTGCTGCCTTTTCGTAGTCGGTGCTTCCAAATGTGCTGCCTTTTCGTTGTCGGTGCTGCCAAATGTGCTGCCTTTTCGTTGTCGGTGCTTCCAAATGTGCTGCCTTTTCGTAGTCGGTGCTTCCAAATTTGCTGCCTTTTTTGTTGATGGTACTTCTATTTTTTTAATGTTTTTTGACTCTAGTATTTTAGTAAATTGTTCTTGATTTGACTAGCGTATTATTCAAACCGGTTAATGTATAAAAACGAGTCCTAGACAGCAGGACGCCCTATTTGTTACTGCCGTCGACGGTGTACGGATCACCTAGTTTGTTTCTTCTGGTGCATAAGTCGCGTAACTGCCTGTTCTTGAGACTTCGATGGCATCTTTACCGACTTTAACGTCGTACTCGATGGAGGATGTACCATCGACAGATGTAAAGGATGATCGTCTGCTTGGGACTGTATTCACCAACACGAATAAGAAAGATACACGCAAGCATAAAGCTAATGTTGGTGACATTGTGAGAATCTCCAAGCAGAAAGGTGTCTTTGAGAAAGGTTTCACAGCGAATTGGAGTTCTGAACTTTTCCGTGTGATGTTACAGTGACTCTGAGGCTGTTGACAAAGACATAGACTATGATGAAACACCTAAAGCTGCCAAGATCGAAGAATGTGGTGGTGTCCTGAGACCGAAACGGTGGAAACGACGTGATATATTAAATAAATCTGATCAAGCTTGTGATGATCACCGTCTCAAACATGAAAGTTACCCTGAGGTTGGTGGTAAAACGGAAGACACCAGAGATCGTAATATTTATAAAGGTGCAAGGAAGATGGTGGTAGAAGAGATTGATTACACATCATGGAAAGATCCAAACATATTGGTTGACCGGCTAAGACTTTTACATGGTTCGCTTTGTGCAGGAAACTATTCGTGCATCAAAGAAATATCCTTCATACTCAAGGAACTGAGGAATGCTGGCTACATACAATAATGGCTTGTTTTACTTGCATTTGTATAATGTAAAGCAATAAAATAAATAATTTAAATTATAAGAATTTAATGTTTTTATTTCTTGTATTCTGATTTCTAACTAAGACTTAGATCTCGTAACTTGTGCTTCCTTTTTGCCTTTTTTTGTTGATGGAGCTTCCAAATGTGCTGCCTTTTCGATGATGGTGCTTCCAAATGTGCTGCCTTTTCGTTGTCGGTGCTTCCAAATGTGCTGCCTTTTCGTTGTCGGTGCTGCCAAATGTGCTGCCTTTTCGTAGTCGGTGCTTCCAAATGTGCTGCCTTTTCGTAGTCGGTGCTGCCTTTTCGTTGGTGGTGCTGTCTTTTCGTTGATGGTGCTTCCTTTTTGTTGATTGCGCGTAGTACAAAATGTAGTGATTGAATATTTACTAGTTTATCACCTCTTGGTGTTACTAAAATATTTTTCAAGGTTACTTGCTCCTTTAGAATGTATAAAAATGTCACGATGGATTAATTGAATATAATTAGCTAACGACGAAGGTCATGTGGTCCTGAAATGACTAGCCTATACGTCTGATAATGACATGACTCGGTCTCATGGACTGAAGACAATTGTTCTTTATGTGCGGTTTTGTACATGAACGGCTTATAGGTTATTCAGATTATTCAAAAATTAGACTTTCATGATAGGCTTATCGTCACTGTATTAATTCTTTGGTTAGGTATATTGACTTATGATTAATAAACTCCGCGAAAGGTAACGGAAAAAAGAATTTAAAATTTATTTAATAATTAGTTACAACTGTCACTGGTCAAGAATCTAACCGTGGACATGGATCCATCGATTCAATTTGTAAATTAATAATTGATTTTTTCGGAGACTATTGGAATTTTTCCCGCATTTCTAACTAAATAATTACATGATTTCAACATGGCGGTCAAATTTCAAGATGGTGGGCACCTCAGCAATAATAAATTATTACTGCACTGTAGCATGTTAGAATAGAATTTGCATGATGGTAAGACAAGTACACACAATATGGTGACCTCCAGCAGACGAAAACATGATGGTGGCAATGACCGCTAGCATGTACTGAACATAAAATGACGGATCCGTGATGGACATCAAGGTCAAAGTCAAAGATCAATGTCGAGGTCAAATTTCAAGGTTAAGGTTAAATTTCAAGGTCAAGGTCAAAGGTCAAGGTCAAGGTCAAGGTCAAAGGTGTGGTGACGTCATACCAGCTGATGGTAAATACCTTGTTATTGGTGGAGGTAGGTCAGTCTGAAGGTGGCTTCTGTGGAGGAAGGATCTGTTGATTTTATATTTTTTGCCCTCGCCGGTTTCGAATCAAGGACGGGAATCGATATAAACAGAATTCTATTAAGTTAATTTTTTGATGAATTTTGAACTTTTTTTTTCATTAAAATCGTATAATAAATAAAGATTTTCAAGATGGTGTCTAAATTTAAAGATGGCGACCATAACGATAATTGTAACATTAATAGGACCCAATATGGCGGTCTTAACGAAAAGTGTAAGAATGATATGGTACTCAACCAAGATGGCGGGTGTAACGAAATATGCAACATTTATATAATCCAAGATGTCGACCGTAACAATAACTGCAACAGTGGTTTTTAAGATTTTTATTTAATTCGATTATTTAATTTTTTTAATGATTTTTAAAATTTTTCCCGATTTTCTAACATAAAAATTGCGGATTTTCAAGATGGCGACCGTAACGAAAATTGCAATGGTGACGACATGATTCGAAGTTGGTGGAAATTACTAGAAATACAAAATGGCAAATGGATTAGCATGGATTAACATATGGATTAGCATAGATTGACATACGGATTAGCATGGATTGGCATACAGATTAGCATGGATTGGTATACGAATTAGCATAGATTGGCATACGGATTGGCATAGATTGACATGGATTAGCATAGATTGGCATGGATTAGGTTAGGTTAGCATAGATTAGCATATGGATTAGGTTAGGTTAGTTTAGTTTAGTTTAGGTTAGGTTAGGTTTGCATAGATTAGCATATGGATTAGGTTAGGTTAGGTTAGTTTAGTTTAGGTTAGGTTAGGTTAGGTTTGCATAGATTAGCATATGGATTAGGTTAGGTTAGTTTAGTTTAGTTTAGTTTAGTTTAGGTTAGGTTAGGTTAGGTTAGGTTAGCATAGATTAGCATATGGATTAGGTTAGGTTAGGTTAGGTTAGGTTAAGTTTAGTTTAGTTTAGTTTAGTTTAGTTTAGTTTATTTTAGTTTAGTTTAGTTTAGTTTAGTTTAGGTTAGGTTAGGTTAGGTTAGGTTAGCATAGATTAGCATATGGATTAGGTTAGGTTAGGTTAGTTTAGGTTAGGTTAGGTTAGTTTAGGTTAGGTTAGGTTAGGTTAGGTTAGGTTAGCATAGATTAGCATATGGATTAGGTTAGGTTAGGTTAGGTTAGTTTAGGTTAGGTTAGGTTAGTTTAGGTTAGGTTAGGTTAGGTTAGGTTAGCATAGATTAGCATATGGATTAGGTTAGGTGAGGTTAGTTTAGTTTAGTTTAGTTTAGGTTAGGTTAGGTTAGGTTAGGTTAGGTTAGCATAGATTAGCATATGGATTAGGTTAGGTGAGGTTAGTTTAGGTTAGGTTAGGTTAGGTTAGGCGTGCGAAGGAAGTACCTACGGGCTCCGACCAACAGCGCTTCTCTGCTGTGAAGTATTAGGAGATCAGAACTTGAGAGGAGGTAGTAATAAAAACTTGCCGGTGCCGTTGCGCGTCGTGGAAGTAGAGCGCGCCAAAACACACGGTTGCCTGGCCTTATGTATCCGGCGTTCATAACACGTGTAGAAGTAGGCTTATATTCGTTACCTCCTGGCTGTTTATTACCGCCTAATACTTTTCATAGCGAGACGTCCTGGCGAGCTGGTCTGTCCATCGTAACGGGACATTTTTTCGTGCGTACATGGCTGATGAACGTAACGGGACATTTTTTCGTTCGTACATGGCTGATGAACGTAACGGGACACTTTTTCGTGTGTGCATGGTCGAAGGAAGTGACATAATCCCCGAATCCCCCTCCCTCCTCCCCTGCCACCATATGAACTATATATACCTACTTTTATTTATTTATATTGTTATTTAACAAACAATCACACATAATGTAATAAACATTTTTTTAAGTTTAAAATATGTTAAAATGGGCTCAAATTTGTCCTAATAAACATTAACTGCTAATCTTATACCTATTTAATTACGCCGTTTTCCTGACTAGGCCCTGTCCTTACATACAGTTTTGGCTTCATCCAGCATTGTTATTTTCATGCATTCTCCTATTTTACCTTTTTCTACTAATAAACTCTTAAAATAAAATAACTTATTTATCTTAACCTTTGGCAATGCAATAGAAACAGAAACCTAACCGAAATAAAACATTTTAGTCAAAATTTAAATCGTATTCTTAATAAAAATTTTTAAATACAATCAGCAATAATTTAAATAATTAGGTATGCAAAAAACATTTATTAGAGTTACTGCTCCTCTGTCCACGGGTTTGCCAGCCACTCAGACTCTTTCATTACTGGCATACGGAGAACAGACGGTTCCGGAATTGTTAAACCACTTCCATCAACTTCGTCTTCGTCGAGCAATCGGCATCCTCCGACGATGTTTCACAGCGACACACAATGCAGAGAAGTTCATTTTCCCTTCCGGCAGCTAGTCGCTTTGGACCTACTCTACTTTCACCACTGCCTTGTGGAGTCTTGCCATGCATGTAACAACTGTGCATTTGCATATTCTTGTGGGATGTGAAATAGATCCACAGGTTGCACATATTCTGTTCTTGAGGTCGAATTGTATTGATAGGCAAAATAAATCATAAGGCATCTGCTTAAACCTTTCCAGAGGAGGCGACAGATCAATGGATAACCTCACAAGAATTGGTGAAGACTTGCACGATCCTTTGTCTAGCTGACCAGGTACCACTAGCTTGCTTGGGGTGTGAAGGATTGGGCAGGGTGGCGGCAGAAAAGTATCCGGAAAGACAGATTTCAATGACTCCTCGAGCGAGAATAGCAGGATTCTTCCGCGCATTTAATCACTTGCAAGAAATATTCCGATTCGCGGGCGTAAGCGCTATACCACGCTTGACTGGGTTCTGCTGTATCCTGCAAGATATCTTCGGGCTTTCTATATTCTGCTGAAACATCGTAGTTGTCAATTTTCATTTTCCTCCAGACCTTAGCAGGTGTCTCCCCAGCGTGCTGAAAATTGCGTGTTTCCAAATCATCATCAAAAGTAATTCCTTTACTGTCGAGATGAGAACCCAAATGTTCATGCGGCAGGATGTGGCCTGACAGTCGTTTGCTTGGAGCGGGGGGGGGGGGGGGGGGGGGGGGGCAAGCGTCCTCAACTCGGTTGTATGACTCCGCCCAAGAGCATTAGTCGCTATGAACAGGGCGTCCAGGTTGTATTTTTTGAAGTTTGAATGGCAAAGTTCTTGACTTTCCGATAACGCGGGCTTTCATCTGGCCCACCATCTACAAACACGATGATCACTGGCTTCACGGTGTTCAATTCTGTCATCATTACGGGTTTGAACGCAGACACTGATAAAAGTGATACGAAATCATAAGCATGGGTGTTCGCTGTGGAGGATGCATGTTTCCCACTCCTTATGGATGTGTGTCGGCCCGCTGTAACCAACAGCTTCTTCTTACCGAAACCGTCAGGATCCACGTTGACGCCGGCGTATACAGAAGGAATAAGTTTGTGCCGCTCTGCTACGATCCAGTCCTGGTCACGTAAAATTACTCTGTATTCCACATGCATTAAATGAGGGCTCTGATATTTCACTGCGGGTAAACCTATTGGTACACAGGCCTTATCGGCTTGAGACAGAAGAAATACTTGCTGCGGTCCCAGAAGCGACACGAGAGATTCCAAGGACCTTATTGTAGCAGTGCAGAACACCTCGTCCTCGTGCTTTTTGTGCATCTCAGACTGTGGCTCTGCTAACTTTACGGGTACGGTGCGTACATGCCTTCTTCCCTCTTGAGTGCCGCTTCGAGAGATTTGAAATCCCATAAACAGTAACCTCTCATGCAGGTCGGACACAGTGTGGCAACTCCTAATCATATCTGTTCGGCGGCGCTGCAATGAATGGCAATGTTAGTTATGGTCTCCAGGAGAGCAGGGATCTTTCGTTTGATGGCAGTGCTCTCTCTTCCAGCGACTCCGACAATCGATTCCATAAGAGATGAACACGCGGATGAAGCTACAGCATCCGAATCCTATAAACCAAGTGAAAATAAATTAAGAATAGGTTTTATTGAGACATTCAATATAGAACATATACATATATACATAAGCAGGATAGTGTGTTAAACAATAAAGCGTATATAAAAAAGTTTTCGACGTCGGAAAAATCAATTTTTATATTTAGTAAAATCGACCTAAAAATGTTTATAAAAACCAAATTTCGCTAAGTTTAATTAATATGTTTGGGGCGATTACTCATAACGAACATCTAAGTTCAACCCATAAATGTTTGCCCCTAACAGGAATTTAATCCGTTACCCTCAGCTGTTAGCATGAGCGTTAACCTCTTAGGTTACCGTAAACTGTACTGAAAAAGTGTACCTACCTACGCACCTGTTTTTGTTGAAGTGTACGCGAAGTCGGTGGGACATTGGACTTTGCTGACTATAGTGTTGCTGGCGTGCTTGATGTTTTCGTAGGAAGCTAAAAATACATAATACTTATGACCAGTTCTTTTATAAAAAAAATCAAGGCTTGGTTTACATATAACATACCTAACCTATATGTAATATTATTACATGTGAGCAGTAAACTTACCTGTGTAAAATAACTAAGCATTGTTGCTTTCTTCTTTGTTGCCTTCACCTTCAACTCTTGTTCTATAAACTTTTCTTTATTTTTTGGTTTTTCTTTGGCTGTTCAAAATTTCGTTGGCAATTTTTGGCAAGTTGCGCCGGCAAGTCAGCATGAGAGCTTTTATAGGCAAAGAACAGCTGATGATGCAAATCTTCCTCTTTAGAGGACATTACAGTATAAACTAACTTTAACAACGCTGACTACAGCAATGTACTTCTGCGTACACACTATCGAATACTGACAATGAAAACAAAATAAAAATGACGTACAATACATTAGAGAGATTCCCCGTAAAACATAAACGAAAAAGGTTGCCAACTGGGGAGGACAAAATAAAAATGACGTACAATACAATCGAGGGATTCCCCGTAAAACATAAACGAAAAGGGTTGCGAACTTGAGAAATTTTAATTGCCTAGTTTTTTATTTAAATAAAAAAAAAACAATGTTATGTAACGCATTGTTCAAACCCCCCCCCTTCCCGGCCTTGTAAGCATCGTAACATTTCACAACACCCCCCCCCCCCCACCTTTTTCCAATTGCGTTACGTAATTCTTGAACACTCCCTAAGCAAGAAAACGACGCATTTTGTAAAGTTATTTTGCAAAAGTCAAGAATTACCTGCAAACCATAGAATCCACAGGATATACAGTACATCCGACAATGGGTTTTATTCAGATGCAATACTCCTACGTCGCCAATGGATGATTACTGAAAGCCGGTATTACCTACCACAGCACAAGCCGAATTCATCTTAGATGCATGCTCTACGTCGGCAAGTGTTCTGTCTCAACCTGCAGAAGACTGTGCGAAAACTTATGACAAGTTGTGATTTATGCCAAAAGTCGAAACATCCGCAATAGAATATGGAAAGCGAATATCAAACGATTTTGCCGGACAAACCATTACATCTTGTATCAATTGTTCTATTCGAACCATTACCTACATCAAAAGCTGCAGTTAAATACGTTTCAGTAGCCATGGATGTTTTCTTCAAGTACACAAAACTCTATTCTATCGTTAAGATCGATGCGAAAACCACCTTCGCAAAAAATAAAAATATTTATATCACAAGTAGCAAAACCAGAGTGTGTTATAACAGATAGAGCTACACAATTTACTAGCAACCTATGGCAGCAAGGTTTACGTAGCCTGCGCATCACGTCTACAAATTCTTCTGTACGCCACCCACAATTCAATCTCGTGGAAAGACAGATGAGGAACTAAGGCAGCATGTTAAGAGCGTGCTGTCAAACGCTCAACAAAGTTGGCGCGATCGTCTACAGTTCGTGGGATGCATACTTAACCACACCGTGCACACCGACTGGATTGACTTCCCACGAGATTTTGTCCAGCGAGCGTTAGGAGGCCTTACCCACCTCTTATTACCAGGGAATTACAAGATCAATGAAGACAAGGAAGAAGATTTAGATGATGAAGAGGAAACACGAGAGCAGCTTGAGAAGTTCGTCAGAGCGCGTCTTCACCTTTTCGCGGAATGGTTCAGAAGAGGACAGAAGAAGACAGAAGAGTACAGAAAAGGACAGAAGAGGACACGCAATAACAGACTCAGTATTGGAGATCTAGTCGAATCCTATAAGTAATTTAAGGCAACAAGATACCACGAATATACGATACATGTTTCTTCTTTACGAAGTACCGTTTAGAGTGAGCAAGAGCAACGAGATCTGTTACACCTTGAAAGCTTTTGACAGCGAGGAAGTACAATTTGATACAGCTGAGACTGTATCGACATCGTGGATTGCTGTAATGTATAACATTGTAAAAGTTTTGTTTTAAGATGGATTTCATGTTCAAAGTGAAGTCAGATATGAAGCAGATGTGTTTATTTGGCAATTAATTGTATTGTCACCCTGCAATTGTAACGGGTACATATATGTTGCATCGCTGAAGCGATAGAACTTTGGGAGTGAATAGTTTGTATGTGTCCACTGTGTAATAGAGACCAGAGAGAAAATATATGCGTGCAGCGCTGTCGACATTATTTTTTCCACTGATAAATGTATGCCAGTGTACACATAACATGCAGTAATTGCATTGCGTCAATTTTGTTGGGTATACCTAGAAGATTTAAGACAGGATTATCCCCAATTTTAAGTATTGAGCAATGCTACATTTTTTCATGAAGAATTTTATTGAAGACTTTAAATTTTATTTGCTTCTGATGCCGATTGTATAATTCACTGCGAACAAGATCTCCACAATGAACCTGATATTGCTGCAAGTCTCACTTAAACAAAGAGTTGGCCACAAACGAAATTGATTAAGTATCTCAAAATTAGGTTACCCTTGTATTCCTCGTACATTGTTTGTCCATGAATTAGTCGCAACCATATCATTTCTACTTGTTAGAGTCGTCCTTCTACACTTGTTATTACATCTACTCTATAACAGGGAAAACTAAAACATATGGATTTCTATTTGTTTACGACTTCTATTGTTTAATGAGGTTTATCCTAACTCGAGTAATATTTTTCTCCATGCTCCTGTTTATTCTATCCTGTTTATTCTCAAATCCTTTCCTTATTCATATAAACTCTATACAACACAAGTCAATAACTTGGCTGCTGATGCAGTTATTTGCATTTAAGTGTGATTTTCGTTTTCGCACGCCTTGTCATACAAGAATATGAAATATATTTGATGAAATAATTACTGATTGATTTTTTTATCTAAGCCGTAGCCATAACGAACACTTAAAAAAGTAATAAACATAGGATCATTTCGGTTTGTTTAGACACAGATTATATTGTATATATATTCATATCGTATTGTAAACAATAAAGAGCATCTATGTTAATGAACATTTACGATTTATGTTACATAAATTCATGATGCAAATATTAGTACCATGCAGTGGTATAAACTTTAAGAGAATATTCAGATGATATGAGAATCTAATAATGATAGTGAGTTGTCAATTCAACTTAAACCGACACCCGTTGAAATAGGTAAACTCAACTATTCAGTCAATACAGCCCCATTAGGGAGTGAAGTGCTCGAAAACAATCGTTTGTGCGTGATATACTACTTCGATTGTAATTCGCTACCAAGTGATATTAATGGCATAGCGCTTCGATCTACACTGATCTAAACACAAATTACTCGGTTAAGATATATTGATCAACTTTGTAAATTAGGTTTTTTTTTGTCAGCGAACACATCCATTTGAACATACTTTTACATTATCAACTGAGAAATAATTTTTACTGTCGATACAGATGTAACCAATATACATAATTTGACCCATTGCATCAAGTGCTGTCGTGTAATGTTTGTTATAAATTTGATTTATTTATCTTTGTTTATAATCACGATAGTTATATGTCATATTATTTTTAAGTGTGTTAATATGTGACGACGTCAAGTGTGATCAAGTGTCAAGTGTGACACAAATACTAGAAGCAAACACAGTTGCTTTACAACATTCAAAAATATGAACTCTGCCATCAAGCAACTTACGTTACACTGTCTATGTTTATCAATTATTATTATTTATTTTATATATTTTTTCTTCTTTCTTTCACCAATTAGTTAAGAAAAATAAGACAATGTTATGTCATTAATGTTTAATTTTCTTGATAAGTGAATTATTTTTGTGGGGAAACTCTTGTGTATAGGCCTTCAAATAGATCTGTGCAGAAATTCTTCCTACTTGTGTTTTGAAGGAAATGGCACCACTTGGGTAGCCAATAGTTATGTGCGGCTGCTTCTCACACACACACACCCTATATACACTTGTGTGAATGGCCCCACCTCTATGGAGATAAACATACATAACACGTTGGGCTGTGTTAGACTGTGTAGAAAAATCGATATTATTTATGTGGCTCTCCAATGGTATGTGATGATGTTCTGTAGGCCACAGTTAGGTATTAATTGAATAGAGGTACAAATATACATGGACATACACTAGGGCAAATAAAATTATAAATGACATTACACAATACTCATAAATAAAATATATAATTATTTATTGCAAATGAAAAATGGATTCAAAGTTTACTCTTATTAATTATATTTATTTAATTACTTACTATATTCAAAACCTAACTGGTACTTGGCATCATAGATCACACATGAATTCCAATCATCAGGTGTTAGGATGCGCACATTTAATTCTTAACAAAAGTCTTTATTTGGGTTCGTCGAAATTACACAGTTTTACTATACGTTTTAAGGGATCTTAATTAAATTTCCCTCGGCTAATAAGGTTCGAAATATCGTCGGTAGAGCTCAGAGTCTCTCTATCTGTAGGACCTCTGAGTTGATGTAATAGTGTGTAAAACAGTTAAATTCGTATCAAAACATCGTTTATATCGTAGATGATGTCAAATTACTTCAAAATATCAATGTTTACATTAGTTTTGGACGACGATGTGACGGAAAACGGGAGTTACGTGACGATGTGCATAAGTGGAGGAAACAAATCTTTGGCACTTTTAATTACTCACGTTTTACACTCCTAGGTCATTTATCTTTTTAGATAAATCCTAAATTATGTTCTAGACTCCCTAGGTTACATAATTAATCATCCTCGGTTCGGGATGCCTACCGCTCATTAGCTAAATTGTAGGATTTATTACCGTCGACGTCACAAGCTACAGTTTCCTTAGCTGGCCATTATAGAACTCTCCCTCCTACTAGCTTCTTAAATAAAGCCAGTTAACTTATCTTTCAAATGGCAGCCTGTGATTGGCCGAAAACCAAAATCAGTTACTTTAAATACTTAATAAAACGTGAAATCCGCACGCAACAATAGCGCGGATTACAAAATTTCACGTAAAATTTAAATCAAAAAATATTTAAATAATAATTTACATTACACAATAACGGCGTTAATTTTACCGTTTACCGTCTTAAAGTTCATTTAGTCCTTAGAGGGGTTCCAACAATACATATTTCAAATGGTCCAGAAAAATCCATAGAGTCACTTTCTCATAGGTACACATAAAAAAAAAAACCGTTTCTGAAAATAAATAACATTAGACATAGAGCAAACAATAAATAAATCGTAAATAATAATAATAATTAATCTGTCAAAACAAATAACATGTTGCAGTACATTTTGCATACGTAACTTCCTATTTGAAAATATAAGTGACGCAGTTTCAGTTTCTGAGAAAATGTTGCTAATTACGTGTATTGATATAAAATCATATTAGTCTAGTAGAACTACATGTTAATGCCTTTTGTGATTTGTATTAATAAAAAGTGTAAAATTTCCTTAACAGCACAATATTTTATGTAAGCAGCTAAGTTAATTTTTGCACAGTAGTAACCTATTACTTGTTATAGTGACTTTGAAAGTCTTGTATACTCGTAATATGTTGAAGACATTTCCTTATCTGTACAATTTACACGACAAAAAGTCTAAAAGAATGTCAAGGGCCTGTAAAATTAATGGAAAAAATGGTCGTCCTCACCAAAAAAAATCTGGTAGTACTAATGGATGCTTACGATAGAGAAGTCTTTCTTCTGGATGGTGGCAAGCACATGTGGCAAGGGTTCCATGCGGTAGTTCCTGAGGTAGGCCGGCAGATTCCACTCCGCACTCCTCTTCACTTGCTGCTCCTGTGGCTGCAACACACATCACGTGACATGAAGCCAGCATCTGCAAGCAGGGGTGCTGCTTGAGGTTTGCAAGGAAATACTACTTCATATTTCACACGAACCTGCAGTGGCTGCAAACATTGAAACATTTGTGTAATATGATGGTTCTAAGGGGTGAGGACGAACAGCCATAATACAACTGTGTGATTGCATGTAAGTAAGGTGCTAGCAGCATTAAATGAACAAAAACCATATATACACTTCTTGCATTTTATCTTGTTAACTTTTTGGTTTTTCCACTCATATTGTAGTACAGACATTCAACTATCCTGTGTTACACGTTGTGTATGTGCTATAATTTTCCCTCCCTGTTCCTACATTCTCACTTTACATCAGTTACCTACGTCAAGTTATATCCTTTAACTTGATGTATGTATTATCCACTTTCATTTCCCTATCACCGGTACCTTAAAGTTAATCTATTTGTCACTGTGATAGCAGCTTGAAACATTACTGTAGTTAGGCTAATCTCGAGCTCTACAAGTATGTAGGTTTGTTATGCTATATATACAGCTCTCTGATCCTTAATATGTTTATATAAAATAAACACATATAGTACACAACATTTTAGTACTATGTGTTAAACATAAATAGCCTAATTTTATCCTGGTTCATGAATTGTGTGTAAAACAACTGCAATTTAATTCATTAATCCTTACTGAAATAATTTATCAACTGTCTAAACCAGTTAGTATATCACCAATGGACTAAATAATTTAAAATTTAAAACTAACAAAGAAAGTAGTACCTTCATGGGAAAAAAAAGATTTTTACACCAAATTCTAGTCGTCTCCATGAAAATGCAAACTATGGAGAACGACCTGAAGCTGACAAGATCGAAGACTGCAATGAAACATATGAAGATGACATGATGGAGGACTATGATGACACATACGAGGCTAACACGATCGAAGACTGTGATGAAGCATTGACACCAAAACGTTGGAAACGACGTGTTAAAATAAATTATACTGATCAGGATTTCGATAATCACCGGGTCGATGTCGAAAGTGACCTTCAAGCTGGTGTTATAATGGAAGACTCCAGAGAACTTAATAATGTTTATTACTAAAATGCAAGTAAGATGATAGCAGGAGAAGAGATCGATTATGCATCATGGGAAGAATCCAACATATTGGTCGACAGGTAAAGACTTCTACATGCTTCGCTTTGTGCAGAAAACTATTCGCACATCAAATAAGTATCCTTCATATTCAAAGAACATACAAAAATGTCTTGTTTAACTTGTATGTGTATAAAATTAAAAAAATATATTTTGGATTTCATAAGAGTAGTATAGCTTGGCCGGTCCGAGATCAGGATGCAGGATGTGGAGCCGAGAGCCGGCTCCGCCATCTTGGATTTGTGACGTCACGGCGGCCATCTTGGATGGTTGTGACCTTGACCTTTGACCTTGACCTTGAATTTGATCCTCAAAAATCGCCAAAATCCGCCAAAATTGGGCAAAATTTGCCCAAAATTCCTCAAAAATCGCCAAAATTTCCATTTCTGTGGAAAAAAGTTCCGCCAAAAAATCTCAAAAAATTCCACAAATTAAAAATTTCTCATTTCGAGGGAAAAATTTCCCGTTTCGAGGGAAAAATTCCCATTTTTAGTCCTTAAAAATCCCAGCGGCTGAAAATTCCTAAAACTGGCTTAAGCATCCTTAACTCAAGCATCAGTTAAGCCATTTCTAGGAATAAGGATACCATGACCGCCATCTTGGATTATGTCGTCACCGTTGCAATTTTCGTTACGGTCGCCATCTTTAACTTTTTTATTATCCGATTTTAATAAAAAAAATTAAAATTTATTAAAAAAATTAAAATAATAAAAATTTAATATAAATATTTAAAAAGCATACTTTTTCGACACGGAGCTCGGAGTCCTCGGTTCGAACCCGACGAATGCAAAAAAATAAAAATGACGACCGATCCTTCCCTCGTGGTGGGTGCTGGCAGACTGACTCCCACCACTTTTTATCATCATCTAGTATGACGTCATGTCCGCCATCTTGAAATTTGGACGCCATCTTGAAAATCCGTAATTTTTATGTTAGAAATCGGGAAAAATTTTAAAATTCATCAAAAAATTAATTTATTCGAATTCTGATTGATTATATCGATCACCGTCCTCGATTCGAACCCGGTGAGTGCAAAAAAAACTAAAAATGGCGACAGGCTCCTTCCTCAATGGTGGATTCAGGCAGACTGAATCCTACCACTTTTTTTTCAAAGCATATATATCGTCAGCTTGTATGACGACATGACCGCCATCTTGTCTTCGTCTGCTGGAGATCACCATCTTGTTTTCGTCCGCTAGAGTGTGCTGATACCATGTTAGTATAATTATCTAGTCACCACACCCTTGACCTTGAACTTTGACCTTGACCTTGAAATTTGACCTTGACCTTGAACTTTGACCTTGACCTTGAACTTTGACCATGACCTTGAAATTTGACCTTGATCTTGAAATTTGACCTTGATCTTGAAATTTGACCTTGACCTTGAAATTTGGCCATGACCTTGAAATTTGACTTTGTCCTTGATGTCCATCACGGATCCGACATTTTATGTTCAGTACATGCTACCAGGAGATACCACCTGCTGGAGTACACCATCTTGTGCGTGTACTCGTATTATAGAGTACATTTCCATATGGATAATTTTATTCTAACCCGCTACAGTGTAGTAATCATTTATTATAGAGGCGCCCCCCGACATCTTGAAATTCGGCCACCATCTTGAAATCATGTAATAATGTAGCTAGAAATGCGGGAAAAATTCCAATAGTCTCCGAAAAAATCATTTATCAATTTACAAATCGAATCGATGGATCCCTGTCCACGGTTCGATTCTTGACCAGAGACAGTTGTAACTAATTATTAAATAAATGTTAGGTTCTGTTTTCCATTACCTTTCGCAGAGTTTATTAATCATTCACTCTACGAAAATCAACTCAAGTCAATATACAGGACCAACGAATTAAATCAGTGCCGATTAGCCTATTATGAAAGTCTAATTTTTCAATAATCTGAATAACATAAAAGCCGTTCATGTACAAAGCCACACATATAGATCAATTGCCTTCATTCCATGAGACCGAGTCATGTCATTATCAGACGTATAGGCTAGTCATTTCAGGACCACATGACCTTCGTAATCCATCGTGACATTTTTATACATTCTAAAGGACCAAGTTACCTTGTAAAATATTTTAGTAACACCAAGAGGTGATAAACTAGTAAATATTCAATCACTACATTTTGTACTACGCGCAATCAACAAAAAAGGAAGCACCGACAACGAAAAGACAGCACCACCAACGAAAAGACAGCTCATTTGGAAGCACCGACAACGAAAAGGCAGCACATTTAAAGCACCGACAACGTAAAGGCAGCACATTTGGAAGCACCGACAACAAAAAGGCAGCACATTTGGAAGCACCGACAACGTAAAGGCAGCACATTTGGAAGCACCGACAACGAAAAGGCAGCACATTTGGAAGCACCGACAACGTAAAGGCAGCACATTTGGAAGCACCGACAACGTAAAGGCAGCACATATGGAAGCACCGACAACGTAAAGGCAGCACATTTGGAAGCACCGACAACGAAAAGGCAGCACATTTGGAAGCACCGACAACGAAAAGGCAGCACATTTGGAAGCACCGACAACGAAAAGGCAGCACATTTGGAAGCACCGACAACGTAAAGGCAGCACATTTGGAAGCACCGACAACGAAAAGGCAGCACATTTGGAAGCACCGACAACGAAAAGGCAGCATATTTGGAAGCACCGACAACGAAAAGGCAGCACATTTGGAAGCACCGACAACGAAAATGCAGCACATTTGGAAGCACCGACAACGTAAAGGCAGCACATATGGAAGCACCGACAACGTAAAGGCAGCACATATGGAAGCACCGACAACGTAAAGGCAGCACATTTGGAAGCACCGACAACGAAAAGGCAGCACATTTGGAAGCACCGACAACGAAAAGGCAGCACATTTGGAAGCACCGACAACGAAAAGGCAGCACATTTGGAAGCACCGACAACGTAAAGGCAGCACATTTGGAAGCGCCGACAACGTAAAGACAGCACATTTGGAAGCACCGACAACGTAAAGGCAACACATTTGGAAGCGCCGACAACGTAAAGGCAGCACATTTGGAAGCACCGACAACGTAAAGGCAGCACATTTGGAAGCGCCGACAACGTAAAGACAGCATATTTGGAAGCACCGACAACGTAAAGGCAACACATTTGGAAGCGCCGACAACGTAAAGGCAGCACATTTGGAAGCACCGACAACGTAAAGGCAGCACATTTGGAAGCACCGACAACGAAAAGGCAGCACATTTGGAAGCACCGACAACGAAAAGGCAGCATATTTGGAAGCACCGACAACGAAAAGGCAGCACATTTGGAAGCACCGACAACGAAAATGCAGCACATTTGGAAGCACCGACAACGAAAAGGCAGCACATTTGGAAGCACCGACAACGTAAAGGCAGCACATTTGGAAGCACCGACAACGAAAAGGCAGCACATTTGGAAGCACCGACAACGAAAAGGCAGCATATTTGGAAGCACCGACAACGAAAAGGCAGCACATTTGGAAGCACCGACAACGAAAATGCAGCACATTTGGAAGCACCGACAACGTAAAGGCAGCACATATGGAAGCACCGACAACGTAAAGGCAGCACATATGGAAGCACCGACAACGTAAAGGCAGCACATTTGGAAGCACCGACAACGAAAAGGCATCACATTTGGAAGCACCGACAACGAAAAGGCAGCACATTTGGAAGCACCGACAACGAAAAGGCAGCACATTTGGAAGCACCGACAACGTAAAGGCAGCACATTTGGAAGCGCCGACAACGTAAAGACAGCACATTTGGAAGCACCGACAACGTAAAGGCAACACATTTGGAAGCGCCGACAACGTAAAGGCAGCACATTTGGAAGCACCGACAACGTAAAGGCAGCACATTTGGAAGCGCCGACAACGTAAAGACAGCATATTTGGAAGCACCGACAACGTAAAGGCAACACATTTGGAAGCGCCGACAACGTAAAGGCAGCACATTTGGAAGCACCGACAACGTAAAGGCAGCACATATGGAAGCACCGACAACGTAAAGGCAGCACATATGGAAGCACCGACAACGTAAAGGCAGCATATTTGGAAGCACCGACAACGAAAAGGCAGCACATTTGGAAGCACCGACAACGAAAAGGCAGCACATTTGGAAGCACCGACAACGAAAAGGCAGCACATTTGGAAGCACCGACAACGTAAAGGCAGCACATTTGGAAGCGCCGACAACTTAAAGACAGCACATTTGGAAGCACCGACAACGTAAAGGCAGCACATTTGGAAGCGCCGACAACGTAAAGGCAGCACATTTGGAAGCACCGACAACGAAAAGGCAGCACATTTGGAAGCACCGACAACGTAAAGGCAGCACATTTGGAAGCACCGACAACGAAAAGGCAGCACATTTGGAAGCACCGCCAACGAAAAGGCAGCACATTTTGGATGCATCATCGAATAAGGAAGCACATTTGGAAGCTCCATCAACTAAAAAAGGCAAAAAGGAAGCACAAGTTACGAGATCTAAGTCTTAGTAAGAAATCATAATACAAGAAATAAAAACATTACATTCTTATAATTTAAATTATTTATTTTATTGCTTTACATTATACAAATGCAAGTAAAACAAGTCAATATTGTATGTAGCCAGCATTCCTCAGTTCCTTGAGTATGAAGGATATTTCTTTGATGCACGAATAGTTTCCTGCACAAAGCGAACCATGTAGAAGTCTAGCCGGTCAACCAATATGTTTGGATCTTTCCATGATGTGTAATCATTCTCTTGTACCACCATCTTCCTTGCACCTTTATAATAAATATTATGATCTCTGGTGTCTTCCGTTTTACCACCAACCTCAGGGTAACTTTCATGTTTGAGACGGTGATCATCACAAGCTTGATCAGATTTATTTAATATATCACGTCGTTTCCATCGTTTCGGTCTCAGGACACCGCCACATTCTTCGATCTTGTTAGCTTTAGGTGCTTCATCATAGTCTATGTCTTTGTCAACAGCCTCAGAGTCACTGTAACAATCACCGTAGAAGGAATCGTCTTCACCCAATTTACCGTAATAATTCGATGTTGATGATGTTGAAGTGTCTTCATCGTCTTCATGCTTCCTTTTTAGGAGTCCATCATTTTTACAAAGTAGGAAAGATCTACTTGAATTCGGCTGGAATATATTCTTACTTTTCACGTTAAGGATTCTTCTATTGTCTTCATTCTTCCGTAAATCATCAACCTTCTTCAATTTAAGTTCTTTGTCGAGATCAGAAGATCCAAGAAAATTATTGTTGTAATGCAGATCACTCTTCCTTAGGCTAGTAGATTCATCGTTGTCCTCTAGCTTGTACGCAGGCTTGGCGCTACAAGTTCTGCCATGTCTTTTTAGGCTCTCTCTCCGCGTAAACGACTTGCTACATCGAACGCAACTTATCATATTGCGCAGTGGATTTTTAACACAGTCAATCTTCTCGTGTTGTCTTTTATTCTTTCTCAAGATAAACTCTTTACTGCAAAACTTACACCTATGTTCTTTCGATACAGCGTCAGATCCCAAATCGGAATTCATATTAGTTACTGAGACTAATGCCAGATACCAATTGAGTGTTTTAAATTAGATTCAATACTTAAATAGAAATTTTTTCATATTTCATCAGCGAGAATTAATATATCTCATGCAAAAGTACTTTAAGCATGTAGTTCTGCTTTTCAACAACAGATTTCGCCACATGTTGCTTGCAGGTAAATAATATTTAGTTCTTTTATGCGGGATGCGGGATGCTCACTAACGATCGCAAAAGAAGGATGGCTTCGCTAGACTCCAAGGAAAAGGAAGTTCGTCTTGCATGTTGGTGCTCCACAGATGTCTCATGGCGTAATATTAATTTGACTGAGTAATGATATTTGTTAATTCCACCTGATAAAAATATTGCAAGTTTTGATTTAGTAGCAGAAATTATCGAATTAAATATAAAAATAAATTAATAAAAAAATAAAAAAAATGCATAAACAGTTTCTGCTAGCTTGTAAACTTATCATTGTTGAGCAAAGATAGAGTTCTTGTACAAGCCAGAAATTTATGCATTTTTTTTATTTTTTTATTAATTTATTTTTATATTTAAATATTTTTTCTTGTAATTTTATATCAAAGAATACATGTGGTGGTTTTCTCTGTGTGCTTTCGATTAATCTGGTCAATATTATGATGGTTTTCTCCGTGTGCTTCCGATTATAATTGTAAATATTATGGTGGTTTTCTCAGTGTGCTCCTGATTATTCTTGACAATATTTTGATGGTTTTTCCCGTGTTCTTGCAATCATTCCTGTGGTTTCTTCAAGTGTTTCTGACTATTCTGAGAAACCACACTCTGCATGGATTTTTTTTGGTCTAATGAGACATGTCATTTTATTTGGAGTTACATTTAATTCGATAATTTCTGCTACTAAATCAAAACTTGCAATATTTTTATCAGGTGGAATTAACAAATATCATTACTCAGTCAAATTAATATTACGCCATGAGACATCTGTGGAGCACCAACATGCAAGACGAACTTCCTTTTCCTTGGAGTCTAGCGAAGCCATCCTTCTTTTGCGATCGTTAGTGAGCATCCCGCATCCCGCATAAAAGAACTAAATATTATTTACCTGCAAGCAACATGTGGCGACATCTGTTGTTGAAAAGCAGAACTACATGCTTAAAGTACTTTTGCATGAGATATATTAATTCTCGCTGATGAAATATGAAAAAATTTCTATTTAAGTATTGAATCTAATTTAAAACACTCAATTGGTATCTGGCATTAGTCTCAGTAACTAATATGAATTCCGATTTGGGATCTGACGCTGTATCGAAAGAACATAGGTGTAAGTTTTGCAGTAAAGAGTTTATCTTGAGAAAGAATAAAAGACAACACGAGAAGAATGACTGTGTTAAAAATCCACTGCGCAATATGATAAGTTGCGTTCGATGTAGCAAGTCGTTTACGCGGAGAGAGAGCCTAAAAAGACATGGCAGAACTTGTAGCGCCAAGCCTGCGTACAAGCTAGAGGACAACGATGAATCTACTAGCCTAAGGAAGAGTGATCTGCATTACAACAATAATTTTCTTGGATCTTCTGATCTCGACAAAGAACTTAAATTGAAGAAGGTTGATGATTTACGGAAGAATGAAGACAATGGAAGAATTCTTAACGTGAAAAGTGAGAATATATTCCAGCCGAATTCAAGTAGATCTTTCCTACTTTGTAAAAATGATGGACTCCTAAAAAGGAAGCATGAAGACGATGAAGACACTTCAACATCATCAACATCGAATTATTACGGTAAATTGGGTAAAGACGATTCCTTCTACGGTGATTGTTACAGTGACTCTGAGGCTGTTGACAAAGACATAGACTATGATGAAGCACCTAAAGCTAACAAGATCGAAGAATGTGGCGGTGTCCTGAGACCGAAACGATGGAAACGACGTGATATATTAAATAAATCTGATCAAGCTTGTGATGATCACCGTCTCAAACATGAAAGTTACCCTGAGGTTGGTGGTAAAACGGAAGACACCAGAGATCATAATATTTATTATAAAGGTGCAAGGAAGATGGTGGTACAAGAGAATGATTACACATCATGGAAAGATCCAAACATATTGGTTGACCGGCTAAGACTTCTACATGGTTCGCTTTGTGCAGGAAACTATTCGTGCATCAAAGAAATATCCTTCATACTCAAGGAACTGTAGAATGCTGGCTACATACAATATTGACTTGTTTTACTTGCATTTGTATAATGTAAAGCAATAAAATAAATAATTTAAATTATAAGAATGTAATGTTTTTATTTCTTGTATTATGATTTCTTACTAAGACTTAGATCTCGTAACTTGTGCTTCCTTTTTGCCTTTTTTAGTTGATGGAGCTTCCAAATGTGCTTCCTTATTCGATGATGCATCCAAAATGTGCTGCCTTTTCGTTGGCGGTGCTTCCAAATGTGCTGCCTTTTCGTTGTCGGTGCTTCCAAATGTGCTGCCTTTACGTTGTTGGTGCTTCCAAATGTGCTGCCTTTTCGTTGTCGGTGCTTCCAAATGTGCTGCCTTTACGTTGTCGGCGCTTCCAAATGTGCTGCCTTTACGTTGTCGGTGCTTCCAAATGTGCTGTCTTTACGTTATCGGCGCTTCCAAATGTGCTGCCTTTACGTTGTCGGTGCTTCCAAATGTGCTGCCTTTTCGTTGTCGGTGCTTCCAAATGTGCTGCCTTTTCGTTGTCGGTGCTTCCAAATGTGCTGCCTTTTCGTTGTCGGTGCTTCCAAATGTGCTGCCTTTACGTTGTCGGTGCTTCCATATGTGCTGCCTTTACGTTGTCGGTGCTTCCATATGTGCTGCCTTTACGTTGTCGGTGCTTCCAAATGTGCTGCCTTTACTTGTCGGCGCTTCCAAATGTGTTGCCTTTACGTTGTCGGTGCTTCCAAATGTGCTGTCTTTACGTTGTCGGCGCTACCAAATGTGCTGCCTTTACGTTGTCGGTGCTTCCAAATGTGCTGCCTTTACGTTGTCGGCGCTTCCAAATGTGTTGCCTTTACGTTGTCGGTGCTTCCAAATGTGCTGTGTTTACGTTGTCGGCGCTTCCAAATGTGCTGCCTTTTCGTTGTCGGTGCTTCCAAATGTGCTGCCTTTACGTTGTCGGTGCTTACATATGTGCTGCCTTTACGTTGTCGGTGCTTCCATATGTGCTGCCTTTACGTTGTCGGTGCTTCCAAATGTGCTGCATTTTCGTTGTCGGTGCTTCCAAATGTGCTGCCTTTTCGTTGTCGGTGCTTCCAAATATGCTGCCTTTTCGTTGTCGGTGCTTCCAAATGTGCTGCCTTTTCGTTGTCGGTGCTTCCAAATGTGCTGCCTTTACGTTGTCGGTGCTTCCAAATGTGCTGCCTTTTCGTTGTCGGTGCTTCCAAATGTGCTGCCTTTTCGTTGTCGGTGCTTCCAAATGTGCTGCCTTTTCGTTGTCGGTGCTTCCAAATGTGCTGCCTTTACGTTGTCGGTGCTTCCATATGTGCTGCCTTTACGTTGTCGGTGCTTCCAAATGTGCTGCCTTTACGTTGTCGGTGCTTCCAAATGTGCTGCCTTTTCGTTGTCGGTGCTTCCAAATGTGCTGCCTTTACGTTGTCGGTGCTTCCAAATGTGCTGCCTTTTCGTTGTCGGTGCTTCCAAATGTGCTGCCTTTACGTTGTCGGTGCTTCCAAATGTGCTGCCTTTTCGTTGTCGGTGCTTCCAAATGAGCTGTCTTTTCGTTGGTGGTGCTGTCTTTTCGTTGTCAGTGCTTCCTTTTTTGTTGATTGCGCGTAGTACAAAATGTAGTGATTGAATATTTACTAGTTTATCACCTCTTGGTGTTACTAAAATATTTTACAAGGTTACTTGGTCCTTTAGAATGTATAAAAATGTCACGATGGATTACGAAGGTCATGTGGTCCTGAAATGACTAGCCTATACGTCTGATAATGACATGACTCGGTCTCATGGACTGAAGGCAATTGATCTATATGTGTGGCTTTGTACATGAACGGCTTTTATGTTATTCAGATTATTGAAAAATTAGACTTTCATAATAGGCTAATCGGCACTGATTTAATTCGTTGGTCCTGTATATTGACTTGAGTTGATTTTCGTAGAGTGAATGATTAATAAACTCTGCGAAAGGTAATGGAAAACAGAACCTAACATTTATTTAATAATTAGTTACAACTGTCTCTGGTCAAGAATCGAACCGTGGACAGGGATCCATCGATTCGATTTGTAAATTGATAAATGATTTTTTCGGAGACTATTGGAATTTTTCCCGCATTTCTAGCTACATTATTACATGATTTCAAGATGGTGGCCGAATTTCAAGATGTCGGGGGGCGCCTCTATAATAAATGATTACTACACTGTAGCGGGTTAGAATAAAATTATCCATATGGAAATGTACTCTATAATACGAGTACACGCACAAGATGGTGTACTCCAGCAGGTGGTATCTCCTGGTAGCATGTACTGAACATAAAATGTCGGATCCGTGATGGACATCAAGGACAAAGTCAAATTTCAAGGTCATGGCCAAATTTCAAGGTCAAGGTCAAATTTCAAGATCAAGGTCAAATTTCAAGGTCATGGTCAAAGTTCAAGGTCAAGGTCAAAGTTCAAGGTCAAGGTCAAATTTCAAGGTCAAGGTCAAAGTTCAAGGTCAAGGGTGTGGTGACTAGATAATTATACTAACATGGTATCAGCACACTCTAGCGGACGAAAACAAGATGGTGATCTCCAGCAGACGAAGACAAGATGGCGGTCATGTCGTCATACAAGCTGACGATATATATGCTTTGAAAAAAAAGTGGTAGGATTCAGTCTGCCTGAATCCACCATTGAGGAAGGAGCCTGTCGCCATTTTTAGTTTTTTTTGCACTCACCGGGTTCGAATCGAGGACGGTGATCGATATAATCAATCAGAATTCGAATAAATTAATTTTTTGATGAATTTTAAAATTTTTCCCGATTTCTAACATAAAAATTACGGATTTTCAAGATGGCGTCCAAATTTCAAGATGGTGGACATGACGTCATACTAGATGATGATAAAAAGTGGTGGGAGTCAGTCTGCCAGCACCCACCACGAGGGAAGGATCGGTCGTCATTTTTATTTTTTTGCATTCGTCGGGTTCGAACCGAGGACTCCGAGCTCCGTGTCGAAAAAGTATGCTTTTTAAATATTTATATTAAATTTTTATTATTTTAATTTTTTTAATAAATTTTAATTTTTTTTATTAAAATCGGATAATAAAAAAGTTAAAGATGGCGACCGTAACGAAAATTGCAACGGTGACGACATAATCCAAGATGGCGGTCATGGTATCCTTATTCCTAGAAATGGCTTAACTGAGGCTTGAGTTAAGGATGCTTAAGCCAGTTTTAGGAATTTTCAGCCGCTGGGATTTTTAAGGACTAAAAACGGGAATTTTTCCCTCGAAACGGGAAATTTTTTCCCTCGAAATGAGAAATTTTTAATTTGTGGAATTTTTTGAGATTTTTTGGCGGAACTTTTTTCCACAGAAATTGAAATTTTGGCGATTTTTGAGGAATTTTGGGCAAATTTTGCCCAATTTTGGCGATTTTTGGCGATTTTTGAGGATCAAATTCAAGGTCAAGGTCGAAGGTCAAGGTCACAACCATCCAAGATGGCCGCCGTGACGTCACAAATCCAAGATGGCGGAGCCGGCTCTCGGCTCCACATCCTGCATCCTGATCTCGGACCGGCCAAGCTATACTACTCATAAGTGATTGTTTTATTTCTCGAAATGTGTTTTGTATATAATGCCAAGTTCTCGTAATACAACTTCTTACTTAAAGATGTAAAAAAATCATCATCACTAACTCGCACACCTAAAACAAGACTGCCACATCTCAAAAAATACAGTTTTGAGATAATCACAATTGAAAATTTTAATTTGCTCTATTAAGTACATTTTTGTATGTAATTGCTCAATATTTTCGCCAGGTATATAATATTGCAATGGCTATAAGTACAATAAAAATTGTTTGTGGTGCATTATTGAGAGGATTTATTTTATTGTTGTGGCAGTTAAAGGTATCACAATGCAAGTGCTAAACTACCACATTTGTGATTATGGCAGTATTACATTAACATTTTCAAAGTAAGTGTGACACAATTATAAATATGGCTTTATTGCATTAACACTACATGTCAAGTTTTAATGAAAAGGCGCCACAATTCAAAATATGGCTGTATTGTTTTGGCACTATTTAGGGCGGAGAAGTGCCACAATTTAAAATACGGCCATACGGCCATACTGCTGTAACATTAAATTTAGTTCTAACTTCTAAACAATTAAAAATATTGATGTATTGTCTTTGTATTTTTCAAGATTAAAAAAGCAATGTCCAAATAACATGATGTAAGTATTACTGCAACAATAAGAACCAGTAATTGGAACTAACAACAGCAACAAATCAAATAACGAGGCAAAAAAATTAACACCAGACAAAGTAAAACTACATCATGAATTATGGAAACAAATAAACAATATTAATGCTTATCAATTGTTTTGAAGTATGGAGTCCAACTTTGACTGGTACACAACCAAATTAATCAGTTTATGCTACTAAAGCAAAATAAAAGTCCAAAATAACATTTTAAGAATAAGTTTAAAAAAAATTAGAAAACTCATCAGTAACAATTTACTGACATCACAAAGCATATTATAGTCACACGCAAATACATAAAACATTCTCATATTGAATTATAGTTCAGAGTTTAACAAGTTACAATAATAAATTACTCAGAATCATAAGGCACAGTAGCATTCTTCCTGGTTTTCAGATGTTCGTAAAACATGTGATAACTCTTTGGAATGAGGTTTGATTTGCACAGTTGTACCAGGTCCTTTTTTTTTAGCTTCCAGTATCCCAGGACTTTCTGAGAAAGCTTTTTCCAATGTGAGTGTTGATCTTTGCTTGTTCTTGATCCTTGTTTTTGATGACAGGTTAATTTCCAAGAAATGCTCTTCTTCAAAGGAAGTTTTGTACTGTAGCAAATTGGGTAAGTGTTTAGTCACTTTAATTGTTTTAATGTCATGCCACAAAACTTTGCAGCCATCAGTGTTTACTGTGAAGTTGTCTCCAATATTTTGGGCAAGCTTCTTCACATCTATGAAATCCTCTGATACAAGCTCATTAACCACAAAAGATTTTCCATTCTTTTTGGCATTCTGAATTACTGTCACCCATTGTTGCGGAAAGTAAATAGAGCCACCCTTCAAAATTCTTTTTTTGTTTTGTTTTTCTATTAGAGAATGCATGGCATCGCCTTCATTCTGTGTATGGCCTACAATTAAGAATTTATGAGTAATAGAAGGAATATCCAGGTTAGAAACTGCATAAAGATACAGGCAAGCCATGTACTTATTCTTCTGTTGTCCACTACAATTATCACTGTAGAAAATGGTTTTTTTTCTATTTCAATTAGATTTTAAAAACAAATAAACACTTGTACCAATTTCGTTAGGTCCTCTGTAGGCTTGATCTTCATTCCACAAATAGCAATGTCCTTCAGAAGTACCCATATTATAAATTGTTAAATTATAAGTCGCAAATTTGCGACTGTAGTAAAAGTTGGAAACCTGTGCTGAAGGTGTAGTCAAGACAGCCTGTATGTCATAGGTGGCAACACATGTTGAATCTTTGTTATTCTTAGCAATGTCTTTATCATGCTGCTTTTCTTGTCTGGAAAGTTCAGTTTCACGTTTATGAGAATTAAACTCATTTTGCATTGCCAATTTCTCGTCCTCATTGCAGTTTTTATATTTTTCGCACAATGTTCACTGGTCCTTCTTCGGAACAAAGAAGCCAATATTAAACTTTTCATTAAAAATGTTTGTGTATGTGCTTAGTTTGCATGGCTTGGTATTGTGGTCTGAACAAGCTTTCAGAAACATTCTGTATATTTCTGCAATGGTGAGTTCTCCAGATAAGAATTCCCTTTGGGTATTCTTTCTCAAGTAGTGGGACTCTACCTTTGGGAATGAGTTAATATGATCGCACACTCGTTGAACTAAATCTGGATCCAAACATTTATGTTTTCCATGCTTTCCCCTTAGATCTCCCTCAACAGACGGAAGATCTCTGTTTTCTTTTAACAAAGCAGTTCTGATGGTCCGGTCACCAATGTTTAATGTTGCCATGAAGAATTTTTTACATACTCTCTTCCTAGCCCCACGAATAATGAGGTAATAAGCATTATTGTCTTTTCGAGATGAACCTTCCCGAACATATTTATACCTGGGTGTGATGGCAGTAGTACAATTTACTATGAAAGCACGCTGTAGAGTAATGTCACCCATATTCCAGTAGCTATGAAGTGCTTCTTTGCGTTCTTCTTCGGATATATCTGAAGAGCAATGTTGCTTACATTTGGGACCACATACTGGCTGTAATTTCTTCTCTTGGACTTCATTTCCTTTAGGAGTGATGTATGCTTCTCCAGTATTATGTTTTCTTTTTAGTATGTTTTTCTTCCAGGAATCGTAACATATTTTCCTTTTTCTATACATTCGTTTGACTTATCCTCTCTCGTGTGTGCCAGCCTCTGTATTTTGTGTTTCTTCTGAATGTTCCTTAGTTGCACGTGCCTTTGCTTTCAAGACATTATGTCTTTTTTTTCTATAACTGTGTTCTCTTCGCTGTCACAGTCATCAGGTTCTGGGATCCAGTCCTTGTCTGCATCCGAATAATCAAAATCACTTTCACAGAAATCAATTACTTTCTTGAAAACATTTATTCCAGCTACTGAAGTGCTTGGCCCATCATCTATAACTTCTGTTGAAAAAATTTCCTAGTGACATAATTTTGTCTACAAAAAATTACTATGGTCTTCAGGATTCATAATTTTTGTAGGTACCTAACGAAACTTGTGAAATATAATTAAATTACCAAATTATTAAACGCTGTATTGTTATAACCATCAAAGAAGAATGAATGGACGGTAAATTATACACAAGTCACAAATGAATAAATTCATAATGAGCCGGGGAAAGAAAAAAATGTTAATTTTTCAACCGAGATCGCCTTAATCTTGAGATTTTAATTTATTTTCTTGTAAAAATAATTGCAGAATAATATAACACAACAGGTTTGCCATTTTTTTTTCATATTGCCTTATAGTAAAAAATAAAAATGTTTGCCAACTGTTACCTATTTAATTGAGATTTTATACACAGATGAGGTCTGAAATATCTTTTTACTGTATTACATTTTCACAAGTAGGCTCCTACTATGTAAAAAATTAGTAATATAATAACAATGTTCAATTCAGACACAGCCTCACATTAAAACAACATGGTATGTGCTTCTCTCCACAGCCGTTATGCTAATTGGGGTAGTAGCAATATTGTAATAAAACAAGTTACCTGCATTTTCACAGTTGTTAACATCGGGTAATATCAATCTCACGAGGTATCTGCCCCGAGACGTCATAATATTCCTATTATTACGTGAAAAAAATCTATTTTCATAACATTCACAACAATGTACCAAAATAATATACCTACCTACACCATAACAACATAATAAACAGAAACATATAACTGATGTTATTAATTCACAATACCAACTTCTGAAAAAAGTCATTCTGAGTATGAAAACACTGATTCAAACAACTGAGTGCTATCTATCGACTGTGGTACTAACTACTACAAAACGTACTATAAATATCTCAACTGCTTCGCCAAAGATAAGTAAATAATTGAATATAAAATGACATGACATCCAGACAGAAATATTATCTGCAGCAATGCGAAACTGCCACAAGTAGATATGTGGCTTATAATAAAATGTGCACTACAGTGTTAAACTGACGTAACATCAAATGTGGCATCTAGTGAAATTCTCTTCACAGATTAAAACTGCCATATTTAGACACATGGCACACATTTAAATATTTCCACATTGTTAAACTGCCACATCACTAGTTGAGGCATGCTACAATTATAGGAAAAAAAATTAAAACTGCCACATTTCAAAATGTGGCGGTATTGAAGTGTTGAGCAACCTTACTATTACAAATAGTGTATGTGCAATATAACCATAAAACAAAATGTGGCAGTGTTGGTTAGCAGAACCTAAAAAAACACAAGAATTCTAAACTGACACATCTCATCAAACAATGAAATTTGAGCAGATACAGATGTGGCAGTTTTTCACAGGGAAACAGGCCACTTTTCGACACGGAAAACTGGTATAACTCGAAATTGACCATTTTTGAGTTGTGACGGTATTGTTTTGGGTGTGCGAAACTAACAAAATGGAGAGTAATAATACTGTCATACCAGAAATCAAGCCAAGTTCGATCAAAAAATGCAATTGAAATCTGTTGTAGCCAAATGTAAATAAAACAGTTGGAGCTGTTGGAGCAGTTGGAGTAATTGGAGCATTTGGAGCAATCGGAACATTGGAACTCTTGGAGTAATTGGATTTTTGGAGATCTTAGAGCAATTGGAAATTAGAGTTCTTGAGCTGTTGGAGCTTTTGGAGCACTTAGAGAAAATGGAGCAGTTGGAGCGATTGGCGCTTTTGGAAGTGTTGGAACAGTTGGAGCTGTTGGAGCAATTGGAGCATTTGGACCTTTGGAGCACTTGTAGATGTTGGCCAATTGGAGCAATTGGTTCATTGGGGCTCTTAAAGAAATTGGAGAATTGGAGCATTGACTTTAGAGCCTATGACTGTTGTATCCAATGACATTTGAAGTCAAAGACTGTTGGAGCTAATGACTTTTGGAGCCAAAGACTGTTGGAGCCAAAGACAGTTGTTAGCTAAAGACTGTTGGAGCCAAATACAGTTTTTAACTACTGTTGGAGTCAAAAGACAGTTGGAGGCGCAGACATTTGGAGTCATTGTATCGTACCGCATCTTGCATCCGATTGTATACTACTGTTGATTCTGGATCATTAAGTCTGTAGTCAGGTCGATTGGCCTCGTGCTTCGGAGACATCTGGTCTATAGCCTGATGTGGTACATGACCTGGCCTCGTGGTTCGGAGACATCTGGTCTATAGACTGATGTGGTACATGACCTGGCCTCGTGGTTCGGAGACATCTGGTCTATAGCCTGATGTGGTACATGACCTGGCCTCGTGGTTCGGAGACATCTGGTCTATAGCCTGATGTGGTACATGACCTGGCCTCGTGGTTCGGAGACATCTGGTCTATAGCCTGATGTGGTACATGACCTGGCCTCGTGGTTCGGAGACATCTGGTCTATAGCCTGATGTGGTACATGACCTGGCCTCGTGGTTCGGAGACATCTGGTCTATAGCCTGATGTGGTACATGACCTGGCCTCGTGGTTCGGAGACATATGGTCTATAGCCTGATGTGGTACGTGACCTGGCCTCGTGGTTCGGAGACATCTGGTCTATAGCCTGATGTGGTACATGACCTGGCCTCGTGGTTCGGAGACATCTGGTCTATAGCCTGATGTGGTACATGACCTGGCCTCGTGGTTCGGAGACATCTGGTCTATAGCCTGATGTGGTACATGACCTGGCCTCGTGGTTCGGAGACATCTGGTCTATAGCCTGATGTGGTACGTGACCTGGCCTCGTGGTTCGGAGACATCTGGTCTATAGCCTGATGTGGTACATGACCTGGCCTCGTGGTTCGGAGACATCTGGTCTATAGCCTGATGTGGTACGTGACCTGGCCTCGTGGTTCGGAGACATCAGGTCTATAGCCTGATGTGGTACGTGACCTGGCCTCGTGGTTCGGAGACATCTGGTCTATAGCCTGATGTGGTACATGACCTGGCCTCGTGGTTCGGAGACATCTGGTCTATAGCCTGATGTGGTACATGACCTGGCCTCGTGGTTCGGAGACATCTGGTCTATAGCCTGATGTGGTACATGACCTGGCCTCGTGGTTCGGAGACATCTGGTCTATAGCCTGATGTGGTACGTGACCTGGCCTCGTGGTTCGGAGACATCTGGTCTATAGCCTGATGTGGTACGTGACCTGGCCTCGTGGTTCGGAGACATCTGGTCTATAGCCTGATGTGGTACGTGACCTGGCCTCGTGGTTCGGAGACATCTGGTCTATAGCCTGATGTGGTACGTGACCTGGCCTCGTGGTTCGGAGACATCTGGTCTATAGCCAGATGTGGTACGTGACCTGGCCTCGTGGTTCGGAGACATCTGGTCTATAGCCTGATGTGGTACATGACCTGGCCTCGTGGTTCGGAGACATCTGGTCTATAGCCTGATGTGGTACGTGACCTGGCCTCGTGGTTCGGAGACATCTAGTCTGTAGCCTGATGTGGTACGTGACCTGGCCTCGTGGTTCGGAGACATCTGGTCTGTAGCCTGATGTGGTACGTGACCTGGCCTCGTGGTTCGGAGACATCTGGTCTATAGCCTGATGTGGTACATGACCTGGCCTCGTGGTTCGGAGACATCTGGTCTATAGCCTGATGTGGTACGTGACCTGGCCTCGTGGTTCGGAGACATCTGGTCTATAGCCTGATGTGGTACGTGACCTGGCCTCGTGGTTCGGAGACATCTGGTCTATAGCCTGATGTGGTACGTGACCTGGCCTCGTGGTTCGGAGACATCTGGTCTATAGCCTGATGTGGTACATGACCTGGCCTCGTGGTTCGGAGACATCTGGTCTATAGCCTGATGTGGTACATGACCTGGCCTCGTGCTTCGGAGACATCTGGTATATAGCCTGATGTGGTACGTGACCTGGCCTCGTGGTTCGGAGACATCTGGTTTATAGCCTGATGTGGTACATGACCTGGCCTCGTGGTTCGGAGACATCTGGTCTATAGCCTGATGTGGTACATGACCTGGCCTCGTGGTTCGCAGACATCTGGTCTATAGCCTGATGTGATACATGACCTGGCCTCGTGGTTCGGAGACATCTGGTCTATAGCCTGATGTGGTGCATGACCTGGCCTCGTGGTTCGGAGACATCTGGTCTATAGCCTGATGTGGTACATGACCTGGCCTCGTGGTTCGGAGACATCTGGTCTATAGCCTGATGTGGTACATGACCTGGCCTCGTGGTTCGGAGACATCTGGTCTATAGCCTGATGTGGTACGTGACCTGGCCTCGTGGTTCGGAGACATCTGGTCTATAGCCTGATGTGGTACGTGACCTGGCCTCGTGGTTCGGAGACATCTGGTCTATAGCCTGATGTGGTACGTGACCTGGCCTCGTGGTTCGGAGACATCTGGTCTATAGCCTGATGTGGTACGTGACCTGGCCTCGTGGTTCGGAGACATCTGGTCTATAGCCTGATGTGGTACGTGACCTGGCCTCGTGGTTCGGAGACATCTGGTCTATAGCCTGATGTGGTACATGACCTGGCCTCGTGGTTCGGAGACATCTGGTCTATAGCCTGATGTGGTACGTGACCTGGCCTCGTGGTTCGGAGACATATGGTCTATAGCCTGATGTGGTACATGACCTGGCCTCGTGGTTCGGAGACATCTGGTCTATAGCCTGATGTGGTACATGACCTGGCCTCGTGGTTCGGAGACATCTGGTCTATAGCCTGATGTGGTACATGACCTGGCCTCGTGGTTCGGAGACATCTGGTCTATAGCCTGATGTGGTACATGACCTGGCCTCGTGGTTCGGAGACATCTGGTCTATAGCCTGATGTGGTACATGACCTGGCCTCGTGGTCCAAAGACATGGGGCTTATACGCCTAACATTGTTAATACCTAGTTGGAAGGTATTCCAGGTATTGCAGAACTAGACTTCTATGGTAATCATAGCGAAAACGTATTTATTTCTTTGGAAAGGAATATGTTTAGAGATGTTTTTCGTTGAGAGAATGATTAATAATCTCCACAAAAGGGAAACCGAATTAAAAATTTATTTTAAGTTTTAGTTACTCTTGACTGTGAATCTAATCAAGGACGGAAATCGATTGAGTCAATCATAATTTTAATGAGAAAATTTTCGATGTTTTGGAATTTTTACCGTATTTCTAACAAAACAATTACGTATTTCCAAGATGGCGGCCAGGATGGTATCGATAGCTTACTGATGGCTGGTATATGAGGAACTTACGCCACTTTTAGGATTTTCTCATAATGTTTTTTAATAGGTGATTTTTTGTAAGATTATTATTTTATTTGCTTTCAAGGATCGAACTTAGGACAAGAATCCATCGAATCTATTTGTGGCTGGTAGTGTAGGTATTTATACCTCTTTCACATTTTTTTATATATTATTGATTAAATGTTTTTACCTGAAATTACAATATTTCCAATTGAACAAAAATGGAACCAAAGACATAAATGTATCAAATCAATAATTTTTTTAAAAAGCCAGTATATTGATGAATTTTTAAATTTTTTTAGCAAGTTTTTGATCCAAACTTACAGAATTTTTAGAATGGCGGCCAAGGAGGCCGATATATGGCGGGCGCCACAGTAAAAAATGATTACAGTTCATATAGACAGCACAATGACGACAGCACAGATGAAAATATCAAACTTAAATATCAGATAGCGCAATACTCGACGGAAGAAATTTATTCATGAAAAATCAATAACAGCAAACGAACACAGGGGCTAACAACGACGAGACAGTTTGGACAATAACAGCAAATGCATGCAGACTACAAAACCTGGACAGCTGAGCAATAATATGAATACAGTCGCCTGTTTGTGCCTCATGACGGGAACAGATGCCAGTTATCGAAATGTCGCAGCTGTTTGGGCATAGAGAACATACTGTGTTCTTCGATATTTGTCATCGTGTTGACCATAATATCTGAATGACTTCATTGTTGTGTTTATATATTTGCTGCGTTGTACAGGTTTCATTGTCTGCCTGCAATTACTGTTATTGTTGAAACTGGCTCGTCGCGTTAGCCCACTGTATTCGTGATTATTATTTTTTCATGACTAATTTTTTTTTCACGAAACTCTTGTGCTGTCTGATGTTTAAGTTTGCATGTGTTCGTCTGTGGTGTCGCTGTGTTGTTTATGATACCTGTTCAGGTTCATCGTGGGGTTTTCTTGTTTGACATAGCTGGTTTAGGTTTGTCCTCTGGGTTTATGTAACCATTTTTATTTCTCAATTTGCATTCTTGAATTTTTTCCATGACAAATAGTGCAAAACTGCAATGGTGTATGTCCAAGAAATTGTATTTAATTGTAATATGGATGATTATAATTGCTTGCAGTCTTACATGCCTTTACTACAAATTTGTGTTTCATTACCTGTGTGTGGTTCTTATATGTTGCATATTCTGTCGCGTGAAGACATTCCGTACATCTCAGCAACACAAATATGACAGCTGTACTGCAGAAAAACTGGAATGGGGAAAGAAACATGTGTAAATTAATATTCATATAGACACTATTATTATTTTATCTCCTCATAAATGTTTCAATTTATGTATACCATAATAATTAGCGATTATATTATATACATCTACTACATATAGAACTAAAAATCAGCCACCACTCATGATTTTTAATGCATGGTTTATGAGCCTATATTTATGCAAATGATAAACAGACTCAAAGGTGAATTATTTACTGAAAATACACCAAACGCTATTTGAACTAAGTTTTTATCTAAAATTTTGTATTTCACAGCTTCCTACCTTTTTATTTATTTAAATGAACCTTTGTTTAGTGTAGATAAGGAATGTATGCCTTCTCTCACACTAAACCAGTTGAAATAAACAATGTATAATACGTTATATCTAGAAATCATTCATAAAATTACAAACTAACAAATTACAACAATTACTGGTGAAACATCTACCAAATAACATCCAACATTAGTACTTATACTAAAATATATAAAACACTGTAATATATAAAAAATATTAACATGTAACATTAGGGGGATCAGATACATTCTGCCGCAACAAAATATATGCAAATTAGGGCAATCAATCACTGTCCCCCCCATAACCCCCTCCCTCTTAACAATAAACCTTTTTCATTATCCTCCTCCCCTTTCCGTAGAGGACACACCCCATTCCGCATTCCCTATCCTCCTTCCCCTCTTTAATAGTTACCATCAGTTATTAATTTGCTGTTGTGAAAGGTTGTGTTATGAATGAGTGTTGCATCTGTAAAGGTTGCCTCTGCCCCCTCCCTCCTCTAGATGCCATCTCTCACATCTTCCCTCTAACCTCTTCCTAGCATAGTTGAGAAGTTGGGATCCAGGTGTCACTGGTGTGTGTTGTTGGAAACCTTGAATGACATCAAAGGTAGTTCAGAGATTCGCTCGAAGGTAACACCACTGTGTGTGTCATTTTTATTTTATGAAATCTGAGAACAGTGGCTGGGCTTCGACCCATGATCACAGGAGCGAACTCGAGATTAGAAGCAAACACCTCGTCTATTCGCCCACGAGCTAGATTGAAAATAAGAAAGTCAATAAAGTATAAGAACATTAATTTATAACTGTCCTTCTGTTATTGAAAAATTATTTATAGTTTGGAAGACATAATGAGTTCTTAGTACTATTGCATAGGTATAATTATTATCTGTTACATGGATCGGAGTCTTTATAATTAGCAGGGTTTATCATTATATAAAAAAGCAACCAAACTTTATATTTGATAGGTACTCTATAATTTACTAGTCTTTTATATTGGAGTTTATTACATACTTTAAAAATGACAGTGATTAAAACATCATGGATGTGAAGAAAAACACTTTGTAAATTGTTTTTAATGTATGAAAATTAGAGTTATAAATCATGAATTTATAATATCCATTATTCAGTATTTTCAATGCTTCGCTGAGAAAACAGTATAAATAAGACAGGAACGCTGCAGATGTAACACAAGCTGCATGTTGAGGAAACCTCCTCAGCAAAGAAGTCAGAATGATGCGGGAAACCAAATAAAGCAAGGAATTGGTAAAACTGTGGAATCCGTGGGTAAAGTTGAAAGTGTTGAAACCACAATTTATTATGTGGGTGAAATTCATGTCATGAGGGCATGAATAAGAGTAGATGGAGTACCGGATAATGTTCGCTCAGTTCTGTGGCAGAACACACATGAAGATAAAAAATAAAATCAAAAGATACCAGCAACGAAACTACACAATGGCGTGAATAAGTTCTTTGGGAAACTTCCCCGTGTTTAGGCGACTACAAGCTGGATCTGAGACCAGCGCTCAACCCACCAGGCGACGGAGGTTGCGACTTGTCAGGACGACACTGTCGCAGGATCTCTCACGCGGTACACTGAGAGTCGAGAGTGTAGGGAACTTAATGTATCATTGCAATGAGGAGGAGGATAGTTCAAGACTGGGAGTATTGACCCGAAGGGGAGGGGGTGGGACAATATTTAAGAATAATTAGTTTAAAGGTAAAAGTAGGCAGCCTGAAACCTGCCAAGTAAAGAATTATTTATTTTTGTGGTTTAGGGGAAAGGGGAAGGTTTTGTGCTATCAAAGCACAGCACCAGAAGGTAGACCAAGGGGTACATGAAGGTATCATGGCCTGTAAGGTGGTGCAGCTTGGTGGCCAAAACCGGAACTGCAATGCCCTTAGTTTAGTTTCTTAAGAGTCCTACAGGTCGCTCACAGGACCAGTGAGACAGGCGCAGCCAACGAGTTTGGGTATCCTCAGGTGGGGTTGTTATTGCCCTTGTGTAGTTACAAATAAATCTATATTAATTTTGTTATAAACGCCCTGGAAGCTGCTTTGGGTAGGCGAATGACACAACAGTATACTCAGAGGTACACAAGGGAGAAACTTCCTTCTCACAAGATGAAGTAGAAAATGGATCGTATTTAAAGAAATAAATGAAACGAGATTGTTTGCTTAAAGCTTACCCTTTTTATTGTTGATTATGATTTTCATTATTTTCTTTTCATAGTTTCAAAAATTACAAATTATACATATTAAAGTTACTGGGGCCCCGGTCATCAAAACTCATTGATTACAAATAGATTATTAATTGTAAATTATATATAAATTTAACATATTCCTGTGACCAACTAAGACATGTCCAAATCAAACATTCACATCCTACTAATATTATAAACGCGAAAGTTTGTAAGTATGTATGGATGGATGTTTGTTACTCTTTCACGTAAAAACTACTGAATGGATTTGAATGAAATTTGGCCTACAGCTAGCTTATAACCTGGATTGACACATAGACCCCATATTAATATGAAATTCCATCCCTAAGGAAGTGAATAAGTGATAATTTCATTTTATAACAGAAAAAATCATAGGTCATAGACATACAAATAGTGAGTGAGTGTCATTTCTCTATGTCTGGCACACGATCATACACATAGTAAGGTCTGGCAAATTAATATTTTTCTCCTTGGTGAGACCAGTCTGCTTAGTGGAGCTCGCAGCTGCTAGCAAAATAAAGGTGCTCATAACAGTTTTGTTATTAACTTCGTCAATAAATAGAGTTAGTTGCCTTGAATTTTAAACGCACCATCGTTTGATGCGTTTGCCATGTCTTTAATTTTCGTTTGTTTGTGCTGTAAGCGTTCCTATACCATTGATCCCATTACTATGAAATTTTGGTGAGTTATGCGCATGCCCGTGAAGGTTTCTGAAACGGTATAACTATTTTGCAATAGTTGGAGCACAAATCGTTTCAAAAAATGTGTTTATTTCATTTTATATAGCGGCACTTCGTCTGTTTTTGTTGTATAAGTGCGCACGCATGACACAATTTATTTAAATATAAAAGAGAGACAGATATATATATATATATATATAGTGAGATAGATACGGAGAGATAAGTTGAGATAGAGCGAGGTATGAAATGGGTTAGATAGATATACCTATGGATGTATAGAGCTATATAGAGACTTATATATAGAAGATATAGAGATAGTGGGAAGTATATATATATAGATATAAAGAGATAAATAGAGATAGATACATAGATGTATATAGATGTATATAGAGATAAATTTACAGGATGTATCCAAATTCATGTTACAACGCTTGAGGGTAGAAAGCTCTTATTATTTGCAACCATTTTTGCCAATAAACATGTTGCCGGAAACACGTTGTTAAGCCCCTGTAGCCCCAGAAAGAGTCAGCATAGGCAACCCGTTGTAGAGTGTTATGTTGTGGATGTGCGGGCGTTCGAGTAGAGAAATAACCTTTTTAATCGTGGCACAGATTTTAATTTCACTCTGAAATCAATCACAGCTTCGGCTTTGTTTTACAACATTGATTGCATACGTTTTAACAAAGTGATAGCCTAAAGCAGCGGCTCAAAAACACGCCCACCTTGAGCGACACAGAGGTGGCAACTGCGAATCATGTTTTCATGGATACGCTGAAGCATGTGTGGAGTCGACCTTATGATTTCGAACGCTTCAATGATTCGCTGTGTAAGCTCTTTTACTGTTTCTACTGGTGTAGCGTAGATAAGCCCTTTTACGTAACCCCACAGAAAGAAATCTAATGGGGATAGGTCTGGTGACCTTGGTGGCCATGCGACAGGGCCCGCTCGTCCAATCCATCGGTTTGGAAATGTTTGGTTTAAATACTCTCGCACTTGCAGGGAAAAATGAGGTGGTGCCCCGTCATGTTGGTACCACATCACACGTCGGACATGCAATGGAACCTCTTCAAGAAGACTTGGTAGTTCGTTCTGAAGGAAGTGGAGGTATCCGGCGCCGGTAAGTCGTGGCGGAAGAAAAAATGGCCCTATGAGTATGCCGTCAACAATACCGGCCCACACATTAACTGAAAAACGTTCCTGACGAGCTGTAACACACGCTGCATGCAGATTGACATCATTCCAAACATGACTGTTGTGCGAATTGAGAATAGCATCTTGAGTGAACTTGGCTTCATCGCTGAATAAAACCGCTAACTCGGGGTTCCTCAATACTCTTCGAATGTACCAACGAGAAAAGGTTATGCGAAGAGGATAGTCCGCCGGACCCATGTGTTGCACTTTTTGAAGGTGGTACGGGTACAAGAGTTGCTCACGAAGAACTCGCCAAACAGCCATTTTGTCAGCGTCCATATCGGAACCTTCTGCCCTTGTGCTTGTATCCGGACTCTCCTCAAATCTCTGAAGTACATCTTCTTCAAAACTGGGATTACGAACCCTGCGTGGAGCACCAGCATTTGGTCTTGTGACGGCACATGTACCAGTATCACGCATTCGCTGAGTAAGTCTTGCAAAAATGGTGTGAGCTGGAATCCTACGACCCGGATATCGTTCTTCATACAGATGACGGGTGGCTCGTCCATTTTTCTAGCTTCCCCGTAAACAAGCAGCATGTCCGTGTACTCACTAAACGTGTACTCCACTGAGCTCCACTAAAATGTCGTCATTTTCAGAACCACAGCGAAAGAAATGACACCACGAGTTTGCTTGTACGACAGAACAGTCAACGACAGAACACCAGTGATATCAAACACACTGCGACACTGCGATGTCACGTTGCGCAGTGCTATGGCACGGCACGAACGGAAGAAAAGAGGTGAGGGCGCCACCAACGGAAGTAAAAAGGGGCGGGGGTCAGCATTCGACATCGTACAGTCCTCTCGAGCGCTGCCCCGCGTCGTAAACACGTAATTCACCACAGCATCGTCTGTCTCGCACATATCCCAACGGGTTGCCTACGCTGACTCTTTCTGGGGCTACAGGGGCTTAACTACGCGTTTCCGGCAACATGTTTACTGGCAAAAATGGTTGCAAATAATAAGAGCTTTCTACCCTCAAGCGTTGTAACATGAATTTTGATACATCCTGTATATATAGAGAGATGGATAGATGATTTGTATATGTGGAACTACTTCAAACATATTACAAAACAAAACTGAATGAGGCATTGCAATGCAGGCCGAGCATTAGCTAGATAATGGAATCTTTTAAATATTAGTAATATCTTATTTTTCAGCTTTTTTCTATATTGCTTTATAAAGTCTAAATTACATACAGACCAGATAAATAATTAAAAACTGGCAGAACAATGTCTGTCGGGATCTGAAAGTGATATAAATTAATTTTCACACTTGACATTCAAATTTAGAAGACAATTACTAACTACATCTGATTTCCAAAAAGGTCCCCTTCACCCTGTGTTCAGCCTGGGCAACGCCTGGTATAGCAGCTAGTAAAACTAATAAAGTAATTAAACTATGAATTTGAAAAGTTTGTTAGCCCAACCAGTGCGGGGCTATATATAATTTGGGTAACTGTTTTAGGTTTAACAATTTCTGATATCGTTGACTGTTGACTGGCGGTGACTAGAAGCGAGGAGAAGAGGTGATGGCTGAACGGTTGGCCGGCTGAAGAGACGCGTGGAATTCATGTCCAACCTCGAGGGAAGGATGTCAATTTAGTGGAATTTAGTGATGGACTTGAGCCGGAGAAGAGGCCGAACACTTGAACCATCTCTTGGACTCCACTGGAACCAAACGAAAAAGGAGATACAGTGGTCAAAAATAGAAATAAAGGTGACAAGAAACAGGAATCGAGAAGTCGGGGCAAAATTTAAGTAGAGGGACAAGTATAGGCAAAAAAAGTCGTAGAATTTCCCACTTACCATTCTGAGGGTGGAATGATGAAAATCACTCCCCTTGAAAATGCACAAGCGCTCGCGGTAGCGATCCTACTAGATTACCTAGTATTCCAAACTAAAGCGACAAGCAAATTTAGAATATAAAATAAAACTAGGGATCACTCCTGAACTCTCTGGGATCACATCCCTAAGCTAGTCGCTGCGAGACTGTTGCACGGAAGGGGTGACGGGAGAGAAGCACAGGAGAGAAGCGACCACGGTGACGACAGAAGGACGAATCAAACAATCCACAGGGCTGCATGTAGTTAACACCGCGCTAGGAGCTCGGAGGCCTAGGAAGTGGGGGAACTGGCCTCTCATTGGCTGGAGGTGGCGCAATCCTAAAGAAAAATATAACAAAAGTGGCTGGTAGCCTAACTTAAGGGGAATCAGAGGTCACTCGCGCTACGAAATCAGCGCACTCTGTCGGGGCACAGGCAAAACAGACCCGGGGTTAGTTCACAAAAGTTCCGCAAGAGGGACAAACGAAAGCCTGGCAGTTATGTAACCAGCTGGTTCGCGCTCTGCCGGGCTAAAAGGGAACTAGAGAGAGGTGTGGTGGCGGCCGGTTGAGGTCTCGCTACAACGCAGAACTAAAGTAAAGTAGTTGGCTTCTTCGCCACGAGATGGCAAAGGCAGGCCGACCAGCGAGAGGTCAATGAGAGGCGAGGTCCTGGTCAGTGCTCTCGGTGGAGTTCATGGAAAATAGGGAGGAGGGGATCTGCTAGCTCGTGAGAAATGTTTTAGGGCAGGCACCTATACATGCCTGACAGCCCTGGAACATTATAATGGGACATGACTGGAGCTGCCAACCTAAGCTGAGCTCCGGGAAGAGGGCTGCTCTGGGAGGACGCTGAGAAAAGCTCTCTCGGTCACGAAATCGCACACTGTTACTGGTCGCATTCATGGCCTGAGGCAGGAAGAAATATGATGTCTAATAATTGGCTGGCGAAATCACACCAGGTTCTTGGGTGTGGCACTTGGAAAATGTCGCGAGACTCAGGTAGGAAACGTTTGATCAGGACGAACAATGGGCTAACAAAGTTTATATTAGGGGTTTTTAGGTGAAAAATTAATTTGTGCCAATTATTAAAATTTTCGGCACAAAATACTCCCCCTCTGAAAGGCTGAGCCACGGTAAGTGATCCAATGAGGAAGAGAGGAAGTACAGGCAAATCACCTACTTATTCTTTAAACCGATAGCTTAACTAAACTATTTTATACTAAAGGTTAACTTATATTCTTAAGTAGGTAGCAATGATTTACCAGCAAACTTAGTAACTAAGTGGCGCCACTTTAACCTTAAAATCTTACTGAATAGTGTCGTAGTTTAAATTATCTTAATATAAACCTCCTATGGCAAACTCTTATTTTAAACATGTTGTGCTAGCACACTTACAAACTAATACCGTGAATTTTTTTACTGATAATTAGGAAATAAGATTTCTTGTTCTTGGTTGTCAACACTGATTGTTGAGAATGGCATGCCAAAGTTTAGATTACCACTCCTTGAATAGGAGTGAAGAAAAGGGTCCCTATTTCATGTTAGGGTGCACTTTCTTCAGGTGAGAAATGTGTACACGTGTAACATAGGCACCAGAACTGGGGTCGTCTCGTGCGAACATTACTGGTGTAAAAAAGCATTGGATTTGCCAAGGGCCACTCCAACAATAAGCAAGCTTAGCTGACCACTTATCGATCGCCTTGCTTTGTGTGTGTGCTCTGAAAAAAACCATATCCCTACCCGGTAGAGAGTGGGTGAACGTTTCTGGTTGTATTTTTTTCCTGCTAATATCGTGAGCTAGGTTCAGGTTTCTTTGAGCTCTTCTCTCGACCTCCATTATGTTGCGAGGATCATCTGGTAGCTGCTCGTGTAAGGACCAGAGATTTGAAAGTGGCGTGTTGGGTTTGTACGTGAACATGAGTTCGAACAGTGTGGTTTTATGATCTTCATGTCTGGCATAATTAAATGCCAATTGTAACCAAACCAAGTTGGTATCCCATTTATCCTGCAAGTTTGCATAATATGCTATTAGAGCAGATCGGAGGTTCCTGTTGAAATGCTCCGCATGCGAAGGCTGTGGGTAGTATTGGGTTGTAGTTACATGTTGGATACCATGTGAAAAAACAGATATTCTCGAAAACTCTTGATGTAAATATAATTCTGTCAGGTAACGCGACTCAATTATTGAGTCGCGTTACCTGACACAATTATTGATGGCAATCCTGATATTATAAAACTTTATTCTGCAATGCTTCTATTGTTGTTTGTGTGATAACTCTCTTGATGGGTATGAGCCATACTAATTTAGAAAATGCATCAATACAGACCAGAAGCATGGAGTGTCCAGGTTTTGAACATGGGAAGAGTCCCACAAAATCTATAAATAATTTTTGCATGGGCCTTTCTGCCACATGAGAAGTTAAAAATCCAAATTGTGTTTTCTGAGCTGGTTTACCAAGGGCACGTAATTTGCATGATTTTACTCTTTCATTAATGTCTTTATGTATTCTGTCCCAGATGTGTCGGGATTAGCCTTGGATTGTTTGGTACCCAAATGAGCTCCGAGTGTTGAGGATTGGAAATACTGAAAAACCATGTGCCTTAAATTTTGCAGAAGTGTTATTCTGTAAGTTTTGCACTGTTGTGTTCGTCTATACAGGAGTCCTTTCAGAAACTTACAATGATTAGGTGTTGATCATGATTTTATTTGCTTGATAATGTCCTAAAGGTGTGGGTCTGAATTTTGGTGAGACTACAAGTCTGAAAATACTAATGGGATACCCGTGAGAAGGATGTTGCATGAAATTGGAGATTCATCTTGAAGATTGGATTTGGAGGGATTCTCGAACATTCGAGAGAAAGAAAGTATCCGCAATGATAGTTTGTGATCCTCTGATATGTTGAATTGAAAATTTGAGGGAGGAAATTTTCGTGATACATCTGCCAAGTTTACATAGATGCTTGGGGTGTGCCAAAAACCAAGCAAGTGCCTGATTGTCTGTTTCAAATAGAAGTTCCTTGTTTTCAAGGTACTGGCGAAACTTGTCTATTCCAAAAACGACAGCGAGGCACTCGAGTTCGTAAATCGATCACAGTTTGCTCTCTTGATGGGTAAGAGTACGTAAGGCAAAGGCTACTGTTTGTCTGTGGCCCTTGAATTCTTGGGACAGTACTGCACCAATGGCGACACTTGAGGCGTCAGTCTGTAGAATAAATGGTTTAGTGAAGTCCGCCATGCGAAGTACAGGGGGGCTGGCTATAGCTTGTTCCAGATCATTAAATGCTTTGTCTTGTTCCAGACCCCAGTTAAAGGTTGTATTTTTCTTGCAGAGGGCAGTTGATGGACCTGCATGTTCTTCAAAATTGGGAATCAATTTTGAATACAAATTGGCCATGCTATTAAACTTTGCGATGCCTTTTGGGTCTTTCAGTGGTTGGAAATCGGCTAACGATTGTGTGTGGGGTGGAACGATCTTTACTCCTCTACTAGAAATTAAATGTACCATAAAGGAACTTTCCGAAACTTTTTTGTATTAACAGTGAGTCCGGCTTCACGCAGTCAGTTGAGGACTTCGGACAGATGACTAATATGCTCTTCAAAAGGTTTTGAATAGACGACCACATCATCAAGGAAGTTGAATAAAAATTTGAATTTTAAATCGCCGAAAACATGGTCGAGTAGGCATGTTAAAACTTGTGCGCCTGTGGCGAAGCCAAAAGGAACTACCTTGTACTGGTACAAATTCCATGGAATTCAAATACCAGTGATGTGTTTGGATTCAGGAGTTAGGGATATTTGGTGATATATAGAGATAAGTTCGATAACACTAAAACAATTTGCTTTGCTGAACCAATCACAAGCTGAATATAAGTCTGGTAAGGGCTTCATCTATATTTATATCTGTCGGTTGACCTTTGACTATAATAGTCAATTAATACCTAGTGACCTTGACCTTTCGGCACCAAAATGCCGGAGAGGCGAAGCTGGAGGTTGAGGATTCGATCACATATTTGTCCAGCAGACTGTGTGTTCCGCACAACTTGCATCTTGGGGCCTAAAAGTTGATAAGGATGAAATTTAGCTGGAGATTTCTCCAAATGTTTTATCTCATATTGCACTAATTGTGTGCGCCCTAGTTGTTTTGTCAAAAAATCTGGAAAATTATGACATAATTTTTTGATAGTTTTTGTCTGGGCTGTGTTGAGGTGGTCCAAGGACAACTCATTTACATCCTCTATTCCAGTCACAATTGCGTTAACTTTACTCTGATATTTTTCTTAAGGAGACCCGAAAGAAATAATAACTTGTTTATTAAATTTAAATTTGAAATTTCCTGCTTGCATATAAATTATCAAGCCTGTTTTGCCTATGAAATCGGATCCAAAAATGAGATCAGTTACTATGTCTTACGATACTAAAAATGGGAAATTCCTGGAAAACAAATCAATTTTAATTTTAATGACAGCTACTGTGTTCACTTTCAATGGTTGACCTAATGCAGTAAAGCATTGTATGCTTATGGGTACAGTTTTCCGAACTAAATTGTCATGTTGCAAAACTGTAAGCAGATGTCCTGAAATAAAGCTGCGGACAGAGCCAGTGTCAATAAGTCCTGGTATGTTGTGGATACCAATTAAAGTGTTAACATAGGGTAAAACTGTGGGTAGCTTTGTAAAAATATTGGGACAGTTCCTTTTGCCTAGTATTTTAGGATTCATACATGTTTTGCAATTCTGTGTGGGGGACTAGAGTATTTTTCACTTTTCAAACATTTGGGCCGTTGTGTGTGTTTTTTTTTTTTTTAATCTTCAGTTTTCTGTTCTTGGTCTTGCATTAAATAAAAAAAATTGGGTTTCTCGGTTTTAAAGTAGACCTAAAACATGCTTAGTTAGTTGGTCTATTTTCTCATAATAGATTATAACCATACTGTATGTTTCGCAGTTGTCTTGTCTGCTTGAAATATGTCATATTTTTGAGAAATATATAACAATAATCGAAGTAGAAGGCTTCGCAGTTCAAATTCACTTAGCATACATGCTTGATACTAGACATAACTTGACCTTGTGTTTTGGGGATGCCTGGTCTACACATCTGGCATTGAACATGACAAGAATCGATGAAGAATGTCTCGAGGTTTGGAGACACTCTTTCTGGATGCTTATTATTGGTTTTTACCTGGATGTATCGCATACTCAGTACTGACAAGAAGACCCCGTGGTACGGAGAGACCTGATGTGAATGCCTGACATTGTACATGATCTGGTTCAAAGGTTTGCCGATTACCGATAAACACCTCCCTGTTAGGCGAAGTGATATCGAGTAACATATTTATTCAGCTGGACAGGAGTAGGCTTGCTTTCAGCGAGGTTAGTTAATTAAATAAATATTTTAGAGTCTAAATCGTTTTTGTATCGTTCAAGGATCGAACCAATAACTGGAATCGATTGAGTCAATCAGTAAATTAATAAGTGATTCTTTTTATTAATTTTGGGTTGTTTTTGGAATTTCTAGCTTAATAGTTACAAATTTTCAATGTGGAAGTCAAGATAACCGACAAGATGGCGGATACCATGCTAGTAAATGCTAATGCACTTTAACGAATAATTTTTTTTAAACTAATTTGGGGGCAGCACCCTCTAGAAAACTATGCGATTACCATCACTCCTAGTAGCAAGTACTGCTAGGTCTTGAACAGGTGATGCTATTATTCCTTTAAACTAAAAAAAAATTACAATTCGAATATGTTCCAATGTATTTAGTATAAAAAATTTAATTTAATATTTGTATAAGGACCGAAACAAAATTGGCATATATTGGAACATAGACCTTATGTGCATATGACATAGCGATGCTAGCGCTCTCTAGGAAAAAAAAAACAGCACAAAACAAAGATGGTGGTATCCAAGATGGCAACCTCCAGCATAACATAAAAATAAGATGGCAGCGGTGATGTCATTCAAATGGTGGCCTCCAGCAGACGAAATGGTGGACATGATATCAGACTTGAAGAAAGTGGCCTTGATGTCAGATCCAAGATGGCGGATAAAATATCAGAATTCAAGATGATGGTTGTGATATCATAATCCAAAATGGTGGAAGGTTCTATCATAACGAAGAGTGAAATGTTCTGCGAGTGGGTCACTTAATGTAAATAAATTGTTGAATTCAAGATTGCAATCGAGGTCGAAGTAAAAGTCTAAGTAAACTGTAAAAGTCATCCAGGATAGCTATTGTTAGGAAAAGTGTAATGGTGATGTCATAATTCAAGATAGCAGATACAATCCACCACCACACTCCAACTCCTGCCACTGGACCTATATATAAATACTTATAACTCTACTACACGAAGATGTAAATTTCAGAAAAGTTTATGATTCTTAATCCTGATAGTTAAACGCTTTTGTAATGAAAAATGTAATTTTATTGAAATTCTAGCTATCATTGTAACGACAGTTCCATTAGAAAGATATGTGTCTGAGCCTGAATTTGTTTTACCTTTATAAGTCCAAGCATAAGTTTGTTTTATCTTTATGAAAAAAAAAATATGTTAGTAAAGGACTGAAGTTGTTCATGCACAAAACTATAAAAGAAGAACACAAAGAACATAATTCAAAGTTTCAAGGTTCATGAGGTGTGTTTGTGCAAAATATGTGTGTACTACCTTAATCTCTCAAAAAATAAAATGGGGCTCATTCTTTTTTTATGCAAACATCGATTGGAATATAGTTTGAACTAGTTGGAATAGTCGTTTAGTTCCAACCACTATAAGCGGGAAGTGGGGAGCTCAGCAACAACATGTAGCTGGGGACCACCCCTCTCTGCAGCCAATCAGCGCCCTACCTCGACTTGCAGGAGCAGTCTGATCCGTTAAGTGGCCAATCTGCCCCTGATGAGCCGCGTGCAGCTCTCGTCCAACCAGCGGCGACCTTGTGTCTATAAATACAGCCGCGAGTACAGAGTAGTGACAGCACATCCTGTCTGAGGATCACAGGTGCGAGCCGTCGCCATGCTCACGTGTCCGCCAATCACGGCCCAGCAGTGCGCTGGCGAGTCCAACCAGCGGCGACCTTGTGTCTATAAATACAGCCGCGAGTACAGAGTAGTGACAGCACATCCTGTCTGAGGATCACAGGTGCGAGCCGTCGCCATGCTCACGTGTCCGCCAATCACGGCCCAGCAGTGCGCTGGCGAGTCCAACCAGCGGCGACCTTGTGTCTATAAATACAGCCGCGAGTACAGAGTAGTGACAGCACATCCTGTCTGAGGAGCACAGGTGCGAGCCGGCACTATGCTCACATGTCCGCCAATCACGGCCCAGCAGTGCGCTGGCGAGTCCAACCAGCGGCGACCTTGTGTCTATAAATACAGCCGCGAGTACAGAGTAGTGACAGCACATCCTGTCTGAGGGAGCACAGGTGCGAGCCGGCACTATGCTCACATGTCCGCCAATCACGGCCCAGCAGTGCGCTGGCGAGTCCAACCAGCGGCGACCTTGTGTCTATAAATACAGCCACGAGTACAGAGTAGTGACAGCACATCCTGTCTGAGGGAGCACAGGTGCGAGCCGGCACTATGCTCACATGTCCGCCAATCACGGCCCAGCAGTGTGCTGGCGAGTCCGAGCATCATGCCATGCCAGTCTTCCAGATCTCTGTTTCAGGGAGACCATGCTGTACGTGTGATTGGTGAAGCTCAAGAGATCACAAACACCCCTTCCGAATCACGAATCTTGAATTTCTAAATGATATGTATTTAGTACACCATTATACTTTCCATTAAAGACGATAACCATAATTTTCCCCCCCATCACAATGGTTGCAAACCAACAGTTTTAAAGCTACCAACTGTAGCAAAAATATAATTTATAATTGAAGTAATGTAAACAAAAATTGTTGTTCATAGTTTTGATTAGGAATTAGAATAGTATTCCGCAAGAATGATTAGAAAATTTATTTTTGACAAATGATTTTAATAGCGACTGTTAAACATAGTGTAAAAAATGTAAATAAACGACCGAAAGAACCCAGGTCTCTAAGTAAACTTGAGTGAATCAGCATTTGTATGTATGCATTTGACTTTATCCAACGATAACTTTGAAAACATTGATTGGATCTTCATAAAATTGGGTAGGTAAGAGTAGATAGGTTTGGTTGGTCCGAGTACAATGGCTTGTGGCATCGGAGCAGAGTAGTGACTAAACTTGAAATCACCGCCACCATCCTAGATTATGTCATTATGCCCTTTGACCTCTGACATCATCGACATAATCTTTGATTGATTCATTGCAGTAGCCAAGAGACAGATTTAGGATTTTTTATAGAGCCACCATTAATTTTATTATACATGTTAATATATTAGGTATAACTGTTGAACAAGCATATCATATATGATGCTATAGCATACATTAATTTTAGATATATTTAGACATGTATATACTTTAAAATTTGTTATATACATATTTATATATAAAATATAAAAACTTAATTAACTATGCAAGCATAAGTATTGTTACCAGAGGGGAAAATTATGTTCGTAAGGATAGCTCAATAAATTTTATACAGTTATATTTATTACTGATATTTACTTTACTAATTATATCACCAAGATTAGTGTATGTTCACAAATCGCTAAGAATCTGTCACACTCCTCACTGGAGCTATGCTCAACACTTGTTCACCCCTTACCTCCACCTTACCCCGCAGTCTCGCGGCACAAGCCACACTCGCTCGGTCCCGTCGCTCCGCATCTGTGCCGCTCGCCAAACTTGAACTTCACTCATCTCGGTTGTTGAAACTCCCGCAGAGGCCAGCATCCCTGCTTTTATATCCTTTAGCAATCTTTATGGAACTGACAGGAGTGGTTGTGACATGTCACGTCATCACGGGCCGACCCGACACTCGAAACATCCAGAACAGCAATGCTCAATCACGCCACTCCACGCCGTGGCCTCAGTAAGCCAGCAGGGTTCTCAGTCCGCTAAGGGACAGATAACAGCACTGTGGAAGGAGGGCGCAGGGGCAGGTGGTGGTGAGGCCGGGCCACTCTAATCCCTAAAGGTATAGGTGAGTGATGTCAGTGCCATGTGGGACTGCCAGGCCACCTGGGTACCTGGAGCGTGTCACGCCCTTGCACTCCCCAATCCTTGAACCTGTTCGTCCCGAACAGTCAATACATTCCTTCCGGCACATTCTCTCAATCGGTCCTAATGTACCAATTTTCGTCCCCTCTTTCCTTTCTGGAGGCGGTAGAACACATCATTTATCTGTTTCAACAACTCGTATGGGCCTTCCCATGCTGCTTGAAGCTTAGGGCACCCGCCCTTCCTTCGTTGCGGGTTTTACAGCCACACTAAATCGCCTTCCTGATAACCAGTTGAGTTAGCCATCAAGTCATACCTTGTCTCTATTTGGTTCGTCGCTGATCGGAGGTTGATACGAGATTGATCGTGTATGAGTTCCATACGCTCCTCCAAACAAGTGAGAGTCAGTGGAGCTGGTCGGCTCCCTGCGAGGATTGCTGAACTTGACGTCACAGGGCAGCCTCAACTCCTGTACAAACACAATATTCACAGGGGTCTGCACAGTGGAGTCATGGATGGCAGACCTATGTGCCATTAGGAATAACTAGATATGTTCATCCGGATCCGAATCCTGTTAACGGTCGGCCACCATAACCTTGGCAAGGTGTTCCTCCAGAGTTCTTTTGAACCTCTCTACCTGCCATCGGACTGAGGATGTAGGAATGTAGTCCTGGTTTTATTTATTCCAGCAACATACACCCCCCTTGAAACACTGTTGACTTGAAACTGCTGCTTGAACTGATTGGAGCTCCATTGGTACCCCAAATCGCTAATGAAGTTGTTGATTAATGGATCCTTAATGGTATTGATTTCATGGTTAGGAAGTGGATATGCCTCTGGCCACTTACCGAAGTAATCCATTGCTACCACAATATACCGATTACCATCAATAGTCATGGGAAATGGTCAAGCGATGTCGATGGCTAACCTCTCCAAATGTGTGTGTTTTCTTTTGTTGAATGTGTGTCGTTTTTTTAAATGTGCGTAGTCAAATCTGTAGTAACTCAGTAGTAGCTCTGAATATTTACTAGTCTAAAACCTCTTTGTCTTGATGAAACATTTTTCAGGGATTCTTGGTCCTTTTTTAAAAAATAATCTGTTGGTCTAAATGCTTGTAATTGATTTTATCGATACTTCAGAGTCTGACAGTTCATAGACTTTGTCTTTACTGGTTAAAATATGTTATATTAGCTATCGACGAAGAAGGTCTTGAGGTTCCAAATTTCTGGTCTATACGTCTGACATTGTTCATGGCCTGGTCTCGTGGTACGAAGACGATTGGTATATATATACATATAGCATTGTACATAAACTTTTTGGAAGGTATTCTAAGCATCAAAAATTAGACTACTGTGTTAGGCAGCGCGACAACGTATTTATTTTGTCAAACAGGTATCTTGTCTACAGTTGTTTTCTTAGAGTGAATGATTAATTAACTCACGGGAAACCGAATTAAAAAAAAATATTTTAAGTTTTAGTTACCATTATCACTGGCCGAGAATCATACCAAAGATGGAAATCTATCGCCTCAATAATAATTTTAATAAGTGTTTTTTAAATTAATTTGTGAATGTTTTCCGAAATTATAGCTAAATAATTAAGAATTTCCAAGATGGCGTCCAAATTCCAAGATAGCGGATACCGTGAGAGATAACTGTCTTAAAATAATAATACTGCACTCTAGTGGCTAATAATTAAACTAATATGACGGCAACACAATCTAGCAGATGAGATGTGTACTACGTGATACTAGCGCTCCTAGTATCAATTATTGAAAACAAGATAGCGGCGATGTACTATAGAAGGCGATGTGTGTTTACTAGCGCTCCTGGTATCGAGTACTGAAAACAAGATGGTGGATTCAAGATGGTCACTGGGGTCAAGGTCAAAGGTCAAGGTTAAAGATCAAGGTAAAATGTTAAGGTCTAAGGTCTAGGCCAAATGTAAATGTCAAGGTCCAACGTAAAAATCAAGGTAAAAGAAAAAAGTCAAAAGTCAAGGTTAAGGTAACGGTCAAGGTCAAAGATCAATGTCAAGGCCAACAGTTAAGGTCAAGGTCAAAGGTCAAGTGGACAAAAATTAAACTAACATGGTGGTATCACATTCTAACAGACGAAAACTAGATGGTGGTCCCCAGCAGACGAAAACAAAATGACGGACGTGATGTCATACTAGCTGTCGCTTTAACTCTTCTTCCATAACCATCCTTCTGTTTCCTGTAACCAACCTGCTTGTAATTAATGCATGAAATTTTGCATCCCGCATGTCAGTGCCCAGGGTTTTCCCTGTGTCTATGCAGGTTTTACCTGGGCCCAACTTATCTAGTTTTAACTTAGAATAGTCAGTGAGGGGAGTTAGTCATGGCTAAAACGTTGCCATGGCTGGCCAATCCCCTCCTAGCACATGATGCATGCTTCCTCTCCTGCATGGTTCATAACCTGCATACTTAGAGCGTATTGGCTTCGGCCTGAGACGCACTTAGAGTCTTCCCTACCCAGACCCCTCCCAAATACACTTAGTAATTAGTTAGGTTAGGAAAAAAATCGTGGGAGGTCAGTCTGCCGGCGGCATCTGAGGGTGAAGGATCGATCTTTTTTAACACGCTTTTATTAGCTTAATACGTATGTATGTTAGTATTTAACGGAAACTTTGAACATGATTTTGACACCCTTAAAAACGTCTGATTAACTCGAAATTTGGCATACTTATCAAGGACCGATGACAATTGAACATTTTAAACAGTTAGACCCGTTATCCTTACTAGGATAATCAGGATTAGAGATTTTTTGCTTTCCTAAACTAGATAGCGCGGCATGTCTGTGTCCGCACTGACTCACGTGGGATTCCCCCGTAATAGTTCATTTGTGCTCTGTGAGTTTTTTTGTTATTTGATGTTGAAGTTTTGTAATGTTTTGCGGAAGGCTATCTAAGTATGTTTTTGAAAAATATTTGAAAAACTAATAAAATAGGTACGTGATTGAAATTTGGTGAAATTATATCAAATATCTTAAGCTATTTTTTAGCACCTTAAACGTATTTGTTCTTTCTAACCTAAAAACTATATAGCCTTAGCAACACAAAGAATAATTTAAGGTTTCAGGAGGAGATAATTTTGAATGGTTAAGCAGTGTGTTGTTTCATAATTTGTGACGATAATGTAAACACTAATTCTAATTATTTTAATAATTGTACCGAAACTAAAGCATGTGAGTTACACTTTGAACATATTTTCACATTAATTTAGGATATCACGAAGGGAGGCAGAAGCGCCCAAATTGCTTATTTCTCGGATAAGTTACCGACTTAGTATAAACATGAATGACTTCCCGATTTTATTGAAAATCATTGAATTTAATAGTAGGATATTGAAAATATTGTGTATTATAGTTTTTCAACACGCTATATCAAATATATGTTTTAAAAGCAGCCAATATCTAGTCAAACTCACATTAATAGTAAATTGATGTAATAAAAAATCCAAATAACGAATGAAAAATAAATAATAGTTTTAAAAAAAACTAGAAAACATGCTTTTATAGAAAATCCAACTAAAAAATAGAAAATTAATTTTATTAAATTTGAATTAAGAAAAGTGTAAATTTTTTTAATAAATATAAATTAAGAATAGTGCAAATAAAAAAATATATTTTTTTTTGTAAAAAAAGCGTGGGGTACTTTTTAAGATATTATCAGAATGTTAATCCGTCTACTCATATATGTCCATAAAATATTTGTAACTATTGACACCATGCACTCCACGCTTTTTTTAAAATATAATACATTATTTTCTCATTTACACTATTTTTAATTTATTATTTTAAAAACTTTTACACTATTCTTAATAAAAATTTATTTTCTATTTTTTAGTTGGATTTTCTATAAATGCGTGTTTTTTTTATTTTTTTTTAACTATTATTTATTTTATTTTGCCCTGACCAAGTTCGAACCAAGGACTCCATGATGTTAGTGAGTCTTTAAAATAATAATTTATAAAACTTTGGTTGGTTTAATTTTTCATAATTTAAAAAAAAATCTGAATTTCTAGCATAATGATTACGGATTTTCAGATGGCGGCCATAACAATGAATGCGACTTTCTAATCCAAGAAAGGTGTTGCGATGACGTCATACACATCCAAGATGAATGTTTTTTATAAATTTAAATATTTTCGGATTTTCTAGCTATAAAATTCGGATTTTCAAGATGGTGGCCAAAGAGAAAATTTTAATATTTGGGGACTGGAGTGCTCAGTTACAAGATGGTTAGATTCAAGATGAAGTCTGAGGTCAGAGGTCAAGGTCATGGTCAACACCAAAGGTCAAGGTCAAATGTCAAGTTCAAGGTAAATGTCAATGTCAAAGGTTAAAATAATGATGTTCATGTCAAAGATCAAGTTTAAAGGTCATGGTTAAAAGCCACGCATTAAATTAATAATTTTGAATTAAATATTTTTTTATTAATGAAATATTCTACCCGTATTTCTAGTTGAAAAAAATGAATTTTCAAAATTGCGAACAAATTTCATATCGGTGGAATGATTGTTTATTGAAATTTTTAATTACATTATTTTATCAATTTTAATTTTTTTTCCGATGTTATAGCTTTAGCTTTAAAACTACAGAACTTTTTAAGATGACAGCAGTAACTAAAAGTGCAATGGTGACATCATACACATCCAACATGTTGGACGTAACGAAAATTGCAACGTTATAGAATACAATATGACAGAATGTATTAGAATAAAAAATTGCATAAAAAACAATGGATCAAAAATGGCCACCAGGGTTAAGGTCAAGGTCAACCAAGATGGTTGCCGTGACATAATCCGATATGGCAACCGTAACAAGTGCCACGGTGTGCCTGTAAATACCAATCAATATTACTTATAGGGTTAACCGTTTTCCAAAATTATTGTTAAATAATAAATTTGTTTTGTGTAGTAGTATTTATTTTTTCTAGTTTCTGACTTTACCTAATTTCCTATTCATCACGAATTTTTATATCACCTTCCTTGGAGACCACTCAACAAGTGTCAAACAAAACACAAAAAAAAAAAAAAAAAAAACATGTGATTTATTTTCAGTACATAATATATATTTCCAGTAATTTTGTTAATTATTATTTTAAAATACGTGTTATTCCTGTACATAACACAATGTTGTTGTTAAGGTCACCAGTAGAATAGCCGGTGTGACGGGCGGTGTCCCGTGGAGAAGACAGAGCGGGCAGAGGGGAGGGGGGCGAGCAAGTGGCGGTAATGTGCGGTAGTTAGTGGGCCGCGGGAGGTCGCAGGGGCCAGGCGCCCAGTCGCCCAGTCGCCCAGTCGCCCAGGCGCGCACCTGGAGGCCATGAGCGACCACGGCGACACCAGGGCCGGGTGAGTCGCACACTGCTGTGGAGGTGGGCCCCGCTGGCCAACATTTTCAAGGCGCATCTCAATCAAGTTTTTTTATATAGGTATAACAATGTCATATAATTTCCTCCTTGGCGCAATGATCGCCTAGTGAAGCTGCCGGCGGCTGGCGATCCAGTGGCGCTGAAGTCAGCACATCCACGCTTAACGTTTATTTAACGGAAGTGTCTTAAATAGTTCAATAATATTCGTAAAGTATTAAATGTCAAGTGCGTATTTAAAAAAAGGTGATTAGTGTGTGTCACGTGGAATGTTATTATATGTAATCGATGTTTTTAAAACATGACTGAATTACTTGTAATACTCAAATACAATAAGTGTATTGAAAATAAATCAGAAGGTGTTTATGATAGAATTATACAAAGTTGTTCCAACACGGCATATCTGAAGTGATATAATTTTATTAAAATAAAATAATAGTTACACCCTTACTTGGGAAACTTTTTGTTATAGGAGGAATAATGTGGATTTTAAATAGTGATTATTAACCTACATTGAAAAAGAAGTTTAAAAATATAGCTTTGTAAGTAGTATAGAAAAGGAGCTGGAGCCGGGTCACTCACGAAATGCTCTGACGTCATGGCGGCCATCTTGGATGAGCATTACCTTGACCTTTGACCTTGACCTTTGAGATTGATGTGACTTTGACCCCGGCGGCCATATTGGATCCCTATCTTGGATACGCCATATTGGATCCACCATATTTAAATCGAGTGCCCCACTCACTCATGATGAAATTTTCGTCACGGCCGCCATATCGATTTTTTTCTGTTCTGCTAGAGGCCGCCATCTTGGAAAAACGTCGACTTTGTTTCTGCTGTTTGTTCCTAGAGAGCGACAGTATCGCTCTGTCTCATCACATAAGGCCGATTTTCCATTACCTACCATAGCTATTATAATCCTTATCGACATATTAAATTTAATTTTTTATGCCAAATACATTGGAAGCGCTGTGATTCGAACCATCGCAGCTCTGATCACTAGGTTGGAAAACATACGCCTTTAACCGCACGGCCATCGCGACATTTACCAGACTGAGATTTAAATAAGGTATATAAATATAACATGCATATTCGGACTTGTAATTTTGTTTAATTTTAAGTAATAATAGCACCGCCTGTTTGAGACAGAACCGACATCTTGTAATAAGTCACAATTGTTGCAATTCGCGTTACTGCCGCCATCTTGGATATTCGTAATTTTAATGCTAGTAATTCCATAAAATATTCCAAAAAATATTTAAAAAATTGCATACTACAAATGTTTAGTTACTTAATTGTTTTCGGTCCTCGGTTCGATTCCCGGCGAGAATAGACCAGTAATTTATTAATATATTTAAAAATTCTAAATAAAATTACTAAAAATGTTTTACACCACACGCGACATTCTGAATTATGTCACCACCTGTATCAATTATCGTGAAAGGCGCCATCTTGAAAATATTTATTTATTATCCGATTTTAATGAAAAAAGTTCAAAATACACCAAAAAATTAACTTATTAGAAAACTAATTGATTATATCGATTCCCGTCCTTGGGTGGAAACCAGTAAGAGCAAAAAATAAAAAAAAAACGACAGATCCTTCCTCCACAGAAGCCACCTACAGACTGACCTACCACCACCAATAACAAGGTATGTATATATCGTCAGCTGGTATGACGTCATGTCCGACACCTTGTCTTCGTCTGTTAATGTGCTGGCGCCATGTTAGTACAATTTTCTGTTCACCATACCTTTGACCTCGTCTTTGGCATTGAACTTTGAACTTGACCTTAACTTTGACTTTGACCTTGAAATTTATTCATGAACTTTTAATTTTACCTTGACCATGAAATTTGACTTTGACCTTGTATACCATCATGAATCCGTTATTTTATGTTCAGTACATGCTACCAGGAGCTACCACCTGCTAGAGGACATTGCCACCATCTTTTTTCGTCTGCTGGAGGACACCAACTTGTGTGTACTCGTCTTATAGAGTAAATTACCATCATGCTAGTTTTATTCTAGCCCACTAGAGTGCAGTTATAATTTATTATTACCGAGGTGCCCTCCATCTTTAAATTTAGGCGCCATCTTGGAATCGTGTAATTATTTAGCTAGAAATGCGAGGAAAATTCCAGAATTCACCAAAAAGAAATTACAATCAATTTACAAATTGATTCAATCAATTCCTGTCCTTGGTTCGATACTTAAACAGTGAAAAGTGTGACTAAATATTAAATAAATTTTATATTTTAGTTTCCATTACCTTTCTCAGAGTTTATTAATCATTATGTCTACAAAAACAACTCAAGAAAATATAACTCCCCAACACATTAAATATGGTATCGATAAGCCTAACATGAAAGTCTAGTTTTTAATACATAGAATAACCTTTAAATGTTTATATACAAAGCCATCCATACATATACACCAAGCGTCTTCGGACCGCAGACATGTAAACAATGAACACACAATACACACAGTACACACAGTAAACGGAATAAACGCACAGTACACACAGGAAAACGGAATGTACACACAGTACACACAGTTTAACGGAATGTACAAACAGGAAAACGGATGCACACCAAAAAAAGGAATGTACACGCAGTACACAAAGGAAAACGGAATGTACACACAGTACACACAGGAAAACGGAATGTACACACAGTACACACACCAAAACGTATTGAACACACGGTACACACAGGAAATGGAATGAACACACACAGTAGCGGAAACACACTGGCTTAGTAAGAAATTATAATACAAGAAATAAAACATTAAATTTTTACTTTCAGTATTTAATTTATTTCTCAACATAATACAAATACAAGTAAAACAATCCATTATTGTAGGCCTATGCAGCTAGCTTCCCTCAGTTCATCGAGTATGAAGGATATTTCTTTCATGCACGAATAGTTTCCTGCATAAAGCGAGCGATGTAGAAGTCTTAGCCGGTCAACCAATATGTTTGGATCTTTCCATGATGTGTAATCAATATCTACTACCACCAACTTCCTTGCATGCTCATTATAAATACTTTTAATATCACTATCGTCCCAGTGATCATAATAAGCTTTATCAGATTTATTTATTATAACACGTCGTTTCCATCGTTTCGGTCTCAGGACACCGCCACATTCTACGATCTTGTCAGCTTTAGGTGCTTCATCACAGTGTATGCCTTTGTCATCAGCCTCAGAGTCACTGTAGCAATCACCGTAGAAGGCATCGTCTTCACCCAGATTACCGTAAGAATTCGATATCGATGATGTCGAAGTGTCTTCATCGTATTCATGATTCCTTTTTAGGAGTCCATAATTTTTACAAAGTAGGAAAGATCTACTTGAATTCGGCTTGAATATATTCTCACTTTTCACGTTAAGAATTCTTTCATTGTCTCCATTCTTCAAAAATCATCAACGTCCTCAATTTAAGTTCTTTGTCGAGATCGGAACAGCCACGAACATAATCATTCCCAAGACAAGGAAATTTATTGTCGTAATGCAGATCACTCTCCTTTATTTTAGTAGATCCATCGATGTCAGTAGTATGTAATAGGGCATACTGGCACAGGCTCCAGGCGGTAGAGCCGGGAGCCGGTCAGCCATGTTGAATTCTGACGTCACGGCGGCCATCTTGGATGAGTGTAACGGGACACAGCGTAACGGGACAAATAGGACATTGACATTTGACCCTCAAAACTAGTCAAAATTGGGCAAAATTTGCCCAAAATTTCTCAAAAATCACCAAAATTTCCATTTCTAAGGAAAAAAATTCCGCCAAAAATTCTCAAAAAATTCCACAATCCAAAAATTAGGATTTCGAAAATCCTGAAAAGTCGTTTTGCCCTAGAAAGAACCCAAATTCCTAAAAACGGCTTATGCATCCATGTCTAAAGCCTCCGGTAAGCCCTTTCTAAGAATAAGAATACCATGACCGCCATCTTGGATGATGACGTCACCGTTGCAATTTCCGTTACGGTCGCCTACATTAACTTTTTTTTATTTATTATCCGATTTTAATGAAAAATAAAAAATAAAAATCATAAAAAAATTAAATTAATAAAATTTTAATGAAAAACATTATTAAAAATTGTACTTTTACGATTCGGAGCTCGGAGTCCTCGGTTCGAACCCGACGAGTGCAAAAAAAATAAAAATGGCGACCGATCCTTCCCCTGTGGTGGGCGCTGGCAGACTGACACCCACCACTTTGTTAATAGCATATTTAATATCCGACAGTTAGCATGACGTCATGTCAGCCATCTTGTCCTCGTCGGCTGGAAGCCATCATCATTGTATCGTCTGCTAGAGTGCGCTGATGCCATGTTAGTTTAATTCTTATCCGCCAGAGTGCAGTAATCATTTATTATTACTGTGACACCCGCCATCTTGTCATTTGCCCGCCATCTTGAAAATCCGTAATTATTTAGCTAGAAATTCGGAAAAAAATTTAAAAATCATGAAAACAATTAATCTATCGAATTAAATTATAAAAATATTTAAAAAACACCGTTGCACTTTTCGTTTCTACAGCCATCTTAAAAATCCGTAATTTTAATGCTTGAAATTCGGGAAAAATCCCAAAATTCATAAAACAATTCTCTCATTTAAGTAATGATTGATTCGAGATTTGGTTCGATCCCTAGGCGATACAAATAATCTTTATTATTATGTAAAAATAATTAAAAAATGACAGGTTTTAAAATAAAACACCACAAGTTCTTTTACAAACATAATATTTATTACTTTATTTCTATTTTACTACAGGGTCACCTGCGAATGTTAGCAATCTTACAAACATTTAGGTCCGCATAGACGTGAAATGACTAATTCTTTGCTTCAATCAGTTTTTACTAGACAGTGTCCAACCAGAACCTTTACAGACATAGTCCTCCTCTTCTTGACAGAGTTTCTGGATACCGTTTTTAACAGTTTGCTTGACATCGTAAGAACTGTAAATTACTGCAGCCGATGTCTTGAATGCACACTTCTTCACTTTGTCATCGAACGGATACGGCTTTCCATATATACAGTCCAACCACCAGTTAACCTTCAAAGGTCCGTTTGTTGCTACGTCATCAGTAAGCTGATTGATTATGTCCTGTCTGATATCATCAAGAAAATTATAAATGTCCTTCGACTCACTTAACGTACTTGGATAATAGTAGTCTTTCAACGCTCCACGAAATGCAGACTGTGCCAAGTAGTAGCCATTATCGTTTACTTGTAATGCACCGAACACAGTCTCAGGTTTATTTTCATGTTCAGACGCCATAGCAATCGGTTGCTGCACATCTGTTTTTTTTTTGCTTATACGCTCACGAGTCACAAATCTAAACCGAGGAGTCGAACTCTCTACAAGTAGTTCAGCAGTAGGCGCACAGACTTCAAGTTTACATTTTTCGCATGATGTCGCAAACTGTCAATTCGAGTAAACCATTTAAGGGACTTCATGCGAGAAGGATTCTTCTTGCACTTACTCCTCTCATGTCTTCGTGCATCATGGGAAAATGCGAACGATGTATCACAGTAGCTGCAAGGATACCGTGGTGATGAAGTCGAGCCTTTCAGACCTGATCCAGATACTGGTGTTGCAACAGTAGTACCATTTCCAGGCATACTCTTATGAACATCAATACATCGTTGTTGTATAGAAACCTTTACTTTCTGCCGCACAGCAGCGCCTTTACATGTCTTCAAGTGCGTTTTCATATTATCTTTTCTGGAAAACTGCTTATGACACTTCTCACAACCAAACATGTTGCGAGGAGGATTCTTAGCACATTCTCTCTTCTCGTGTCGACGAGCATTGCTGCTGTTTGAGAAAATCTTGTCGCAGTAACGACATCGATGTTTGTTAATTGTTTTCGATTCGCTATCCATTGAAGTCTCCATCGAGGGAGAAACAGCGTTCGGCGAGGTTTCCTGTACAGCCAGCACTACCGACATTAAAGTCTCTTCTGCTGGGGGTATCTCGACTGTTGAAGTCTCCTCCAGTGTTGACGTCAACGTTGCTAACGGGATCGTCGCTGACGTCATGGTTCCCGTAGTCGATGGTACAACCTCCATCGAGTTCGACGTTAAAGACGGTAAAGATGCCATCGAGGTCTCAAGAACAGCTAATTGACACGACTTATGCACCAGAAGAAACAAACTAGACGATCCTTACACCGCCGACGTCAGTAACAAACTGAGCGACCTGCTGTCTAGGACTCACTTATATACACCCTATCGTGAGGAAGAACATAAATTGAAGGATGCTGATGGCTTCGGGAAGACTGAAACTAATAGAAGTATCAACACCGTGATAAGCGAGAATACATTTAAGCCTTTATTCAGTAGATCCTCCATTCTTTGTAAAAATGATGGACTCCTAAAAAGGAAGCATGAAGACGATGAAGACACTTCGACATCAACGATATCGAGTTCTTACGGAAATCTGGGTGAAGACGATGCTTTCTACGGTGATTGTTACAGTGACTCTGAAACTGTCGACGTGATCGAAGACTGTGATGAAGCACCTAGAGCTGACAAGATCGAAGAATGTGGCGATGTCCTGAGATTGAAACGATGGAAACGTCGTGTTATAATAAATAAATCTGTCAGGCTTGTGATGATAGCTTGCTCGATGATGAAAGTTACCCTGAGGTTGGTTTTAAAACGGAAGACACCAGAGACCATAATATTTATTATAAACGTGCAAGGACGATGGTGGTAGAAGAAAATGGTTACACATCATGAAAAGATCCAAACATATTGGTTGACCGGCTAAGACTTCTACATGGCTCGCTTTGTGCATCGAGGAAGTTACGTCCATACTCAAAGAACTGAGGAAAGTTGGCTACATACAATAATCATTTGTTTAAATGCCATGTGTGTACTATTGAAAAATAAATTAAATATTGAAAGTAAAAATTTAATGTTTTTATTTCATGTATTCTGATTTCCAACTAAGCCTGTGTTTCTGCTACTGTATGTGTGATCATTCCGTTTCCTGTGTGTTCGTTCCGTTTCCTGTGTGTGCAGTGTTTACGTTCCGTTTTCTGTGTGTACGTTCCGTTTCCTGTATGTACTGTGTGTACATTCCGTTTCCTGTGTGTACTGTGTGTACGTTCCGTTCCCTGTGTGTGTACTGTGTGTACGTTCTGTTTCCTGTGTGTACTGTGTGTACATTCCGTTTCCTGTGTGTACTGTGTGTACATTCCGTTTCCTGTGTGTAGGGTACTGTGTGATCATTACATTTATTGCACGTAAATTGCTTGTATTGCGCGTACATTGCGTACATAAGGTGTTGGAGCTGATGGAGCTGTTGGAGCACTTGAAGCTAATGGTCAATTGAAGCATAGGAGCATAATGTAGATGGATCTGATGACGCGAATTGTAGCTTTTGGAGCCTAGCGTATATTGGAAGGATCGAATTAATGAAACGAGAACGAACCATAACTCATCGAATTTTTTTCGATCATATGATCCTCTTTTTTAAATGTATATTTGACGCTAGTATTATTGTAAATGGTTCTTGGATTGACTAGCGTATTATTCCATACGGTGCATGTATATAAGTGAGTCCTAGACAGCAGGTCGCTCAGTTTGTTACTGACGTCGGCGGTGTAAGGATCGTCTAGTTTGTTTCTTCTGGTGCATAAGTCGTGTCAATTAGCTGTTCTTGAGACCTCGATGGCATCTTTACCGTCTTTAACGTCGAACTCGATGGAGGTTGTACCATCGACTACGGGAACCATGACGTCAGCGACGATCCCGTTAGCAACGTTGACGTCAACACTGGAGGAGACTTCAACAGTCGAGATACCCCCAGCAGAAGAGACTTTAATGTCGGTAGTGCTGGCTGTACAGGAAACCTCGCCGAACGCTGTTTCTCCCTCGATGGAGACTTCAATGGATAGCGAATCGAAAACAATTAACAAACATCGATGTCGTTACTGCGACAAGATTTTCTCAAACAGCAGCAATGCTCGTCGACACGAGAAGAGAGAATGTGCTAAGAATCCTCCTCGCAACATGTTTGGTTGTGAGAAGTGTCATAAGCAGTTTTCCAGAAAAGATAATATGAAAACGCACTTGAAGACATGTAAAGGCGCTGCTGTGCGGCAGAAAGTAAAGGTTTCTATACAACAACGATGTATTGATGTTCATAAGAGTATGCCTGGAAATGGTACTACTGTTGCAACACCAGTATCTGGATCAGGTCTGAATGGCTCGACTTCATCACCACGGTATCCTTGCAGCTACTGTGATACATCGTTCGCATTTTCCCATGATGCACGAAGACATGAGAGGAGTAAGTGCAAGAAGAATCCTTCTCGCATGAAGTCCCTTAAATGGTTTACTCGAATTGACAGTTTGCGACATCATGCGAAAAATGTAAACTTGAAGTCTGTGCGCCTACTGCTGAACTACTTGTAGAGAGTTCGACTCCTCGGTTTAGATTTGTGACTCGTGAGCGTATAAGCAAAAAAAAACAGATGTGCAGCAACCGATTGCTATGGCGTCTGAACATGAAAATAAACCTGAGACTGTGTTCGGTGCATTACAAGTAAACGATAATGGCTACTACTTGGCACAGTCTGCATTTCGTGGAGCGTTGAAAGACTACTATTATCCAAGTACGTTAAGTGAGTCGAAGGACATTTATAATTTTCTTGATGATATCAGACAGGACATAATCAATCAGCTTACTGATGACGTAGCAACAAACGGACCTTTGAAGGTTAACTGGTGGTTGGACTGTATATATGGAAAGCCGTATCCGTTCGATGACAAAGTGAAGAAGTGTGCATTCAAGACATCGGCTGCAGTAATTTACAGTTCTAACGATGTCAAGCAAACTGTTAAAAACGGTATCCAGAAACTCTGCCAAGAAGAGGAGGACTATGTCTGTAAAGGTTCTGGTTGGACACTGTCTAGTAAAAACCGATTGGAGCAAAGAATTAGTCATTTCACGTATATGCGGACCTAAATGTTTGTAAGATTGCTAACATTCGCAGGTGACCCTGTAGTAAAATAGAAATAAAGTAATAAATATTATGTTTGTAAAAGAACTTGTGGTGTTTTATTTTAAAACCTGTCATTTTTTAATTATTTTTACATAATAATAAAGATTTTTTGTACCGCCCAGGGATCGAACCAAATCTCGAATCAATCATTACTTATATGAGGGAAATTATTTTATGAATTTTGGGATTTTTCCCGAATTTCTAGCATTGTAACTACGGATTTTCAAGATGGCTGTAGAAACGAAAAGTGCAACGGTGTTTTTTAAATATTTTTATAATTTAATTCGATAGATTTATTTTTTTCATGATTTTTAAATTTTTTTCCGAATTTCTTGCTAAATAATTACGGATTTTCAAGATGGCGGATAAATGACAAGATGGCGGGTGTCACAGTAATAATAAATGATTACTGCACTCTGGCAGATAAGAATTAAACTAACATGGCATCAGCGCACTCTAGCAGACGATACAATGATGATGGCTTCCAGCAGACGAGGACAAGATGGCTGACATGACGTCATGCTAACTGTCGGATATTAAATATGCTATTAACAAAGTGGTGGGTGTCAGTCTGCCAGCGCCCACCACAGGGGAAGGATCGGTCGCCATTTTTATTTTTTTTGCACTCGTCGGGTTCGAACCGAGGACTCCTAGCTCCGTGTCGTAAAAGTACAATTTTTTAATGTTTTTCATTAAAATTTTATTAATTTAATTTTTTTATGATTTTTTTTTTCATTAAAATCGGATAATAAATAAAAAAGTTAAAGATGGCGACCGTAACGGAAATTGCAACGGTGACGTCATTATCCAAGATGGCGGTCATGGTATCCTTATTCTTAGAAAGGGCTTACCGGAGGCTTTAGACATGGATGCATAAGCCGTTTTTAGGAATTTGGGTTCTTTCTAGGGCAAAACGACTTTTCAGGATTTTCGAAATCCTTATTTTTGGATTGTGGAATTTTTTGAGAATTTTTGGCGGAATTTTTTTCTTTAGAAATGGAAATTTTGGTGATATTAGAGGAATTTTGGGCAAATTTTGCCCAATTTTGACTAGTTTTGAGGGTCAAAGGTCAATGTCCTATTTGTCCCGTTACGCTGTGTCCCGTTACACTCATCGAAGATGGCCGCCGTGACGTCAGAATTCAACATGGCTGACCGGCTCCCGGCTCTACCGCCTGGAGCCTGTGCCAGTATGCCCTATTACATACTTCTGTCATCCATGGATCTACTAAAATAAAGGAGAGTGATCTGCATTACGACAATAAATTTCCTTGTCTTGGGAATGATTATGTTCGTGGCTGTTCCGATCTCGACAAAGAACTTAAATTGAGGACGTTGATGATTTTTGAAGAATGGAGACAATGAAAGAATTCTTAACGTGAAAAGTGAGAATATATTCAAGCCGAATTTAAGTAGATCTTTCCTACTTTGTAAAAATTATGGACTCCTAAAAAGGAATCATGAATACGATGAAGACCCTTCGACATCATCGATATCGAATTCTTACGGTAATCTGGGTGAAGACGATGCCTTCTACGGTGATTGCTACAGTGACTCTGAGGCTGATGACAAAGGCATAGACTATGATGAAGCACCTAAAGCTGACAAGATCGAAGAATGTGGCGGTGTCCTGAGACCGAAACGATGGAAACGACGTGTTATAATAAATAAATCTGATAAAGCTTATTATGATCACTTAGACGATAGTGATATTAAAAGTATTTACAATGAGCATGCAAGGAAGTTGGTGGTAGTAGATATTGATTACACATCATGGAAAGAACCAAACATATTGGTTGACCGGCTAAGACTTCTACATCGCTCGCTTTATGCAGGAAACTATTCGTGCATGAAAGAAATATCCTTCATACTCGATGAACTGAGGGAAGCTAGCTACATAGGCCTACAATAATGGATTGTTTTACTTGTATTTGTATTATGTTGAGAAATAAATCAAATACTGAAAGTAAAAATTTAATGTTTTATTTCTTGTATTATAATTTCTTACTAAGCCAGTGTGTTTCCGCTACTGTGTGTGTTCATTCCATTTCCTGTGTGTACCGTGTGTTCAATACGTTTGTGTGTGTGTACTGTGTGTAAATTCCGTTTTCCTGTGTGTACTGTGTGTACATTCCGTTTTCCTGTGTGTACTGTCCGTTCATTCCGTTTCCTGTGTATACTGTGTGTTCATGGTCTATGTGGCTGTAATTGTTTATGACCCGGTCTCTGTCCGAAGATGCTTGGTGTATATGTATGGAGGGCTTTGTACATGTACATTTAAAGGTTATTCTAAGTATTTAAAACTATACTTTCATGTTAGGCTTATCGATAACATATTATATGTGTTGGTGAGGTATATTTTCTTGAGTTGTTTTTGTAGACATAATGATTAATAAACTCTGAGAAAGGTAATGGAAACTAAAATATAAAATTTATTTAATATTTAGTCACACTTGTCACTGTTCAAGTATCGAACCAAGGACAGGAACTGATTGAATCAATTTGTAAATTTATGTAAATTATTTTGGTTAAATCTGGAATTTATCCAGCATTTCTAGCTTAATAATTACACGATTCTGAGAAAGCACTCAAATTTCAAGATGGTGGGCACTCTAGTGGGTTAGAATAAAACTAGCATGATGGTAATTTACTCTATAAGACGAGTACACACATATGATGGTGTCCTCCAGCAGACGAAAACAAGATGGTGGCAATGTCCTCTAGCAGGTGGTAGCTCCTGGTAGTATGTACTGAACATAAAATGTCGGATCCATGATGGTATACAAGGTCAAAGTCAAAGTTCAAGGTCAAGGTCAAAATTCAACGCCAAAGACGAGGTCAAAGGTATGGTGAACAGAAAATTGTACTAACATGGCGCCAGCACATTAACAGACGAAGACAAGGTGTCGGACATGACGTCATACCAGCTGACGATATATACATACCTTGTTATTGGTGGTGGTAGGTCAGTCTGTAGGTGGCTTCTGTGGAGGAAGGATCTGTCGTTTTTTTTTATTTTTTGCTCTTACTGGTTTCCACCCAAGGACGGGAATCGATCTAATCAATTAGTTTTCTAATAAGTTAATTGTTTGGTGTATTTTGAACTTTTTTCATTAAAATCGGATAATAAATAAATATTTTCAAGATGGCGCCTTTCACGATAATTGATACAGGTGGTGACATAATTCAGAATGTCGCGTGTGGTGTAAAACATTTTTAGTAATTTTATTTAGAATTTTTAAATATATTAATAAATTACTGGTCTATTCTCGCCGGGAATCGAACCGAGGACCGAAAACAATTAAGTAACTAAACATTTGTAGTACCTATGCAATTTTTAAAATATTTTTTTGGAATATTTTATGGAATTACTAGCATTAAAATTACGAATTTCCAAGATGGCGGCAGTAACGCGAATTGCAACAATTGTGACTTATTACAAGATGTCGGTTCTGTCTCAAACCGGCGGTGCTATTATTACTTAAAATTAAACAAAATTACAAGTCCGAATATGCATGTTATATTTATATACCTTATTTAAATCTCAGTCTGGTAAATGTCGCGATGGCCGTGCGGTTAAAGGCGTATGTTTTCCAACCTAGTGATCAGAGCTGCGATGGTTCGAATCACAGCGCTTCCAATGTATTTTTCATAAAAAATTAAATTTAATATGTCGATAAGGATTATAATAGCTATGGTAGGTAATGGAACATCGGCCTTATGTGATGAGACAAAGCTATGCAGTTGCTCTCTAGGAACAAACAGCAGAAACAAAGTCGACGGGATTCAAGATGGTGGCCTCCAGCAGAACAGGAAAGAAAATCGATATGGCGGCCGTGATGAAAATTTCTTCATGATTGAGTGGGGCACTCGATTTAAAGATGGCGGATCCAATATGATCTCCGGGGTCAAGGTAAAGGTCAATCTCAAAGGTCAAGTTCATGTTCATCCAAGATGGCCGCCATGACGTCAGAGCAATTGGTAATTGGCCCGGCTCCAGCTCCAGCTCCTGGCGCCTGCGCTCGGAGCTCCTTTTCTATACTACTTGTGTTGCACTACTCTTAACCATTCCGTTTTCCAGAAAAACTGGTTTAAGAATTGGAACGAAAAAAATTCGATATTTGTGCAAAACTTACAACAATCATTTTGAAACAACTGTCTAACATCAGAGGCACTGATTGTTTAGTGATGTACACGTAAATGACAGCATTGAACTTAAAAATTAAACTAAAACAAATGCACGTGCAACTTAAAGCACACGTAAATGCTGAACAACCATATGTCATCAAACACCACAAGAAAAAAAAGTGGTGTCACACTTTTATTTATGACGAAATAGCTTCTCACACAACATAACCAATTGACGTATTTGTCATAATATTAAACATTTCTCTCCTATAATCCACTGACTCCTCGGTGACCATGACAACTGGAGTTCTGTGGCCACTTGCCAGGGTCTCGCTAGACCCAAGCTACGGCCGTGAGAACACATGCCGTGCCGTGGAGTCTGCAGGAGCATAGATGACTATAATAAATGGAATAACTCTCTATGTCGAATAATAAACAAAATCCTGATTACCTCTTTAAAAACTGCTCAAAATTCAATAACAAATACTGGCCACGTTTAAGCTTGCATTTTTACGTTTTATTTGAAGTGATGCATTCCGATATCATTAAATGATTCGAACACATTGCCAGTAGAAAACTTAATTGAAAATCATAAACATCACAAGACATTCGTTTATTTTAAGTTATTTCCCTAAATTAATGCTCCATCAGTTAAACATTCGCTAATATTATCCGCTATTGTAATGAAATTAATTTGCAATTATATTGTAAGAGCATGGATTACGTAACTGAAATATGCACTTAATTTTATAGAATGATCATCCTTATATGGGAGTAATATTTCGTGAGCGCGCAGTTGAAAATGCTTATTATTTGTCAGATAGATTCCAAGTGGCAGCGTTATTATTTTAGGTAGATTTCGAAGAAATACTACCTATTGTAGCGTCACCTTGGTGCGACTTCCGGATAGTTTTATGTAGTTTTTCGTTTCATAGTCCATAGACTCCAAAAACAATGTTAACTCAAAAGTTAATATATACTAAATTTTTATGAACACGATAACTGCCGTAATTTACACAAATCATTTTCAAACTGATACACAAATATACTAATGAAAATCTCGGTTAGAAAAGAGAAAGTTTTTTTTTCAAACAAAAAATCGTTGTAACTTCCATAATATGAAGAATATAACTTCTGTTTGAATGTATTGTATCTCGTATGAGTAATACCAAAATGTTTTGTCTAAATATATACCTATTACTGCAAGGGGTGGAAAAAACCAGGATTGGAGGACAAAAAAATTCATAACTCCCTTAGTAGACACACAATCAAATTCGTTAAAATTGTTTGCAAATCTAATAATTTTTATCTAAAACTTTTGTCTGAAAGACGAACCATTGCTGTAAAGGTATAAAAAAAACAGGGGTACAATTTTAAAAAAATCTTAATGCCCGTAATATGTACTCTCTGAAATACGTTCTTATTTATTGTAAAACTCCAAATATTATCTACCATTTTCGTGCGAAATATTTTTTTAATGCGATCTATCATTACTGCAAGGGTTGGAAAAAAAACAAGGGATGAAGGTAAAAAAATCATAACTCCCTTAATATGCGCACTATTAAATCCGTTAAAATTGTCTATAATCTGTATAAATACCTATTATCTAAAACTTTTGTCTGAAACACTTTTTGATTCAACCAACAATTGCTGCAAACGGTGGAATAAATAAACAGCGGTTAAAGGTAAAAAAAAAAAAAAACATACCTCTCTCAATATTCACACCATAAAATCCTTTAAATTTTTTTGTAAATATTATAAATATTATATAAAACTTTAGTCTGAAACTATTTTTGCTACGATAAACCATTCCTGCGAAAGGTTGAAAGAAATAGAGTTGGAAATAAAAAGAAAATCATAATTTCCGTACCAGGTACACTACGAAATCCGTTCTTATTTACTGTGAAACAATAAAATATTATTTACAACGTTTGTCCGCAATAATTTTTTATACGACCAACCATTACTGCAAGGGTGGAAAATAACAGGGGTTGAAAGACAAAAAAATTAATTACTCCCTTTGTAAGTACACTATCAAATCCGTTCAAACATTTTGTAAACCTTATAAATATCTAAAACATTTGTCTGAAACAATTTTTGATACCACCAACCATTGCTACTAAGGGTGAAATTAATAGGGGTTAAAGGACAAAATATTCTTAATTCTCATATTCGGTAGCCTGTAAAAACCCATAATAATTTATTGTAAATCTTCTAAACATTATTTAAAAGAATTCTTGAAAAGATGAGCCATTACTGCAAGGGGCTGAAAAGAAACAGGTGTTGGAATAAAAAAATAATAAAACTTACTTACTATGTACACTATAGAATGCGTTCTTATTTATTTTAAACTTATACTTTAGACACTTTATGTTAAATATAACTTTTTATGTTACCAAACATTATTGCAAAAGGTGGAAATAACAAGGGTCGAAAGACAAAAGAGTACCTAATCATAAATTGTTTAGTAGGTGTACTATCAAACCGTTATAATTTATTGTAAAAATTCTAATCATTATCTAAAATCTTTGACTGAAACAATTTTTGGTGAAACAAACTATTGCCTTAAAAACAGAAGTTAAAATAAAAAAACAATACTTCCTTACAGTAGTATATATTGGCTAGTACTGGGACAGGCCTCAGGCTATAGAGCTGTAGCCGAAGTCCGCCATCTTGGATTGTGACGTCACTGATGACATCTTTAATGACCTTGACCTTTTGAAATCTGACATTAACTTCCAAAATTTGACAAAACAAAATAGCCAAAATTTCTGTTTTTTTTTTATATTTACAAAAAAAACCTCAAAAAATCAGAAAAATCTAAATTTCTCTATTTACAGGGAAAAAAAAATCCCTGTTTAGGAAAATTTTCCGTTTTAGACCTCAAATATGCCAATGGCTTGAAAATTCCTAAAAGTGGCTTAAAAGTACTAAAGGCAAGCCGCCGTAAGCCGCTTAGCTCATGACCTTGACACTAAGGAAGCCATGGCCGCTATTTTGAATTGTTACATAACCGTTGCAATTTTCGGTACTGCCGCCTACTTGAAAATCCTTATTTTTTATGATAGGAAAAAAGTAAAATTTTTGAAATTAATAAAAATAATAAATAAAAATTTTCATAATTTTTTTTTAAATCGTGGATTAAAACTTGATGGCCGCCATCTTGAAAATCCGTAATATTAGGGCTAGGAAAAAAATTATAATTATTAAAAATAATATTTAATAAAAACATTTCTAATGCTTGTATTATGACATCATGGCAACCATCTTCGAAATTCGTATTTTTTGCTAGAAAATAGGATTTTTTTAAAATTAATTAATAAATATTTTAAAAATTTGGTATGTTGGATTATGATGTCATGTCTATCATCTTAAATAAATTCTTATTTTTTTATTTAGAAAAGCCAAAGTTTTCTAAATTTAATTAATAATTGTTATTTAATTTTTAAAATGCACTTACATCGTGAGGTTCTGAGTCCTCAGTTCGAATCCGGTGAGGGCACAAAACAAAACGACATATTCTTCCTCCATGGAAGTCACCGACAGACAGACCCCCCCCCCCCCCCTCCCCCACCAATAATGCCAAGGTACACACATATTGCCAGCTAGTATACTGTAACGTCCGCAATCTTTTTATCGTCTGCTGGAGACCACCACCTAGTTTTCGTCTGCTAGAAGTAGCCATCTTGTTTTCATCTCCTGGAGGTCACCACCTTGTTTTCGTCTGCAAGAGTGCGCTACCGCCATGTTAGTTTAATTCTTACCCTCTGGAGTGCAGTAATAATTTATTTCTGTGACGCCTACCATCCTAACATTTGCGAACCATCTTAGAAATTCGTAATTATTTAGCTACAAATATGGGGGAAAATTCCAAAATTCATAAAAAAAATGACTTATTAATTTAATAATTGAAACAATGAATTAATGTCTTTGCTTCAATTATTGGTCAATGCAAAAATGTTTATTTTAACAAAAATAAGAACAAGTAATTTATTATATAATTATTAATCTACTACAGGAACACTTGTGAAAGTTAGCAATCTTATAAACATTTAATTGTACAGATTCTCAGCTCCAAAAGGTTTACCAAAGACAGAGACCAGCCTGATCCTTTTACTACATAGTCCTTTTCTTCTCGACAGAGTTTCTCGAAACTGTGTTAACATACTGCTTCGCATCGTCGGAATTTTAAATGGGAATGTTGGCTGTCTTAAATGCATTCTTCTTCTATTTGTCCTAGAATGGATATGGTTTACAATTGATACAGTCCAACTATAAGTTATATTTTAAAGGTCCATATGTAGCTACTTCATCAGTTAGCTGATTGATACAGTTATGCCTGATATAGTCAAGAAAATTACAAAACGCATTTAGATAATAGTAGTCTTTAAACGTTCCACGAAATACAGATTTCGCCAAGTGGAATCCGTTATCATTTACCCATAATGCACCAAGCAGAGTCGAGTTATTTGTGTCATGTCCAGGCATTATCGCAATTGGTTGCTGAAAATCTGTTTTTGTACTTGTACGCATACGAGTCTTAAACCTAAACCGAGGAGTCGAAATATCTGCAGATAGTTCCACAGTAGGCACATGGATGTCACCTTTACAGATTTTCGCCTGTCGTCTCAAACTGTAAATACGAGTAAACCACACATTAACTTCATCACAGCGAAACTTCATACGGGATGGATTCTTCATGCATTTACTCCGCTCATGTCTTCGTGCATCATGGTAAAATGCGAACGACAATTTACAATAGCTGCAAGGATGTCTAGTCGACGAAGACGAACCTTTCAGACCCAAACCGGATGCGGATGTTACTGCAGTTTTACCAATGCCCGGTGTGCTCTTATGGACATCGATGCTTCGTTGTTGCAGCGAAACCTTTATTTTCGGTTATGCAGCAGGGCCTCTGCAAGTCTTCGAGACGTTTTCATATGATCTTTTCTGGCAACTGCTTATGTCATTTCTCACAGCCAAAAATTTTGCGAGCAGTATTCATAGCACATTCTCTCTTTTCGTGTCTTTGAGCATTAATGTTGTTCGAGAACATCTTGTCACAGTAACGGCATTGAAGCTCGATAGTTGTTGATGATTCACCAGCCATTGAAGTTTCCATCGAGGGCGAAATATCGTTCGTCGTGGTTTCCTCTGCTGCCAGCACTTCAGACATTAAAGTCTCTTCTGCTGGTGGAACCACGCCAGTTGAAGTCTCCTCTATTGTTGGTGAAGATGATAAACATACTATCGGGATCTGCACCTTTGCCGATGAGATCTGTGCAGTTGATGGTACAGCTTCCATCAAGGTCTGCGTGGTTGTCGTCTACGATGCCAACGGGTTGTGCTTCACCATCGTCGCCGCTGATGTCAGGGTTTATGTAGACGATGGTAAATCTTTAACTAAGTTCTCTATTAAAGATGGTAAATGATACCATCAAGATATCAAAAATAGGTAATTGCATGACTCATATATCAGATGAGTCAAAATAAGTGATTCTTACAATATCGTAGCCAGTAACAAAATGAAAGTATTTAAATCTATGACTATTTTAGCTATAACTATACCCGCAACCGATCGATTAGTACTCTAGTCAAAACAAGAAACATTTACTATAACACAAACTGAAAACAAAATTTTAAAAAATGAAACACACTAAAAAAAGGAAGCACATTTGAAAGCAAATTCGACAAAATAAATTGTCACGCAAAATACCTACTGGACACGCAATGTACACACAATACACACAAGGAACACGCAATGTACACAGAATTGCAGACACTGTACACATAGACATAATGAACACACAGTACACACTGGAAATGCAATGGACACACAGTAAACACAATACACGCATTGAACATGCAACGGACACACACTTCAGGCATTGAACACACACACAGGACATGCATTTGACTAAAAGGAAGCACATTTTGACGAAAATTCCACTTGTAATGATACGATCTCATCAGAAGGATACGATAATACAAGCTTGAATACATACATTTAACGAAAATGACGTACATTTTGCACGAACAATCAACTGAGTAGGATGGACCGCCAATTTACGATAGGATATAATGCCAACAATAGTCTTTGACTACAAAAATAATTGTCTCAAAAAGTCTTTTGGCTCCAACAGTCATTTGCTCCATCAGTCTTTGGCTCCAGCTGTATTTGGCTCCAGCTGGCTTTGGCTCCGGCTGTCTTTGGCTCCAGCTCACTTAGGCCTAACTGCTATTTGGCTACGAGACTAGGAGGCTATGAAGCAACGAGACTAGAGGGCTACAAAACTTCAAGGCTTCAACTGACTACGATGTTTTAAGGCTACTAGGCTACAAGTCCACGAAAATACAAGTCTACGAAGCTACGAGGCTACGAAGCTACGAGACAACGAGACTACATGACAACATGGCTATAAGGCTTTAACTGGCTACCAGCTAACAAGGCTACTAGAGTAGTATGTAATAGCCGGAGCTGGTACAGGCGGCAGGCGGTGGATTGTGATAGTCGGTCCACCATCTTGGATTTTGACGTCACGGCGGCCTTCTTGGATGACCTAAACCTTGACCTTAAACTTTGACCTTCAAATTAGCCAAGATTCGCCAAAATTCTCCGAAAATTCCATTTACTTTTAAAAAAAATTCCCGCCAAAAAATCTCAAAATACTCCACAATTCAAAAATTAGGATTACGAAAAATCTCAAAAAACATTTTGCTTAAAAAACCACGAATATTCCTAAAAACGGCTTAAGAATCCATGTCTACAGCCACCGATAAGACATTTTTTTTTAAATAATAGGATAATATGACCGCCATCTTGGATTATGTCGTCATCGTTGCAATTTCCGTTACGCCCGCCATCTTTAACTTTTATATTTATTATTCGATTTTAATGAAAAAAATTTAAAATTTATAAAAAAATTCAATCAATAAAATTTTAATAAAAAAATATTTTAAAAAATACATTTACGGTACGGAGCTCGGAGTCCTCGGTTGGAAACTGGTGAGGACAAGAAAACAAAATGGCGACCAATCGTTCCCTCACTGTGGCTGCTGGCAGACTGACCCCCACCACTTTTTACTATGCATATATATCATCAGGTAGTATGACGCCACGTCCGCCATCTTGAAATTTGGACGCCATTTTGAAAATCTTTATTTAATATCCAATTTTAATGAAAAAAAGTTCAGAAATCACCAAAAAAAATACTTATTAGAATAATGATTGATTAGATCGATTCCCGTCCTTGGTTAGAAACCGCTAAGAGCAAAAAAAAAACCATCAGATCATTCCTCCACAAAAGCCACCTACAGATTAACCTACCACCAATACCAATGTATATATCGTCAGCTGGTATGACGTCATGTCAACGATCTTGTATTCGTCCGCTGGAGACCGTCATCTTGTTTTCGTTTGCTAGAGTGTGCTGGCGTCATGTTACTATAATTTTCTGTTCACCATAGCTTTAACCTCGACTGTTGGCATTGAACTTTGATATTGACCTTGATCTTTGACCTTGTCCTTAAACTTTGACATTGACCTTAAATTATGACCATTACATTGACATTGCACCTTGACCTTGAACTTTACCTTGCCATTGAAATTTGACCTTGACTCTGAAATTTAAGTTTGACCTTGATATTTGACTTTGACCTTGATGACCATCATGGATCCGACATTTGATGTTCAGTACATGCTACCATGAGCTACCGCCTGCTTGTGGTCATTGCCACAATCTTGTATTCGTCTGCTGGAGGACACCATCTTGTGTGTGTACTCGTCTTACATTCATGCTAGTTTTATTCTAACCTGCTACAGTGCAGTAATTATTTATTATTACTGAGGTGCGCGCCATCTTGAAATTTGGGTACCATCTTAAAATCATGTTATTATTTAGCTAGAAATGCGGGAAAAAAATCAAAAATTCAGAGATAAAATCAATTATTAATATGCAAATCGATTAGATCAGTTCCTGTCCTTGGTTCGATTCTTGATCAGTGGCAGGTGTAACTAAATATTAAATAAATTTTAGATTGTGTTTCCCATTACCTTTCGTGGAATTTATTAATCATTCACTCTACGAATGACAACACAAGACAATATACCTGACCATCGAATTAAATACAGTGACGATAAGCCTAACATGAAAGTCTAATTTATCGATAATCTGAATAACCTATAAGCCGTTCATGTACGAAGCCACACATATACAGTCCAATTGTCTTCGGATCATGAGACTGGCACATAAACAATATCAGACGTATAGGCTAGTCATTTCCGGACCTTAATACCTTCTTCGTCGTTAGCTAATTATATACAATTAGACAATCGTGACATTTTTATACATACTAATGGACCAAATGACCTTGAAAAATATTTTAGTAACACCAAGAGGATTTGAACTAGTACATATTCTTCACTACGCGCAATACACAAAAAGGAAACACCGTCAACGAAAAGGCAACACATTTGGAAGCACCGTCAACAAAAAAGAAGCACATTTTGGAAGCACTGTCAAAACAGGCAGCACATTTGGAAGCACCGTCAACGAAAAGGCAGCACCATTAACGAAAAGGCAGCACCATTAACGAAAAGGCAGCACATTTGTCATTGGCTCAATATTCATTAGTTCCAATATTCATTGGCTCCAATATTCATAGGCTCCAATATTCATGGGCTCCAATATTCATTGGCTCCAATTGCTCCAAATGCTCCAACAGCTCCAAAAGGTTCCAACCGCTCCAAAATGCTCCAAAAGCTCCAAAAGGCTCCAAAAGGCTCCAACAGTATTTTGGCTCCAATTTTCATGGCTCTAATAGTCATTGGCTCCAATAGTAATTTTCTCCAATATTCATTGTCTCCAATATTCATTGGCTTCAATATTCATTGGCTCCATTATTCATTGGCTCCATCAAACATTTACTCCAACAGTCTTTTGGCTCCAAAAGTCATTGGCTCCTACAGTCATTTTCTCCAACTGCCTTTGTCTCATCAGTTCCAAATATATTTGGCTAGAATTCTACTAGTCTAAGAGACTATGAGGCCACAAGGATACAAGTCCTAAAGGATCTAGCTGGTTACGAGTTATACATGGCTGCGAGACTACATGGCTAAAAGACCGCGTGGCTACGAAACTACATGTCTTTGAAGCTACAAGGATACAAGTCTACTCGGCTCCAAATGTCTGCAAGGCGACATTGCTACAAGACCATTTGGATACAAAGCTTCAATTCTACGAGTCTACAAGACTCCACCAAATACCTTCGAGTGTATAAAGCTCTAACTACTCCAGCTGCATTATGTTATAAGATTACATGACTACTTGTTTACGTAGGTACAAGTCTACGAGGCTACTTGGCTACGTAGCTACAATTCTACGAGGTCCCAAGACATCATGACTACGCTACGCAAGCCATGAAGTTACGAGACTACGTGTCTACGTATCTTCAAGTTTACTAAACTGCGAGGCTACAGAGCTACGAAGCTTCTAGATCACAAGTTTACGTGACTGCGAGGATACAACACTACAATTCTGCAAGAGTACTTGACTACGAAGCTACACGTAACAAAGCTCCAATTGCCACAATCTGTCTTGGTCGGAATTTTCTCTTTTGCTCCAACTGCACCATCAACATTATGTTATAAGATTAAAAGGCTACTTGCTTACGTAGCTTCAAGTCTACGTTGCTCCAATGCATCATGACTACGAGACTACGAGCTATTAGGTTACGAGACTATGCGATTGCGAGTCTAAAAGGTTACGTGATCGCGAGGCTATAGGACTACGAAGCTTCCAGAACACAAGGTTACGAGACCGCATGTCTAATTGGCCGCGTGGCTACGAAACTTCATGACTCTAACTGACAAAATAGCACCATTCAGTGGTGAGTGTTAATTTATCTCATGCAAAGGTACTTGTTGCAATAAGTTGCGCTTTTCAACAACAGATGACGCCAGGTGTTGCTCGCAGGTAAATAATATTTATATATTTTATGCGGGAGGCGGGATGCTCACTATCGATCGCAAAAGAAGTATGGCTTCGCTAGACTCCAAGGAGAAGCAAGTTCGTCCTTCCTGTTAGTTCTTTTTCAGATTTCTCACGGTCCGCCATCTTGGATTGTGACGTCACGGCGGCCATCTTGGATGTATTGAACTTGACCTTTGACCGAAACCACAGGAATGACCGCAAGCACACGGCAAAAGCCATCAAAATATTGATAATAATAATCAGGAGCACACTGAGAAAACCATCATAGTAGTATACAAATAGGCTCCCTGCGCCAGGCTTCAGGCTGAGATGCGAGGTGCCCAGCCACCATCTTGGATTGTGACGTCACAGCGACCATCTTGTATGAGTGTGACTTTGACCTTCTACCTTGAACTTGAAATTTGACCTCTAAAATTGGCCAAAATTTGCTCAAAATTCCTGAAAATTAGCCAAAAATCGCCAAAATTTAAATTTTAGTGGAAAAAAAATTCCGCCAAAAAATCTCAAACAATTTGATAATTCAAAAATTAGATTTTCGAAAATCCTCAAAAGTCTTTTTGCCTTAGAAAGAACACCTGTTCCATAAGGAGGCTTAAGCATCCATTTCTCCAGCCTCCGATAAGCCTCTGACGTCATCATGGATTATTTCATCATGGATTATGTCATAATAGTATATAATGTCACCGTTGCAGTTTCTGTTACGACGGCCATTTTAAAATCTTTATTTATTATCCGATTGTAATAAAAAAAATTTAAAATTTATAAAAAAAATATAATTAATAAAATTTTAATCAAAAATATTTAAAAAATTTAATTTTACGACACGGAGCTCGGAGTCTCGGTTCGAAACCGCTAAGAGCAAAAAAAAATCAGATCCTTCCTCCACACAAGCTACCTACAGACTGACCTACCACCACATTGTTAATAGCATATATATCGTCAACTAGTATGACGTCATGTCCGCCATCTTGTCTTCGTTGCTGGAAGCCATCATCATTGTATCGTCGGCTAAAGTGAGCTGACGCCATTTTAGTTTAATTCTTACCCGTTAGAGTGCAGTAATCATTTATTATTACTGTGACACCTGCCATCTTGGCATTTCGACGCCATCTTGAAAATCCGTAATTTTAATGCTAGAGATGCGGGAAAAGTTCAAAATTCATTAAAAAAAATTGGCAATAAATATACTGATTGGTTTGATCGATTCCTGTCCTTGGTTTGAAACCGCTAAGAGCTAAAAAACAACAGATTCTTCCTCCACAGAAGCCACCTACAGACTGATCTACCGCCACCAAAACCAAGGTATACAGGTGTATACAGTCAGCTGGTATGACATGTCCGCCATCTTGTCTTCATCCGCTGGAGACCATCTTGTTTTCGTCTGCTAGAGTGTGCCGATACCATGTTAGTATAATTTTCTGGTCACCATACCTTTGTCCTTAACTGTTGGCATTGAACTTTGACCTTTACCTTGAAATTTGACCTTGACCTTGAACTTTGACCTTGATCTTGAACTTTTATCTTGACCTAGACATTGCACCTTGACCTTGAAATGTGACCTTGACCTTTGTAATTGACCTTGACGTCCATCATGGATCCGACATTTGATGTTCAGTACATGCTACCAGGAGCTACCGCCTGCTTGTGGTCATTGCCACCATCTGGTTTTCGTCTGCTGGACGTCACCATCTTGTGTGTGTACTCGTCTTACCATTTTGCTAGTTTTATTCTAACCTGCTACAGTGCAGTAATCATTTATGATTACTGAGGTGCGCGCCATCTTGAAATTTGGGAGCCATCTAAATCATGTAATTATTTAGCTATAAATGCGGTAAAAATTCCAAAATTCACTGAAAAAATCAATTATTAATTTACAAATTGATTATATCAGTTCCTGTCCTTGGTTCGATTCTTGACCAGTGACAGTTGTAACTAAATAATAAATAAATTTTAGATTCTGTTTTCCATTACCTTTCGCGGAGTTTATTAATCATTCACTCTACGAAAAACAACTCAAGTCAATATACCTGACCAATCAATTAAATACAGTACCGATTAGCCTAACATGTAAGTCTAATTTTTTCGATAATCTGAATAACCTTTAAGCCGTTCATGTACAAAGCCAGCCATGCATATAGACCAAGTGTCTCCGGACCATTGAAAAATATTTAAGTAACACCAAGAGGTTTTGAACTAGTAAATATTTAGTCACTACATATTTAACTACGTGCAATCAACAAAAAAGGAAGCACCGTCAACAAAAAGGCAGCACATTTGGAAGAACCGTCAACGAAAAGGCAGCACATTTGGAAGCACCGCCAACGAAAAGGCAGCACATTTGGAAGCACCATCAACGAAAAAGCAGCACTATCAACGAAAAGGAAGCACATTTGGAAGCACAAGTTACGAGAACTAAGTCTTAGTTAGAAATCAGAATACAAGAAATAAAAACATTAAATTTTTATAATTGAAATTTTTTTATTTTATTTCATTACATTATATAAATGCAAGTAAAACAAGCCATTATTGTATGTAGCCAGCTTTCCTCAGTTCTTTGAGTATGGAGGATATTTCTTTGATGCACGAATAGTTTCCTGCACAAAGCGAGCCATGTAGAAGTCTTAGCCGGTCAACCAATATGTTTGGATCTTTCCATGATGTTTAATCAATCTCTTCTACCACCATCTTACTTGCTTGTTTATTTTAAATATTATGATATCTGGTGTCTTCCGTTTTAACACCAACCTCAGAGTAACTTTCATTATCGAGACAGTGATCATCACAAGCTTGATCAGATTTATTTAAAATATCACGACGTTTCCATCGTTTCGGTCTCAGGACACCGCCACATTTTTCGATCTTGTCAGCTTTAGGTGCTTCATCACAGTCTATGCCTTTGTAAACAGCCTCAGAGTCACTGTAACAATCACTGTAGATGACATCATCTTCACCCAGATTACCGTATGAATTCGATATCGATGATGTCGAAGTGTCTTTATCGTCTTCATGCTTCCTTTTTAGGAGTCCATCATTTTTACAAAGTAGGAAAAATCTACTTGAATTCGGCTGGAATGTATTCTCACTTTTCACGTTAAGGATTCTTCCATTGTATTCATTCTTCCATAAATCATTGTCATTCAATTTAAGTTCTTCGTCGAGATCGGAAGAGCCACGAACATAATCTCTCCCAAGACAAGGAAAATTATTGTCGTAATGCAGATCACTCTTCCTTAGGCTAGTAGATTCATCGTTGTCCTCTAGCTTGTACGCAGGCTTGGCGTTACAAGTTCTGTCACGTATTTTAAGCTCTCTCTCCGCGTAAACGACTTCCCACATCGAACACAACTTAGCATATTGCGTAGTGGATTTTTAACACAGTCATTCTTCTGGTGTTGTCTTCCATTCTTTCTCAAGATAAATTCTTTGCTGCATAACTTACACCTGTGTCCTTTCGATACAGCGACAGTCACCGACTCAGGATTCATATTAGTTACTGTGACTAATGTTAGATACAAACTGACAGTTTTTCAGTTGGAACCATTACTTAAATATAATTTTTTTAATATTTCGTCAGAAAGAGTTTTTCTCATTGATGAGCAAAGATAGAGTTCTAGTTCAAGACAGAATTTTATGTAATTTTTGTAATTTTATTATTTTAAATTTTAAATTTTTTTTTTAATGTTATGTTGTAAAAGAATATGTGTGGCGGTTTTCTCCGTGTGCTCCCGATTATCCATGTCAATATTATGATGGTTTTCTCCATGTGCTCCTGATTATTCTTGCCCTTGTTTATGATGGTTTTCTCTGTGTGCTCCTGATTATTCTTAGCAATATTTTGATGTTATTTCCGTGTGCTTGCGGTCATTTCTCTTGTTACGATCAAAGGTCAAGGTCACACCCATCCAAGATGGCTGCCGTGACGTCACAATCCAATATGGCGCACCGTGAGAAATCTAAAAAGAACTTACAGGAAGGACGAACTTCCTTCTCCTTGGAGTCTAGCGAAGCCATCCTTCTTTTGCGATCGATAGTGAGCATCCCGCATCCCGCATAAAAGAAATAAATCAACACATGGCGTCATCTGTTGTTGAAAAGCGCAAATAATTGCAACAAGTACCTTTGTATGAGATAAATTAACTCTCACCACTGAATGGTGCTATTTTAGTCAGTTAGAGTCATGAAGTTTCGTAGCCACGCGGCCAATTAGACATGCAGTCTCGTAACCATGCGTTCTGGAATCTTCGTAGTCCTATAGCCTCGCGATCACGTAACCTTTTAGACTCGCAATCGCATAGTCTCGTAACCTCATGGTTCGTAGTCTCGTAGTCATGATGCATTGGAGCAACGTAGACTTGAAGCTACGTAAGCAAGTATCCTTGTAATCTTATAACATAATGTTGATGGTGCAGTTGGAGCAAAAGAGAAAATTCCGTCGAAGACAGATGCGGCAATTGGAGCCTGTAGACGAGTAGCTTCGTAGTCAATACTCATGCAGACTTGTAGTCCTGTATCCTCGCAGTCACGTTACCTTGTGTTCTAGAAGCTTCGTAGTTCTGTAGCCTCACAGTCTCGTAAACTTGATGTTACGTAGACACGTAGTCTCGTAACCTCATGGCTTGTCGTCGCGTAGTCATGATGTCTTGGACCTCGTAGAATTGTAGCTACGTAGCCAAGTAGCCTTGTAGACTTGTAACTACGTAAACAAGTAGTCATATAATCTTATAACATAATGCTGCTGGAGTAGTTTGAGCTTTATACACTCGAAGGTAGTTGGTGGAGTCTTGTAAACTCGTAGAATTGAAGCTTTGTATCCAGGTGGTCTTGTAGCCATGTCGCCTTGCAGACATTTGGAGCCGAGTAGACTTGTATCCTTGTAGCTTCAAAGACATGTAGTTTCGTAGCCACGCGGTCTTTTAGCCATGCAGTCTCGCAGCCATGTATAACTCGTAACCAGCTAGATCCTTTTAGACTCGTAGCCTTGTGGCCTCATAGTCTCTTAGACTCGTAGAATTCTAGCCAAATATATTTGGAGCTGATGAGACAAAAGTCAGTTGGAGCCAATGACTGTAGGAGCCAATGACTTTTGGAGCCAAAAGACTGCTGGAGTAAATGACTGATGGAGCCAATGAATATTGGAGCCAATACAATGAATATTAAGGCTAATGAATATTGGAGCCAATGAATATTGGAGCCAATGAATATTATAGCCTTTGAATATTGGAGCCAATGAATATTGGAGCCAATGACTATTGGAGCCAATGAATATTGGAGCCAATGACAAATATGCTGCCTATTTGTTGATGGTGCTGCCTTTTCGTTGACGGTGCTTCCAAATGTGTTGCCTTCTATTTGGCGGTGCTTACAAATGTGCTGCCTTTTGGTAGACGGTGCTTCCAAAATGTGCTTCTTTTTTTGTTGACTGTGCTTCCAAATGTGTTGCCTTTTCGTTGGCAGTGCTTCCTTTTTGTTGATTGCGCGTAGTAAAATATGTAGTGAATGAATATGTACTAGTTAAAATCCTCTTGGTGTTATTGAAATATGTTTTAAGGTCATTTGGTCCTTTAGTATGTAAAAAATGTCACGATTGTCTAATTGAATATAATTAACTAACGACGAAGAAGGTATTAAGGTCCGGAAATGACTAGCCTATACGTCTGATATTGTTAATGTGCCGGTCTCATGATCCGAAGACAATTGGACTGTATATGTGTGGCTTTGTACAGGAACGGCTTATAGTTTATTCAGATTATCGATAAATTAGACTTTCATGTTAGGCTTATCGTCACTGTATTTAATTCGATGGTCAGGTATATTGTCTTGAGTTGTTTTTCGTAGAGTGAATGATTAATAAATTCCACGAAAGATAATGGGAAACACAATCTAAAATGTATTTAATATTTAGTTACACCTGTCACTGATCAAGAATCGAACCAAGGACATGAACTGATCAAATTAATTTGTATATTAATAATTGATTTTTTCTCTGAATTTTTGATATTTTCCGCATTTCTAGCTAAATAATAACATGATTTCAAGATGGTGCCCAAATTTCAAGATGGCGCGCACCTCAATAATAATAATAAATAATTACTGCACTGTAGCAGGTTAGAATAAAAATAGCATGATGGTAAGACGAGTACACACACAAGATGGTGTCCTCCAGCAGACGAATACAAGATTGTGGCAATGACCACAAGCAGGCGGTAGCTCATGGTAGCATGTACTGAACATCAAATGTCGGATCCATGATGGTCATCAAGGTCAAAGTCAAATATCAAGGTCAAACTTTAATTTCAGAGTCAAGGTGTAATTTCAAGGACAAGGTAAAGTTCAAGGTCAAGGTGCAATGTCAAGGTCAAGGTCAAAATTCAAGGTCAAGGTCAAAGTTCAAGGTCGATGTCAAAGTTCAATGCCAACAGTCGAGGTTAAATGTATGGTGAACAGAAAATTATACTAACATGATGCCAGCACACTCTAGCAGACGAAAACAAGATGACGGTCTCCAGCGGTCGAAGAAAATATTTCTGACATGAAGTCATACCAGCTGACGATATATACATTGGTATTGGTGGTAGGTTAGTCTGTAGGTGGCTTCTGTGGAGGAATGATCTGATGGTTTTTTGCTCTTAGCGGTTTTTAACCAAGGACGGGAATAGATCTAATCAATCAGTATTCTAATAAGTAATTTTTTTGGTGATTTTTGAACTTTTTTTCATTAAAATCGGATATTAAATAAAGATTTTCAAAATGGCGTCCAAATTTCAAGATGGCGGACATGGCATCATACTACCTGATGATATATATGCATAGTAAAAAGTGGTGGGGGTCAGTCTGCCAGCAGCCACAGTGAGGGAAGGATTGATCGCCATTTTTTTTTTCTTGTCCTCACCAGTTTCCAACCGAGGACTCCGAGCTCCGTACCGTAAATGTATTTCTTAAAATATTTTTTAAAATATTTTTTATTAAAATTGTATTGATTGTATTTTATATATATAATTTTTTTCATTAAAATCGAATAATAAATAAAAAAAGTTATATATGGCGGGCGTAACGGAAATTGCAACGGTGACGACATAATCCAAGATGGCGGTCATGTTATCCTTATTCCTTAAAAAAATGTCTTATCGGAGGCTGTAGACATGGATTCTTAAGCCGTTTGTAGGAATTTTCGTGGTTTCTAAGGCAAAACGTCTTTTGAGGTTTTTGAAATTCTAATTTTTGAATTGTGGAATTTTTTTTAGATTTTTTGGCGGGATTTTTTTCCCAAAAAAATGGAAATTTGGGTGAATTTTGGCGTTTTTTGGGCAAATTTTGGATTAATTTAGGCTAATTTGAAGGTCTAAGGTCAAGGTCTAAGATCAAGGTCACGGTCATCCAACATGACCGCCTTTACGTCAAAATGCAAGATGGCGGACCGACAATTACAATCCACTGCCTGCCGCCTGTGCCAGCTCCGGCTATTACATACAACTTACTAGGCTACAAGTCTGCGAGGCTACAAGTCTACAAGACTACATGGATACAATTCTACAAAGCTACAAGTCTACGAGACTACAAGACTCTTTGGCTCTTTGGATCTTTGACTCCATTCTGCTGCGAGAGTTAATTTATCTCATGCCAAAGAAATTGTTGTAAGTAGTCCCGATTCTTGCCAACATATGTCGTCACGTGTTGTGTTGAGGTGAAAATTTTTTATTTTTTTTTTATGCGGGATGCGAGATGCTTATTAACAGTCGCAAGAGAAGGAAGACTTCGCTAGACATCAAGGAGAAATAAGTACGTCTTGAATCATAGTGCTCTTTAGAAAGACATATTATTTGACTGAGTAATGTATTTTATTTGTTTGAATTCCACCTTATAAAAAATATTTTTAGCGATAATTTGGTAGCAGAAATTCACAAGTTAAATGTAACTCTGAATAAAACTGCGTGATTCACTAAGTCAAAAACGTTTTTGTGCAGAGATTGAATTTTCAGAAATAACCAACCTGAAGCACTCGGAGATCATCACAAGTATCGATAGGAATAATAAGGACCTAAAGAATATCATAAAATATTGGCAGGAATAATCAGGAGCACGCGAGAAAACTAACGCATATATGAGTCGACCAATTCCAATCACCACTTTGTCCTTCATAAGTGACTTCCCAGAAAATAGGAAAAACCTGTATTTGTTCTCTGGAGATGTTACGACTAATGGAATGTTTACTTAGCTGTTTAGATTTAATAGGTGGCATGTACCCATAAAGGAAATAAAAATTAAACAACTAGTTTTTGAGAAATTTCGATTTAAATGTTGGACAAAGTGGAGTTTGGAAATATCAGAGAGACAAAGTGGTATTTGGAACAGTACATGTTGGAGAAAGTGGCTAATGGAAACACGTATTTTCTTCTCGATATAGTAATGATATTTTATTGCACAGTTTTAGACACACAAACAATGAAAAACAAAGTAACAGTTGTAAATTAAAACGAAATGTTGAAAAATCTTAACGCAATATATTTGAAGCTATTATGACAAGGTCGTAAAACAACAACATTAAAACAATACATTCGTAATTAAATTAAAAGAAAACATTTAAACCTTAGCCCCTATTCAAGAAACAAGAATAACAATGAATATTAATGACAGTGTATGCAAATAATCAATTTCACCAAATCAACAATGTTTAACTGAATGCTACACATGCAGTTCTTCAGATTCTTCCATTGGTTCGTCTTCTGCATCACTTTCATGTTCAATGATTGTATGAACACTGTCAACACATACTGACTGATATAATTGCAAGTAGAAGTTCAGGTGGTTTTCAGATTCTTTCCACTTGCTCCCAAAGTGTTTACACAAAAGATTGTTAATGTCCTTCAGCTTACTGCCTTAAATCTGAACACTAGATTCCAGAACCTCGGGTGTTAAATCTGAGAGTGTAACACCACGCTTCAAAACACTTCGCCCTTGTCCTAGGTCTGTTCTATAAAAACACTCCCCTCGAACGAGAATCAATGCTGAGTTCTTGCACGATCTCGTTAAGATAAATCTCTTACACTGGGAAGATCTAAAATGCCATGACTGTTTTGGTTTTATTACACGAGTTACAGCTTCCTTCCAGTCAAAAAATTGAAAATGTTCTGTTGGACGAAGCAAAGTACCATGATTACTAAAAATTGTGTAATATTCATCAGGAAGCACAATTGTGTCAAGTTTGTTCAATTCTCTCTCTATTCTGCCAAATATTCTATCAGGTGGAATGTAGGAGTGACCTGTGACGGGAAAAACAACAGAACTAGCTGAACGTGTTGTGGAGCTTGACTGAGCCATTTACTTGTCATTCCATTAAGGGTTCAGTTTTTATTTTGACCACTACAGCCATCAGCGAAAAGGCGAACTGTAGTAATACCCGTAATATCTGTATTTGTTAATCTATTAAACACAGCAGAGGCGATCTGGTTGGAAGCTTTTGGGAATTCATTTTCAGACCATGAATAAATGAATGTGTTTCTTTGATTTTGTGGGGATTTCGATGTTCCTTGGCATACTGTGAAATTATAAATATTTAATTGACGACTAAAGTAGATAGCTTGATCAGGGAGTTTTGGCAGGATCAGAATTTTCTGACAATCGAACGAAATGTCAGTTCACCCGGTTTTTCTTCTGCTAAAAGCAAACAGGTGCCCTCATCACTTGATAATAGAATACAAAACATAAAACACAACAGCTGTCGCTATAAGTCATCATAGAAAACACAAAACGCAGTGAAAACGAGACCAAACAAAATAACAAACAAGACTTTTATAGTCTAAACATGAAATACATTCATTTGGAGGAACTAGACAAAGCTGGTTTTGGAATATTATTCTGTACCCCAAAATGGCAGCCATTACACAATGTCTGGACAAAGTGTGTTCTGGAATGCAAAACAGACGTGGACAAAGTGTAATGTGGAAATAAAACAGAACTGGACATAGTGGGTTCTGGAAATGTTTACAGTTTTACACATCAATTTTCTAAGGGACAATGTCGAGTTTGGCAATTCTTTTTTGCGGATTCCCATAGATATGACTACAGAGAATATTCTTGTGACATTATCTCAATTTTTTCACTTTTTGGACAAAGTGGTTTTTGGAAATGGTCGACTCATATTCCTTATTCAATAACAGCAATAAAAATATTAAAAATAAAAATATACTAAAAATATAATAAATAAATAAATAAAAATTAAAAATTAACATAATAAAAATAATAAATTTAATAAAAATACAATAAAATAAAATAAATCAAAAATACTGACTTTTTTATAATTCTATCATTGCTCAACAAACAAGCTGCTTGCAACCTCAAAGAAGCTGTTTTTTGAATTATTTTTTTAATGTTCTTTATTTCATTATTTGTTATTATTTTTACTACCTTGATTTATATTTATTTTATTATTTAATATTCTTTTTTAATTTGATGTTTTCGATACATTTTTTTATATTTTCTGATATTGATTTAGGAATAAGTGCATAGTTTACTCCGCGTGCTCTTGATTATGCCTGCTAATATTTTTGTCTTATTCATCATGTGCTTCTTATATTATTATTCCTGTCGAGACTTCTGCTAACGTTCTCTGAGTGCTTCTTGTTATTTCTGAAAAATCGATCTCTACACGATTTTTTTTTTACTTAATGAGTCACAAAATTTTATTCAGAGTAACAATTAATTAGTGAATTTCTGATACCAAATTATTACTTCATTGATTTTTGTCGAGTGATATTCAAACACATAAAACATCCATTACTCAGTCAAATAATATGCCTTGTGACATCTGAGAAGCACTATCATGCAAGAACAACTTCCTTCTCCTTGATGTCTAGTGAGCATCCCACATCCCACAAAATAGAAATAAATAAATTTTAACTCCACACAACACGTTGCGATATCTGTTAACAAGAATCAGGCGCGTAGGAAGCAAATATTTAATTGGGGGGGGGGGGGGGGGCAAAGGAGAGTATCATTAGGTATAAGTGGTGGATTTAACAAAGGGGGTGTCCTGGGGCTCTCCCCTGGTAGAAAAAGAAATTGTATTCTAAGGAGCAAAATGGTGCTATTTAAGCATCTTTCGTACATAAAAATAGAATGTAGTACTACTAGAAGAAATTTTAAATTTTTTTATAACAAATTTACTTAAGGCTCTGCATCACAAAAAAGTGTTCACTTTTCAGCTTTCGCCTCGTAGAATTCATTTTAAAGGCAATTTGTTGAATTATCCCACTGCACAGAGTACATAAATCACAAGCACCTTCAAATTTAGTCCCCAGATATCAGCAAGTTATCTAGAACTGTAGAAAAGGCAAAGATGTATTTATAATTGAAAATATGTTTGACTAATTGCATCATAATTACATGGCGGTGGTTGAAGATTAATATTTGTAGTGTGAGATAATATATTTTGCTAACTATCTATAGCTATAGTTACATTTTCTTAATATGTGTTAACAAAGAACTGCAATAATCAAAACAAGCTATAATCAAATATTTAAGTGAGGCTGAGCCTTCAGTAAACAATTTAACAAAGACGTCACTATCCCACTCATTGCCCACTCTTAAGTAAATTCATTTGAATATCAGGACAGGAGAACTTTTAATGTTACACACCTTTAATTAAATATTCTTAGATGATGCCAATATTCAGAATGTATTGACACAAGCATATGGTGTACCTAGTGTCCACTGAATATTAATTAGAAACGTGACAGAAAAACTGCTTTACCATTAATAAATCTGAAAATCTAAATATCTTATGATAAGTTATATGACAAAATAACACATTAAAATTGATAAAGTCAAATCACAATATAACAAAACTCGGAATAGTGAGCCGTTAGACCTATTACTATCATATCATTTTTATGTTCCTCATAATTTAATTTACAATACATAAAAACATTCTCAAAATTCTCAGAATTATTTGTACGAACAATCCGTATTTTTTCATTGACAACTACACAGCTACTAGAAATGGCATCACAAGTTTTTATGTAAAGGAAATAATTATTACAGCACCCAGACTTCATGTTTTGATGAGTAGCAACAGAAACATTAAACTTTACCAAAAACGCTCTTTCTCTCGTCATTGCGGCAGACAAATTCTTTAATAACCGACTTGATGTCTATTGTCTATTGATGCAGTTTTATCACTATGGATATGAAGTCAAATGAGTGAGACGTCTTTGGGACATTATGTCTTCAAACGACGAAGTGCACTAAATGAACGCTCTGCAGATGCGGCTGGAGCAGGCACAGTCATGATGAGTATCATAAGTCGAGTTACTTGATCGAGCAAAGCACGAGCCGTATCACTCTCTTTACCCAACTTTTCAGCGAATGCTGCACAAGTGTCGGGTACATTTCCAGGAAGATTCTTCAATAATTGCAACTGTGTAAGGAGACTGTCTAAATTGAAATCTTCGACAAAGAATAAAGTAACGCACAGACAAGAAAATCCTACAAAACCAATTAGCATTGCAATGAAGACAATGCCTCTTGTTCATCTGATGCAATGGCCGGGCAAAACCATCACTTTGCCCGGCCATGAAATGTTATGGCCGGGCAGTCGCCTGGGTCGCCCCCCCCCCCCCCCCCCCCCGGTTCCTATGCGCCTGACAATAATAGAAACTATTTGCATAAACTTGATGTAAGCTTTTGGAATACGCCATTGCTATGCACATGTATGTCTATAGAAGAAAACTACAAAAAACACAAATGACATAAACACAAATTAAGCAAAAAATTGCTGTTGTCAGGATATAAACACCACACAATACTCCACAACAGGAATATGGTCAACAAACAAAGAAAAACAAAGAAAAATGGACTAACAAAACGAAAAAAAAAAACACAAATGATGACAGCACAAAAATACCGGACCCAAAAAATTCAGCACAACAGTTGAAACGAGACAACAATACAGAAAAACGAAAAGACAAAACAAACATATTAGTTTTCCAAAAAACAGAAGAGAACGAAAAAAAAAACCCACAAATGATGACAGCACAAAAATATTGCTTAATTTGTGTTTTTGTCATTTGTGTTTTTTGTAGTTTTCTTCTACAGACATACATGTGCATAGCAATGGCGTATGTGTAAAAGCTTACATCAAGTCATGCACTCCCATTGTACAAATCTTTCAAAGATAATACTTGCATAAAGTTATCTTGCATGAGATAAAATAACTCTCGCAGCTGAATGGAGACAAAGACAGTTAGAGCCAAGTAGTCTCGTAGCCTCGTAGACTTATAAACATGTAGTCTCGTAGCCTCTTAGACTTATAGAATTTTAACCATGTAGTCTCGTAGACTTGTAGCCTCGTAGACGTAGTTTCGTAGACTTTTAGCCTCGTAGACTTGCAGCCTAGTAGCCTTGTAGGCTCGTAGTCAGTTAAAACCTAGCCTTGTAGTCCTGTAGTCTCGTTGTCTCGTAGCTTCGTAGCTTCATAGCTCGCAGCCTCGTAGCCTTGTAGCATCGTATACTTTTAGGTTAGTAGCCTTAAGTCCTCGTAGCCAGTTGAAGCCTCGTAGTCTTGTAGACCTCTAGTGTCTTAGCTTAGTAGCCTTCTAGTTTCGTAGCCAAATACCAGCTAGGTCTAAAATGGCTGGACCCAAAGACTGTTGAGTTCAATGATTTACAGAGCCAAAAGACTTTTTAAAACCATGGACTTTGTTAATTAAAAACTGTTGGAGCCAAATATTGGCGATAACATCCTACTTTGTTAAATGTTCGTGAAAAATATACGTCCTTTTCGTTAAATGTATGTAGTCAAGACTGTATTATCGTATACTACTGATTATATCGTTTCACAAGCTGAATTTTTGTCTAAATGTGCTTCCTTTTAGTCGAATGCGCGTATTATGTATGTATATATGTGTGTGTGTTCATTGTGTGAATTATTGTCCATTGCGTGTTGAATGCGTGTACTGTGTTGCCATTGCGAGTCCAATTTGTGTATTGCATGCCAATCTATTATTTCAAATTTGCTTTAAATGAGATTTTCTTTTTGAGTTGCTTAATGTTCTGAATGTTGTTTTGACTAGTGTGTTATAGTAAATGGTTCATGTTTTGACGAGCATATAAATCGATCGGTCGCGGGTCTATAAGCGATTCCGAAACAAAAGGCATTTTAGTTTGTTACTGGCTACGATGTGTAAGGAAAACACTGGCTACGATGTGTAAGTAAAACCTAATACTTAGGTCTCGTAAATACCTATTTTTTGAGATCTTGATGGCATCTTTACCATCTTTAACAGCGAACTCGATTCAATTTTTACCATCGTCTACGGGAACCCTGACATCAGCGATGACGACGTTGAAGCACATCCTGTGGGCATCGTAAACAACAACCACGAAGACCTTGATGGAAGCTGTAACCTTCACTGCGGAGACCTCGTCATCAAGGATACAGATCCCGATGGAATGTTTATCATCATCACCAACAACAATAGCGGAGTCTTAAACTGCTGTGGTTCCACTGTCAGAAAAGACTTGAACGCCTGCATTGCTGGCTGCAGAGAAAACCACGATGAACGACTTTTCGCCCTCGATGAAGACTTCGATGGCTAGCGATTTGTCAACAAATATCAAGTACCAATGTCCTAACTGTGACAATATATTCTCGAACCACAGTAATGCTTAACGACACGAAAAGAGAGAACGTGCCAAGAATCCTTCTCAGTAGTATGTTTTGGTTCCTCCTGGCACAGGGTTCAGGGTGTGGTGCTGGTGCCGTGGAGCCGGCCGATTGCTCTGACGTCACGGCGGCCATTTTGGTCTCAAAGATGTATAAAAATTCCTCAAAAATGACTCAAAATGACTCAAAAATTCCCGTTTTGAGGAAATATTTCACGTTTTCTTCCACAAAAATTCAAAAATTAGGATTTCGAAAAACCTAAAATACTTTTGCCTTAGAAAGAACACAAAATCCTAAAAGCAGCTTAAAAGTCCTAAGAGCTAGCAGCTCTAAGCCGCAGACGTCATCTATGAGTATGACATCACCGTTGCAATTTCTGATACGGCCGCCATTTTGTAAATATTTATTTATCATCAAATTTTAATGAAACAAATTTTTATATTCATAAAAAATAAAATAATTAAAATTTTAATAAAAATATTAAAAAACATTTATTTACGACATTGAATTCGGAGTCCTCGGTTCGAACCCGGTGAGGGCAAAAAAAAATAAAAATGGCGACTGATCCTTCCCTCAGGTGGCTGCTGGCAGACTGACCTCCACCACTTTTTACATAGCATATATCATCAGTTAGTATGATATCATGTATCATGTCCACCATCTTGAAAATCCGTAATTTTAAAGCTAGAAAATCAGGAAGAATTGTAAATATTATAAAAATACCTATCAATTAAATTTTAATAAAAATCTTTAAAAACAACACTGCACTCTTCGTTACGGCCACCATCTTGAAAATCAGTAATTTTTATGCTAGAAATTTGGAAATAATTTCTAAAATTAAAATAAATTTTTTTTAATCACATTTTGATAAAAAAAATGTTTAAAAACACACGCCTTGATGTCCTTGGTTCGAACCCAGTAAGAGCAAAATTAAAAAAATGTTGATAGATCCTTCTTTCACGAAAGCCATCTGCCAACTGACCCACCAATAGCAAGGCATATATATCATCAGCTGGTATGGTGTCATGTCCGCCATCTTTTCTTTGTCTGCTGGAGGCTACCATCTTGTTTTCGGCTCCTAGAGTGCGCTGACGCCATGTTAGTGTAATTTTTATGTGCTAGAGTGCAGTAATCATTTATTATTACTGTGGCACCCATCATCTTGAAATTTGGACGCCATCTTGGAATTGTGTAATTATTTAGCTAGAAATTCGGGAAAAATTCCAAAATTCGTCAAAAAAATCAAACATTTATGTACTGATTGATTCGATCAATATCCGTTCCTGGTTCGATCTCTGAACGAAGCTAAAAATAAATTTAATTAAAATACCAGAAAAGTGTCAGGTTCGAGGAATTAAACACCACATGTTCTTTTACAAATGTAATATTTAGTACATAATTTATATTCTCCTACAGGATCATTTGCGATTATTATCAATATTTAGAATCATTTAGGCCTGCATAGGCGTTAAATGACTAATAATTCTTAGCTACAATCGGTTTATACTATACAGAGACCAACCAGATGCTTTACAGACATAGTCCTCCTCTTCTTGAGTTTCTGGATATCGTGTTTAACAGATTACTTCACATCGTCAGAACTGTAAATTACTGCAGCCGATGTCTTGAATGCACACTTCTTCACTTTGTCATCGAACGGATATGGCGTTCCATATATACAGTCCAACCACAAGTTATATTTCAAAGGTCCTTTTGTTGCTACGTCATCAGTAAGCTGATTGATTATGTTCTGTCTAATATTGTCAAGAAAATTACAAATGTCAAATGACTCACTGATCGTATTCAGATAATAGTAGTCCTTCAAAGTTTCACGAAATGCAGACTGCGCCAGGTAGAAACCATTATCATTCACCTGTAGAGCACCGATAACAGTCTTAGGTTTAGTTTCACGTCATACCAATTGGTTGCTGCTCATATTTTGTTTTGTTTTTTTGCCTGTACACTCACGAGTCTTCAACCTAAACCGAGGAGTCAAAATTTCTGCAGGTAGTTCATCAGTAGGCACACGGACTTCACCGTTGCATTTTTTCGAATGTCGTCGCAAAATATCAATTCGAGTAAACCATTCATGGCACTAATCGCAGCGAAACTTCATGCGAGAAGGATTCTTCTTGCATTTACTCCGTTCATGTCACCGTGCATCATGGGAAAATGCGAACGACATATCGCAGTAGCTGCAAGGATACCGTGCTGATGTAGACGAACCTCCCAGACCCAAAACAGATGTCGACGTTACTGCAATTGTACCATTTCCAGGCATACTCTTATGCACATCAATCATTCGTTGTTGCACCGAAACCTTTACTTTCTGCCGCGCAGCTGGACCTTTGTATGTCTTCATGTATGTTTTCATATAATCTTTTCTGGCAAACTGCTTATGACATTTTTCACAAACAAACATTTTACGATATAGGTTCTTGGCACATTCGCTCTTCTCGTGTCCTTGAGCATTGCTGTTGTTTGAGAAAATCTTGTCGCAGTAACAGCACCGATGTTCGTTAGTCGTTGTCGAATCACCAGCCATTGAAGTCTCCATCGAGGGCGAAATGTCGTTCGTCGTGTTTTCCTGCGCAGCCAGCTCGGTAGTAATTAAGCTCTCTTCTGCTGGTGGTACCGTGACTGTTGAAGTCTCCTCCAGTGTTGGCGTCGTCGTTGCCAGCGGGATCTGCTCCATAATTGTCGCCACAAACGTCAGGGTTCCTGTAGTCGTTGGTACAACCTTAATCGAGTTAGCAGTTACAGACGGTAAAGATGCCATCAAGTTCGCAAGAACAGGTAATTCCATGACTAATGCACCAAAAAAAAAAAACTAGGTGATCCTTACACCATCATCGTCAGTAACAAACTGAAATCCCCGCCATCTGAGGACTCGCTTATATAAATGCAACCGACGGAATAATATGCTAGTCAAATCAAGGACCATTTAATATAATACTAGAGTCAAAACATCATTTAAAAAAAAAGCAAATATGATCGAAAAAATTAGATGCAGAGTGATACGTTTTCGTCTCATTAATTCGATCTCACAAATATATACTAGGCTCCAAGAACTCCAAAGCTCCAACAACTCCAAATGCTCCAAAAGCTTCAATGCTCCAACAGCATCATGTTATAATTTTACAAGACTACTTAATTACGTAGCTACAAGTCTACGAGGCTCCAAATGCTCCAAAGCTCCATAGCTCCAAAGCTTCAACAGCTCCAAGAGCTCCAAATGCTCCAATGCTCCAATGCTCCAAATGCTCCAACAGCTCCAAACACTCGACAGCTCCAAATGCTCCAAATGCTCAAAAGCTCCAACAGCTCCAAATGCTCCAAAGGTTCATAGCTCCAACAGCTCCAACAGCTCCAAAGCTCCAACATCTCCAAATGCTCCAATAGCTCCAAATGCCAAATGCTCCAACAGCTCCAAATGCTCCAAAGCTCCAACAGCTCCAAATACTCCAAATGCTCCAAATGCTCCAAAACTTCAATGCTCCAATGCTCCAACAGCTCCAAAGTTGCAAAGTTCCATCAGCTACAAATGCTCCAACTGTCTACGGCTCCAACAATCAATGATGTCAAAAGTATTAAACTCCAAATAGTCTTAGGCCTTGCGCTATTTGACTACAAGACCAAGAGTCTACGAAGCTACGATACTACAGAACTGCATGTATACATTAGTACTTGACTACGAAGCTACACGTCAAAAAGGCTCCAATTGCCGCATCTGTTTTCGACGGAATTTTATATTTTGCTCCAACTGCTCCAACAGCATTATGTTATAAGATTACAAGGCTACTTGGTTATGTAGCTACAAGTCTACGAGGCTCCAAGGCATCATGACTATGTGAATACTAGCCATGAGATTACGAGACTATGCAATTACGAGTCTACAAAGTTACGTGATCGCGAGGCTATAGGACTACGAAGCTTCCAGAACACAAGGTTACAAGACTGCGAGGCTACAGTACTACGAAGCTTCCAGGACACGAGGCTACGTGGCTACGAGACTACATGACTCTAACTGACTATAATAGCACCATTAAGTGGCGAGAGTTCATTTATCTCATGCAAAATAACCTGTTTAAAGTAGTGTCGATTATTGTCAACATTTGACACCACTTGTTGCTTACAGGTAAATATTATTTAGTTCTTTTATGTGGGATGGGGGATGCTCACCAACGATCGCAATAGAAAGGTGGCTTCGCTAGACACAAAAGAGAAGGAAGTTCGTCTTGCATGTTAGTGCTTCACAGATGTTTCATGGTATATTATTTGACTGAGTAATGGTTGTTTATTTTTTTGTATTCCACCTGGTAAATGAAATTGCAAGTGCTAATTTCACGAGTTAAATTTAAATCCACATAAAATGTCATGACTCATTAGGTAAAACATCCTTCATGCAGAGAGCTGTTTCTCAGAATAGACAGAAGCACTTGAAAAAACCACAGGAATAATAAGGAGCACACGAAGAAAACCATCATCATATTGACAAGAATAATCAGGAGCAAACGTATTGACAAGAATAATTAGGAGCGCACGAAGAAAACCATCAAACTTTTCTTTGATTCATACAATAACAGAATAAATATTTAATAAATAACAATTTTTTAATTTTAAAAATTAAAATGGAAAAATTTACAAAAAATACATAAACAGATTCTGCTAGCTTGTGAACATCTCATTCTTGTGCAAAGTTAGACTTCTAGTACAAGCCAAAATTTTATGTTGAGTTTGAAGACTCGTGAGCGTACAGGCAAAAAAAAAAACATATGAGCAGCAACCGATTAGTACCTATGACGTCTGGACATGAAACTAAACCTAAGACTGTTATCGGTGCTCTACAAGTGAATGATAATGGTTTCTACCTGGCGCAGTCTGCATTTCGTGAAACTTTGAAGGACTACTATTATCTGAATACGATCAGTGAGTCATTTGACATTTGTAATTTTTTTGACAATATTAGACAGAACATAATCAATCAGCTTACTGATGACATAGCAACAAAAGGACCTTTGAAATATAACTTGTGGTTGGACTGTATATATGGAACGCCATATCCGTTCGATGACAAAGTGAAGAAGTGTGCATTCAAGACATCGGCTGCAGTAATTTACAGTTCTGACGATGTGAAGTAATCTGTTAAACACGATATCCAGAAACTCAAGAAGAGGAGGACTATGTCTGTAAAGCATCTGGTTGGTCTCTGTATAGTATAAACCGATTGTAGCTAAGAATTATTAGTCATTTAACGCCTATGCAGGCCTAAATTATTCTAAATATTGATAATAATCGCAAATGATCCTGTAGGAGAATATAAATTATGTACTAAATATTACATTTGTAAAAGAACATGTGGTGTTTAATTCCTCGAACCTGACACTTTTCTGGTATTTTAATTAAATTTATTTTTAGCTTCGTTCAGAGATCGAACCAGGAACGGATATTGATCGAATCAATCAGTACATAAATGTTTGTTTTTTTTGACGAATTTTGGAATTTTTCCCGAATTTCTGGCTAAATAATTACACAATTCCAAGATGGCGTCCAAATTTCAAGATGATGGGTGCCACAGTAATAATAAATGATTACTGCACTCTAGCATATAAAAATTACACTAACATGGCGTCAGCGCACTCTAGGAGCCGAAAACAAGATGGTAGCCTCCAGCAGACAAAGAAAAGATGGCGGACATGACACCATACCAGCTGATGATATATATGCCTTGCTATTGGTGGGTCAGTTGGCAGATGGCTTTCGTGAAAGAAGGATCTATCAACATTTTTTTAATTTTGCTCTTACTGGGTTCGAACCGAGGACATCAAGGCGTGTGTTTTTAAAAATTTTTTTTTTAGAAATTATTTCCTAATTTCTAGCATAAAAATTACCGATTTTCAAGATGGCGGCCGTAACGAAGAGTGCAGTGTTGTTTTTAAAGATTTTTATTAAAATTTAATTGATAGGTATATTTTATAATATTTACAATTCTTCCTGATTTTCTAGCTTTAAAATTACGGATTTTCAAGATGGTGGACATGATATCATATTAACTGATGATATATGCTATGTAAAAAGTGGTGGAGGTCAGTCTGCCAGCAGCCACCATGAGGGAAGGATCAGTCGCCATTTTTTTTTGCCCTCGCCGGGTTAGAACCGGTGACTCCGAGTTCAATGTCGTAAATAAATGTTTTTATAATATTTTTTATCAAAATTTTAATTAATAATTTTTTATGAATTAAGAAATTTGTTTCATTAAAATTGGATGATAAATAAATAATAACAAAATGGCGGCCGTAACAGAAATTGCAACGGTGATGTCATACTCCTAGATGACATCTGCGGCTTAGAGCGGCTAGCTCTTAGGACTTTTAGTCGCTTTTAGAAATATGTGTTCTTTCTAAGGCAAAATTATTTAGAGGTTTTTCAAATCCTAATTTTTGAATTTTGTTGAAGAAAACGTGAAATTTTTCCTCAAAAACTGGAATTTTTGAGTCATTTTTGGTCATTATTGAGGAACTTTGATAAATTTTTGAGACCAAAATGGCCGCCATGACGTCAGAGCAATCGGCCGGCTCCACGGCACCAGCACCACACCCTGAACCCTGTGCCAGGAGGAACCAAAACATACTACTCTTCTCACAAAATTGTTGGCTGTGAGAAATGCCATAAGCAGTTGCTAGAAAATATGATATTAAAATGACTCGAAGACATGCTTTCAAATGGGCTACCTTTTTTTAAATGATCTTACAAAAGTCATTTTTTTAAATGTTTCTTATTTTAATGTGTATTTTTTTATGAATTTGTTTCGTCACTGATTGGATGTATACTGGATGCGTCTGGCTACCACTGGATGCGTCTGGCCAGCTTTTGGAGATGGATTACTGACGATTGAATAAATGTGTCTAGCTTAGGCTGACTTCTAGATGTGGCTGATCACAGACTGGTGGGGTCTAGCCAACAACTGGTTCTGTCTGATCGAAATGAAAATACTTACTAATAAAGTTTCATAAAAACTATGTGTAAAAAATATTTAAGAATAATTAATTTTTTTCTTGAATCAATTTACACAACATTCTAAATGCTTCTAGAATTCGTGGCCTTTCTCTGAAGTCTAACAGTCAACTCGAAAATTAAATAGTAAATAAACCATCAAAAAAAATATTAAATATACAGCTAAAAACATCAGATGCTATTTGCAACCAAATAAAAATTTTAGAAAAATACGAATGACTTAACAAAAACAATGCCATCTTAAAAATCACCTATTACAAAGGAAGTGGCGTATTTGATTTAGAGTATCTCCGATATACGATGAGTTCAGCTGTGTTCGAACTAGCAAGCTAGTGCGTGCTGTATGCTGTGGTACACAACCCCATCAGTAGTGATGCCAACAGGGACATGTGTCGTTGTTGCAGCATGGAGGCCCGCAAGAGGCGCAGTGGTGCTGTGAATGAAGGTCCTACTGTGGTGTTCCGGGAGAGCTCAGGTCTACTAGGCCACATCACCGCACATCGCTACAGGTAAAACACGCAATTTTCGTACTTCAGACAATGGCCGTGAAATCCTGCGAACATTATTTCGTATTTACTCCCACGGCTCATAACAATCTCCTAAAAATATTTTCTGTTCACACTTATGTGTATATTTTTCCTAGTAAGATCCCAGATCAAGGATTTACAATACACTTAAAAAGTTATTTTAATGATTAGTGGATTAAAGTACCATGTTCTTAGTGGGGTAGATAACTACGTGCCTAGTAGGATAGACCATTCCCGCGCAGATAATTCCGATGAGTTATGTGTTACAAGTTACCGTATCCCTGGAACATTTACAGACTTAATTTCATGTCAAAGTGAAGATCTGTAGGTTATATCCATTTGAGATCTTATTAACGCCTGTAGTAGTAAAAAACGTTTAATAGCAAATATGTCATCTCTACGTAAACACCGCGGAAAGAGATTCGTGCGGGTTTGGGGGACATTTCTCAGGCTTGTTCTGAGACTTGAAGCAAGCAGTCTTGGAGGGACCGTGGGCGCTGGCATCATGACCAAGAGATAAAGGACGGATCTAAGAGAAGTAGAAGAGAACAGCGGCTCCGGGAACTGGCTTCTGGCTGACGAGCGAGGAGCGGGTCAATGACCGACCTCTCTGACGTCACGGCGGCCATTTTGGACTAAACAATTACTCAAAATTCCTCTAAATTGACTAAAAATTTCCCATCTTCGCAGGAAAAATTCCCGTTTTGAGGGAAAATTTCCCTTTTTTGTCCTTAACAAATGTCAGTGGCTTGAAATATCCATATTGAGGCTTAAGCATCCATATCTACAGCCTCCGATAAGCCTCTGACGACATCTTGCATTATGACGTCACTGTTGCAATTTTCGTTACGTCAGCCATCTTAAAAATTTATAATTTTTATGCTAGGAAATCGGGAAAAATTTTAAAATTCATAAAAAATGTAATATATAAAATTTCAGTAAAAATTATTTTAAAAACACCGATGTGCATAACTTTACGGTCGTCATCTGGCATTCTAGAAAAGTTACACATTTATTTACGCCCGCCATCTTGACTGTATGTCATAATCGTTGCTAGTTTCGTTACGGACACCATCTTGGATTCTAGATCGTTGCACTTCTAGTTAAGGTCGCCATCTTAGAAATCCGTAATTTTTATACTAGAAATTTGGAAGAAAATTAAAATTCATAAAAAAAATTATCAATATAAATGAAATAAAATATTATTTAAAAGACGCACTCACGTCCTCGGTTCGAACACGGAGAAGACAAAATAAAAAATAAAAATATATCCTTTCTCCACGGAAGCCGCGGGCAGTCTGACCTTCCACCACTAATGCCAATGTACATATATCGCCAGCTAGTATGACGTCATGTCCGCCATCTTGTTTTCATCTGCTGGAGGCTACCATCAGGTTTTCGTACGCTAGAGTGCACGACCGCCATGTTAGTTTAATTTTTGTCCGCTAGAGTGCAGTATTAATTTATTATCACTGAGGCGCCCGTCATCTTGAAATTTTGTAATTATTCAGCTCAAAATTCGGGAAAAATTCCAAAAATCATCGAAAAAACAATTGTTAAAATAATGATTGGCGCGATAGATTTTCCTCTTTTGTTTGATTCTAGGTCAGTGATAAGGATAACTAAAGCTTAACATTAGTGTTATATTCTTTTTCCCATTAACTTTCGTTGAGTTTATTAAACGTACACTCTTCGAAAATCATCACTAAACAAAATACCAGTCCAACGAATTAAATACATTGCCGCTAAGCCTAACATGGAGGTCTAATTTTTTTCGATACTTAGCATACATTACGACCAGTTCATGTAAAATGCTACACGTATATGCCAAGTGTATACAGACCACAAGACCAGGCCATGAACAATGTCAGTCGTATAGACCAGACATTGCCAACCTCATGACCATCTTCATCGATAGGTAATTTAACATATTTCAGCCAGTAAAGACAAAATTGTCGAACTGTCAGACCCTGAAGTATCGTTAAAATCAATTACAAGAATTTAGGCCAACTGATCAAGATTTTACGCTTATAATAGGACCAAGAATACTTACTTGAAAAATGTTTTATCAAGACAAAGTGGTTTTGACTAGTTAATATTCAGAGCAACTACAGATTTGACTACGCGCATTTAACGAAATAACACACATTCAACCAAAGAAAAGAACACACAGTACACACAGGAAATGGAAAGAACACAGAGTACACACAGGAAATGGAATGAAAACACAGTACACACAGAAAACAAATTGAATGAAAACACAGTACTCAAATGAAATGAAATGAACACACAGTACACACAGGAAATGAAACGAACACACAGTAACCGCAGGAAATGTAATGGGCATGTAATGCAGACATTGAACATACAGTAGCGTGAACTCAAGCCTAGAAATATTAATTCGTGAAATAACAACAATCAGTTTTTAAAAATCAATATAATTTATAATTTTTTTATACAAATGCAGGTAAAACATTTTATTAAAAAATATAGCCATCTTCTCGCAATTCTTTAAATAAGGACGATACTTCTTTGATGTGCGAATAGTTTCCTGCACTCTACCACCCACAGCGTACAGTTTAACACTCACATCTACAGTACCTGCACTCTACCGCCCACAGCGTACAGCTTAACACTCACCTCTACAGTTCCTGCACTCTACCGCCCACAGCGTACAGCTTTACACTCACCTCTACAGTTCCTAAATTCTACCGCCCACAGCGTACAGTTTAACACTCAACTATACAGTTCCTGCACTCTACCGCCCACAGCGTACAGCTATACACTCACCTCTACAGTTTCTGCACTCTACCACCCACAGCGTACAGCTTACTACTCACATATACAGTTCCTGCACTCTACTGCCCACAGCGTACAGCTTTACACTCGCCTCTACAGTTCCTGCACTCTACCGGCCACAGAGTACAGCTTAACACTCACCTATACAGTTCATGCACTCTACCGCCCACAGCGTGCAGCTTAACACTCACATCTACAGTACCTGCACTCTACCACCCACAGCATACAGCTTAACACTCAACTAAACAGTACCTGCACTCTACCGCCCACAGCGTACAGCTTAACACTCACATCTACAGTTCCTGCACTCTACCGCCCACAGCGTACAACTTACTACTCACATATACAGTTCCTGCACTCTACTGCCCACAGCGTGCAGCTTAACACTCACCTCTACAGTTTCTGCACTCTACCACCCACAGCGTACTGCTTTACACTTTACTATACAGAACCTGCACTCTACCGCCCACAGCGTACAGCTTAACACTCACATCTACAGTACCTGCACTCTACCGCCCACAGCGAACAGCTAAACACTCACCTCTACAGTTCCTGCACTCTACCACCCACAGCGTACAGCTTACTACTCACATATACAGTTCCTGCACTCTACTGCCCACAGCGTACAGCTTTACACTCGCCTCAACAGTTTCTGCACTCTACCGGCCACAGAGTACAGCTTAACACTCACATATACAGTTCCTGCACTCTACCGTCCACAGCGTACAGCTTAACACTCACCTATACAGTACCTGCACTCTACCGCCCACAGCGAACAGCTTAACACTCACCTCTACAGTTCCTGCACTCTACCACCCACAGCGTACAGCTTACTACTCACATATACAGTTCCTGCACTCTACTGCCCACAGCGTGCAGCTTAACACTCACCTCTACAGTTTCTGCACTCTACCGCCCACAGCGTACAGCTATACACTCACCTCTACAGTTTCTGCACTCTACCACCCACAGCGTACAGCTTACTACTCACATATACAGTTCCTGCACTCTACTGCCCACAGCGTACAGCTTTACACTCGCCTCTACAGTTCCTGCACTCTACCGGCCACAGAGTACAGCTTAACACTCACCTATACAGTTCCTGCACTCTACCGCACACAGCGTACAGCTTAACACTCACCTATACAGTTCCTGCACTCTACCACACACAGCGTACAGCTTTACACTCGCCTCTACAGTTCCTGCACTCTACCGGCCACAGAGTACAGCTTAACACTCACCTATACAGTTCCTGCACTCTACCGCACACAGCGTACAGCTTAACACTCACCTATACAGTTCCTGCACTCTACCGCACACAGCGTACAGCTTTACACTCGCCTCTACAGTTCCTGCACTCTACCGGCCACAGAGTACAGCTTAACACTCACCTATACAGTTCCTGCACTCTACCGCCCACAGCATACAACTTACTACTTACATATACAGTTCCTGCACTCTACTGCCCACAGCGTACAGCTTTACACTCGCCTCTACAGTTCCTGCACTCTACCGGCCACAGAGTACAGCTTAACACTCACCTATACAGTTCCTGCACTCTACCGCCCACAGCGTGCAGCTTAACACTCACATCTACAGTACCTGCACTCTACCACCCACAGCGTACAGCTTAACACTCAACTCTACAGGTATACACACTACCGCCCACAGAGTACAGCTTAACACTCACCTATACAGTTCCTGAACTCTACCGCCCACAGCGTACAGCTTAACACTCACATCTACAGTACCTGCACTCTACCACCCACAGCGTACAGCTTAACACTCAACTCTACAGATATACACACTACCGCCCACAGAGTACAGCTTAACACTCACCTATACAGTTCCTGCACTCTACCACCCACAGCGTACAGCTTACTACTCACATATACAGTTTCTGCACTCTACCACCCACAGCGTACAGCTTAACACTCAACTATACAGTACATGCACTCTACCGCCCAAAGCGTGCAGCTTAACACTCACCTCTACAGTTCCTGCACTCTACCACCCACAGCGTACAGCTTAACACTCACCTCTACAGTTCCTGCACTCCACCGCCCACAGCGTACAGCTTAACACTCAACTATACAGTACCTGCACTCTACCGCCCACAGCGTACAGCTTTACACTCGCCTCTACAGTTCCTGCACTCTACCGCCCACAGCGTGCAGCTTAACACTCACATCTACAGTACCTGCACTCTACTGCCCACAGCGTACAGCTTAACACTCACCTCTACAGTTCCTGCACTCTACTGCCCACAGCGTACAGCTTTACACTCGCCTCAACAGTTTCTGCACTCTACCGGCCACAGAGTACAGCTTAACACTCACATATACAGTTCCTGCACTCTATCGCCCACAGCGTACAGCTTAACACTCACCTATACAGTACCTGCACTCTACCGCCCACAGCGAACAGCTTAACACTCACCTCTACAGTTCCTGCACTCTACCACCCACAGCGTACAGCTTACTACTCACATATACAGTTCCTGCACTCTACTGCCCACAGCGTGCAGCTTAACACTCACCTCTACAGTTTCTGCACTCTACCGCCCACAGCGTACAGCTATACACTCACCTCTACAGTTTCTGCACTCTACCACCCACAGCGTACAGCTTACTACTCACATATACAGTTCCTGCACTCTACTGCCCACAGCGTACAGCTTTACACTCGCCTCTACAGTTCCTGCACTCTACCGGCCACAGAGTACAGCTTAACACTCACCTATACAGTTCCTGCACTCTACCGCACACAGCGTACAGCTTAACACTCACCTATACAGTTCCTGCACTCTACCACACACAGCGTACAGATTTACACTCGCCTCTACAGTTCCTGCACTCTACCGGCCACAGAGTACAGCTTAACACTCACCTATACAGTTCCTGCACTCTACCGCACACAGCGTACAGCTTAACACTCACCTATACAGTTCCTGCACTCTACCGCACACAGCGTACAGCTTTACACTCGCCTCTACAGTTCCTGCACTCTACCGGCCACAGAGTACAGCTTAACACTCACCTATACAGTTCCTGCACTCTACCGCCCACAGCATACAACTTACTACTTACATATACAGTTCCTGCACTCTACTGCCCACAGCGTACAGCTTTACACTCGCCTCTACAGTTCCTGCACTCTACCGGCCACAGAGTACAGCTTAACACTCACCTATACAGTTCCTGCACTCTACCGCCCACAGCATACAACTTACTACTTACATATACAGTTCCTGCACTCTACTGCCCACAGCGTACAGCTTTACACTCGCCTCTACAGTTCCTGCACTCTACCGGCCACAGAGTACAGCTTAACACTCACCTATACAGTTCCTGCACTCTACCGCCCACAGCGTGCAGCTTAACACTCACATCTACAGTACCTGCACTCTACCACCCACAGCGTACAGCTTAACACTCAACTCTACAGGTATACACACTACCGCCCACAGAGTACAGCTTAACACTCACCTATACAGTTCCTGAACTCTACCGCCCACAGCGTACAGCTTAACACTCACATCTACAGTACCTGCACTCTACCACCCACAGCGTACAGCTTAACACTCAACTCTACAGGTATACACACTACCGCCCACAGAGTACAGCTTAACACTCACCTATACAGTTCCTGCACTCTACCACCCACAGCGTACAGCTTACTACTCACATATACAGTTTCTGCACTCTACCACCCACAGCGTACAGCTTAACACTCAACTATACAGTACATGCACTCTACCGCCCAAAGCGTGCAGCTTAACACTCACCTCTACAGTTCCTGCACTCTACCACCCACAGCGTACAGCTTAACACTCACCTCTACAGTTCCTGCACTCCACCGCCCACAGCGTACAGCTTAACACTCAACTATACAGTACCTGCACTCTACCGCCCACAGCGTACAGCTTTACACTCGCCTCTACAGTTCCTGCACTCTACCGCCCACAGCGTGCAGCTTAACACTCACATCTACAGTACCTGCACTCTACTGCCCACAGCGTACAGCTTAACACTCACCTCTACAGTTCCTGCACTCTACCGCCCACAGCGTACAGCTTAACACTCAACTATACAGTACCTGCACTCTACCGCCCACAGCGTACAGATTAACACTCACATCTACAGTACCTGCACTCTACCGCTCACAGCGTACAGCTTAACACTCACATCTACAGTACCTGTACTCTACCGCCCACAGCGAACAGCTTAACACTCACCTCTACAGTTCCTCCACTCTAGCACCCACAGCGTACAGCTTACTACTCACATATACAGTTCCTGCACTCTACTGCCCACAGCGTACAGCTTTACACTCGCCTCTACAGTTCCTGCACTCTACCACCCACAGCGTACAGCTTAAAACTCACCTCTACAGTTCCTGCACTCTACCGCCCACAGCGTACAGCTTAACACTCACCTGAACAGTTCCTGCACTGTACCGCTCACAGCGTACAGCTTAACACTCACCTCTACAGTTCCTGCACTCTTCCGCCCACAGCGTACAGCTTAACACTCACCTGAACAGTTTCTGCACTCTACCGCCCACAGCGTACAGCTTAGTACTCACCTCTACAGTTCCTGCACTATACTACCCACAGCGTACAGCCTAACACTTACCTCTACAGTTCCTGCACTCTACTGCCCACAGCGTACAGCTAAACACTCACCTCTACAGTTCCTGCACGCTTCCGCCCACAGCGTACAGCCTAACACTCAACTCTACAGTTCCTGCACTCTACCACCCACAGCGTACAGATTAGCACTCACCTCTACAGTTCCTACACTCTACCGCCCACAGCGTACAGCTTAACACTCAACTCTACAGATATACACACTTCCGCCCACAGCGTACAGCTTAACACTCACCTATACAGTTCCTGCACTCTACCGCACACAGCGTACAGCTTAACACTCACCTGAACAGTTCCTGCACTCTACCGCCCACAGCGTACAGCTAAACACTCACCTCTACAGTTCCTGCACTCTTCCGCCCACAGCGTACAGCCTAACACTCACCTCTACAGTTCCTGCACTCTAACGCCCACAGAGTACAGCCTAACACTCACCTCTACAGTTCCTGCACTCTACCGCCCACAGCGTACAGCTTAACACTCACCTCTACAGTTCCTGCACTCTTCCGCCCACAGCGTACAGCCTAACACTCACCTCTACAGTTCCTGCACTCTACCGCCCACAGCGTACAGCTTTACACTCACCTCTACAGTTCCTGCACTCTACCACCCACAGCGTACAGCCTAACACTCACCTCTACAGTTCCTGCACTCTACCGCCCACAGCGTACAGCTAAACACTCACCTCTACAGTTTCTGCACTCTACCACCCACAGCGTACATCCTAACACTTACCTCTACAGTTACTGCACTCTACCACCCACAGCGTACAGCCTAACACTCACCTCTACAGTTCCTGCACTCTACCACCCACAGCGTACAGCCTAACACTCACCTCTACAGTTCCTGCACTCTACTGCCCACAGCGTACAGCTAAACACTCACCTCTACAGTTCCTGCACTCTTCCGCCCACAGCGTACAGCCTAACACTCAACTCTACAGTTCCTGCACTCTACTGCCCACAGCGTACAGCTTTACACTCACCTCTACAGTTCCTGCACTCTACCACCCACAGCGTACAGCCTAACACTCACCTCTACAGTTCCTGCACTCTACCGCCCACAGCGTACAGCTAAACACTCACCTCTACAGTTCCTGCTCTCTACCGCCCACAGCGTACAGCTTAACACTCACCTCTACAGTTCCTGCACTCTACCACCCACAGCGTACAGCCTAACACTCACCTTTACAGTTCCTGCACTCTACCGCCCACAGCATACAGCTTAACACTCACCTCTACAGTTCCTGCACTCTACCGCCCACAGCGTACAGCTTAACACACACCTCTACAGTTCCTGCACTCTACCACCCACAGCGTACAGCTTAACAATCACCTCTTCAGTACCTGCACTCTACCGCCCACAGCGTACATCTAAACACTCACCTCTACAGTTCCTGCACTCTACCACTCACAGCGTAGTGCTTAACTTTCAACTCTACAGTTCCTGCATTTCACCGCCTACAGTTTACGGCTGTGCACTTGTACACACACATATATTATCTTCACTGGTGTAACATAAATGTCCCCTTACAATAACTTTGGGTGACTGGAGGATCTTTTAGTTTCAATAGTTAAAAATAACTAATGCGATTTCTTCTATATATCTGTGCCTCTATCTTTATTTTACTTTTACTTAAAAAAACATAATCATAAAAAAAAACATAAATTCAACAAACAGATTAACAATTTAAGTTTAGTTACATATATGTATTGCCAAATATATGAAACCTATAACATTTAACGTATGAGTTGGCAAATATATAAAAACGACAACTTCTAATGTATGGGTCGGTCCTAATTAGAATATTACTATTCATTTGGCATAGTTAAACAGACTCAGAAACAATAAAGGTTTAAAATAAACAATCGTAGCATATTAATTTTTAGTGCTTAGAGTTATTAAAGTCCCGTCGTTTATTCCAGTCTCTTTTACGTAGTGATATAATTGTCATGCTGTAGACATGTCTGAGAGTTGGAGGTATGGATATTTGAAGTTAGCTGGCCGAAGGTGAAGTGTTACGGGCTACCAGGGCGCCTCAGCCGTCCTGGTCCCCAAGGAAGGGAGTGGGGATGCGGTCGTCATGTCTGCTCCAGGCTATTGGACCCTGTCTGTGAATAAGCCTACATCAGACATGATCAGAACTGGTTCACAGACAGTCAGTTGGTTGGCAAAAATGCCCACCAAAAACGGTGATGGTTGGGGAATAAACCTCACCAGACAGGCAGTGGCTCCTAGCGCTCCGGAAGGTAGCCGCCAGGATGCGAACCTCGCAAACACGCGCGGTTGCCGCGGACGTTTCCATAAATTACGATCATTAGTAAAATTTAGCGAAGTATAATTATTTCTACTAGGCACACAGACTGACTAATTACTAGTTAAGAATAGAGATTAGGGAAAACATACCTTGACTAGCCGACTACATTTTTGTACGACGACCGACTGAAGTCTGATTGTTTGCTGGCCGATGATCTGAGGTGTCAGTCTGCTAGCGCTGCGTGGAGTTCCTGCATGGCGGTACCGACTCGTAATTAAAACAGGAGATCGCATTCAAAAGAAAGGGGGGACTTCGGCTTCCGGACCGAAAAGTTCCGAAGATTTCCGAGGGGGTGGTCGAGAAATATCTCGAAGTTGGTGTCAGTGGCCGATCGCAGCGCGACCTACTGAGGGGTGTACGAAACAAGAATAGACTGACTCGTGCATCTCTCGCACGAGGCGACTTAGAAAGCATGGAGCTTATGGAGGGGACTAGTGCAGCACTCTGGTGGCTTGCAGAAGAATTACAGGGCACTGCTTGTGGCGTGAGTCGCCAGGGGGGAGGCGTTTAGCGGGCGTTCAAACACCCAGGGGAACTCGCAAACCCGCCACGAGAGGGCAGGGGCGGTACACGAAGACCGATGGCTGTCCTCGGGTTCGGCCGGGATTATGGCTGGTTAGTGCTCTGGGCAGGGTTCCCTGGAAAGGCTGGAGAAGGGAGGAGGAGGTGGAAACTGCACGACGGTGGGAAATCAAGCTCTGCACAGGCCAGAGGCATGCTGAGATGTTGAGTCTCGCGGGTGTGCCTCTAGGCTGCTTGCCTCAGAGGAGATCTGAGAAAAATAGGCTCTGGGAAAACGCAAAGATAAGCCGTCTTTATCATGGCTCGGAGGAGAATTACAGGCAACAGGCGTTCTCCAAAGCACGGATAACACGAGCGAACCTGCTAGCTCACAAAGCCTCAGCAAAAATCAGATCTAGGGCCGGGAAGGGATTTGGGAGACTGGCCTGACAAATATTAAATGGGAGTATACAGAGAGCGGAAAAAGTTTACGTTTTAGCTGCAAAATGACTGGTAAAATTTGTTTCCAAATTCAAATTCAAAGTTGTGCCAGAAAATGCTAATTGGCGGCACAACACTCATCTCACCAATTACTGCCCACATCTCCCAGCTGTACACTCCCCTCTACAGTTAATGTGCTCTACTGCCACATCTCCCGGCTGTACACTCCCCTCTACAGTTCATGTGCTCTACTGCCACATCTCCCGGCTGTACACTCCCCTCTACAGTTAATGTGCTCTACTGCCCACATCTCCCGGCTGTACACTCCCCTCTACAGTTCATGTGCTCTACTGCCACATCTCCCGGCTGTACACTCCCCTCTACAGTTCATGTGCTCTACTGCCCACATCTCCCGGCTGTACACTCCCCTCTACAGTTCTTGCGCTCCACCGCCCACAGCACGGTGCTGAATTTCAAGTCTGTTTCTGCAACAATCTCAAGATCACACTTTAACGTATACCTTAATTAGATTTAAAATACACTACTTAAAATAAGTATGTATTATTTTAAAAAGTCCTAAATTATATTTGACATAAATACACTAAAATATAATCTATTTATATTACTTTTGGTGGGAAAGTTCTCCAAGTTTCTGGAAACACATACCAATAAATTTTTGAATAAAGTCTCATTTCAAGAATAAATTATAATATTAAATAAAAATAAGAAGCAAATATTCTTTAAACCACAAAACCAGTCAAATTAACATGAGAAATAAAGTTCGCAACCGAACGAATAAAATTTAAAAATAAATATATGTGTACCCAAAATTTGATGCACCGAATGGGGACATCCAGGTCTGCCACATTCCCTATTTTTAATTCCGCCATTTTGAATTCCGTCATCTTCAATCGAGTGCCCCACTCATTAATCTTGAAATTTTAGTTATGGTAGAGCCTTCCTCCATTTTGGATTCTGATGTCACGTCCTCCATCTTCGATCTGTCATCACAGCTACTTTTTCGATTCTAATGTCACAACCACCGTTATGTTTTCGTTTGTTGGAGGCCACCATCTTGGATGAAATCACACCCACCATGTTTTTTGTTCTGCCAGAGGTCGCCATCTTGGATTCCGCCATCTTTGTTTCTGTAATTGGTTTCAGAGAGTGCCAGCATTGTTCTGTCTCATGCATTTAAGGTCGATGTTCCATTAGATGGCAATTTTTTTTGGTCCTTATTAACATATTAAATTAAATTTTTTTCAAAATACTTTGGTAACGAGGTGATTCCAACCATAACATCTAGGACCTCTGGGTAGGAAAACACACGTCTTTGACCGCGCAGCCATTGAGACATTTGCTAGATCGAGGACAAAATAGGGTATATAAAAATAACACACATATTCGGGCTTTATTTTTTTTATTTTAAGGAATAATAGCATCACCTGTTTGATGCAAAGCCAACATATTTATTTAAAATACTTGCTATTAAGAGCGTTATTGAACATATCGTCTGCTACAGAGTGCTGCCACCATCTTGTTTTCAGTATTCGATAGTAGGAGCCCTAGTTCAAATTGTAACCCCCTATTTTGCCTGACCGGACCTGCAAACACTAAAAGGGACCAAGCAGAAGGCTGGATTACAATAATAAAACCCAGGCTGATGGTATTAGTTTATAATATTCAGTTAAACAAGAAAAATATAAACAGTAACTATTCCACATCAAAAAAGGCATTAATTCACTCACAGACACCATCAGTGTTAAGATCATATAAAGGCACATAATAAAATAGTTAGGATAATCAATGGGGCTCAAGGTCTCAAGCAAAGAGGGCATACAGGC